>NC_089221.1:65174985-65549435 GCF_963924675.1 Phocoena phocoena | reverse complement strand
TTGTTACTCACATAAAGCAATATTATACTTAAGAAACCTGTGGGAAACGTCTATTCTTTTCATAAACCTTAAAATTGTCACTAAATTTTAGCAAAGAATCTGTCTAAGGATATTGTGTACATAGAGATCAAAAAGTATAAGAGGATAGTTAATATTTCACCTTTAAAATAGAAAGCCTTACTTCCAACAACTCAATGTATAAATACCACAAAAATGAATGCATAGGCAAAGTAAAATAACTGTATTTAAGATATTAATTCCATTATTTACTCTTGAATTTGATTATGTTTCTGATAGAACTAGCCAGTAGGATTTATATAATATCAGCAAATTGGAGACATGATGAAAAATTAGTCTTACTAGACACACATAGAAAGCATTTTTAACTCTCTTTAATAATGTCGTGCTTCAAAATAAAAGAAATGAAATCTCTTAACAGAATGAGGCTATGTAATTCAAGATGTCATCATCTAACGGAAATTCACCCCCCAATTCTCTGTTTAGTTCTCTACTTTATAAATCCCTAAGTCAAAATTTGTAGAAATAATGGGTGAACTTCGAAGATGTCATGCTAAGTGAAATAAGCCAGTCACAAAAAGATAAATACTGTATGATTCCCCCTATATGAACTACCTAGAGTAGTCAAATTCATAGAAAGTAGAAGGGTAGTTGCCAGGGGCTGGGGAAGGAGGAATGAGGAGTTAGTGTTTAAGGGGTATAGAGTTTTGATTTTGCAAGATGAAAACAGTTCTGGAACTTGGTTGCACAACAATGTGAATGTACTTAAGGCTACTGAACTATACACTTAAAAATGGTTAAGATGATAAATTTTATGTTATATATATGTATTTTACCATAATTTTTTAAATAAATAAAAATTTGTAGAAATAATATTTTATGTCTCTAGAGTCTTTTTCTGAGATTATTAATTTTAATATTAATGATAAATTTAGAGTGCACTTGAAAAACCCATAATTTTAAGACATATGGGGGAAGGTGAAAAAAGAAAGTCAACTTAATTGAGATATATCATGTCACTTCATGATACATGCTTTAAAACAGTATATTCCTGGCTGTGAGTTGGTAATTGTGGGAGCTAAGTGATAGGTACATGGGAATTCATTATACTATTCTCTTTGCTTTTGTATGCTTAAAATTTTTCATAGTAAGACATTAAAAAAAAGATATCTGTGCAAATAAACAAAGTGAGAAATTCAGCACGGCAGCAGGATTGATGGGAAGGGTAGGGTGGGTTTTCTAACAAGATGGTGTTAAAAGATGGAATGAAGTAAGATATGGAAATATTTTAGAATCTATTTTAAAAATATGAATTTGATGTAATTAGGATAATGTTGAAGGGTTTTAAGAAAATCAATGTGAATTAATCATAGTGAAAGACTACTGAAAGGAAGGAATTAAAACGGAATTAAAAATCAGGAATCAAGGGCTTCCCTGGTGGCGCAGTGGTTGAGAGTCTGCCTGCCGATGCAGAGGACACGGGTTCGTGCCCCGGTCCGGGAGGATCCCACATGCCGCGGAGGGGCTGGGCCCATGAGCCATGACCGCTGAGCCTGCGCGTCCGGAGCCTGTGCTCCGCAACGGGAGAGGCCACAACAGTGAGAGGCCCGCGTACCGCAAAAAAAAAAAAAAAAAATCAGGAATCAAAAAGAAATTCAAATTGTTTAAATTTCTAAGAATAAAATTTTAAATTTTTACTCTATATAAATTAGGAAATAAGCCCTTTCAATAAGGGTTCCTAAGCTGTCAGGGAAATAATCAAAATATTTCTAGTGTGCTGCTATGAAATTTCAAAATATAATCAAGTAGGTTTAACTGAAGAGACAGGGGTTAATAGGGGGTGAGGAGCAGAGGCCTTTTAATTCTTCTTTAAGAATAACAGGACTTCCATGGCGTTCCAGTGGTTAAGACTCTGTGCTTCCATTGCAGAGGGCATGGGTTTGATCCCTGGTCTTGTAAGGTCCCTCATGCCGCCTGCATGCCGTGCAATGCGGCCAAAATAAATAAAATAAAATAAACAATTCTTCTGCATATCATTGTAAATCAAAGTAAATCAACTATACTTCAATTTAAAATTTTTTTAAGAAAACGAGTAACATACAAAATAATCTAGTTATTTGTATAAAATTTAATCTCAAAATTAGTATTAATAGAATAGAATATTTTGTTTTCAGTACCTGAATGGTCTCTCTTCCTGTTTCTGCTATACAAAAGTGAGAGAATATAGTTGAAAAGCTATGGGAAATTATTTTATCAATAACCTGTAAAAGGTGATATCACAGAACTAATGTACTCATATCCAGTGAGTAAAAACACAAAAACAAAAGAAAAAATTTTAGAAGGCAAGTTGCTTTGAAGTTTTAAACTGCACAAATTCCCAAAAGGGCTCTGAATCTAAGACAAGGCTAAGAACATATGCTATCATGAATAAAGTTTAGGGTGAAGAATAAATTGGGATGACACTGAAGAAAAGGAAGCATATATGTAATATACAAAGAAGTAGAGAGAACAGTACCAAAATTAAACCTACATACACATTACTTAGATTCAATATATGTCATGATTTTGCCACATTTGCTTCATCTATCCCTGGTATATTTTTTTCTTTGCTAACATCATTAGTATCATTTTATACCTTAGTCCATAATCAAATATCCCCAACTGTCTCAAAAAAGGTCCTTTTACAGTTGATTTGAGTCAGGGTCCAAAGAAGGTTCACACATTACATTAGGCTATGTCTCCTGATTTCTATTAATTTAGAGTAGTGCTACTCAAAATGTGGTCTGAACTGGTGCCAATTCAAGAACTAATTGTAAATTACCAGTCCCAAAACTGTTCTCAATCTGCAAACTCTTTGCTATGGGTCAATAAGATAAATTCAGAAAAGGAAAGTAAGGACTTGGAAACTTTCATAGCAAGTTGACACTGTCAACACACCCAAGTGCATGGTCAGTGGACCCATCTAGTGAACCAGGCTGGTAATCTCACCCTCCCGTGATTGAGTCTCACATGATCTGAGCTGCACACTAGTTTTGCGCACCGGGACAGCTTACTGGTCGCTGCCCCAAGGATATTTTAAAAACAAAACAAAACAAAAAACTGGTCCTTAATTCTAAATAGTTAGACGTGCAGTCCTCCTCCTCACTTCTTTATCCTACCATTAACTTTTTAAGGAAACTGGGTCAACTGTCCTTTAGATTTCTGAATTTTTCTATTTGCTTCCTGTGGTGTCAATTAACTTGGTCCTCTATCACTTGTCTTCCTTAATTGGTTCTATTCAGGTTTATCTTTGGGGGCAAGAATATTCCATAGACTGTGCTCTGTGATTCAGGTTATAAAACTTCAGAAAGTACATAATATCTGGATATCCTATTTTCAGTAATGATAAGATTGAATGCTAGGTTCAGGTAGTGATAGGTCAATCCCTCTTTTGTAAATTTCACATCAATTTTTCACCTTATATTTTCATCTACTGATTATTGTTGACTAATTCATTTCATTAGGGATTGAAAAGTGGTGACTTTCTAATTCTATCATCCTTTCCATATTTATTAGATGGAATTCTCAGGGAAAAAACAATTTTCCTTATCAAATTAGGCTATTTAGTTACTATGAGATATAATTCATGCAGGAAAGACAGGATAAATGCTTATTTCTTTCCTTTTGACTAACAATTTTCAGACCAAGGAGTTGATGAGTTGATGCCCTAGATAATCCCAATGGTGTTCAATGAGTTAGGTTTGGAGTCTCTTCTGCTCCACTCACTCTCTCTCTCTCTCTCTCTCTCCCCCTCCCTCTCTCTCTCTCTCTTTTTCCCCACCCCCCCATCCCTCCCTCCTTCTCTAACATTATGAGCCCATGGATTTTTAAGATATATACAGACATATATTGGAGATATAAAGGGCTAGGTTTCAGAACTCCACAATAAAGCAAATATCAAAATACAGCGAGTCACATGAATTTTTTGGTTTCCCAATGCATATAAAAATTATGTTGGGCTTCCCTGGTGGCGCAGTGGTTGAGAGTCCGCCTGCCGATGCAGGGGACGCGGGTTCGTGCCCCAGTCGGGGAAGATCCCACATGCCGCGGAGCAGCTGGGCCTGTGAGCCATGGCCGCTGAGCCTGCGCGTCCGGAGCCTGTGCTCCGCAACGGGAGAGGCCACAACAGTGAGAGGCCCGCGTACCACAAAAAAAAAAAAAAAATTATGTTTACACTATATTAAATGTGCAATAGTATTAGGTCTAAAAACACATTGTATGAACAAAAAATACTTTATTGCTAAAAAATGTTAACCATCATCTGAGCCTCCAGTGAGTCATAATCATTTTGCTGGTGGAGTGTCTTTTCTCGATGTTGATGGCTGCTGACTCATCAGGGTGGTGGTCACTGAAGGTTGGGATGGCTGTGGCAATTTCTTAAAATAAGACAACAATGAAGTTTGCAACATCAACTGACCACTTCTTTCACCAACGATGTCTCTGTAGCATGCAATGCTGTTTGATAGCATTTTACCCATTTTGAATTTCTTTCTAAACTGGAGTCAGTCCTCTCAAACGCTGCTTCTGCTTTATCAACTAAGTTTATGTCATATTCTAAATCCTTTGTTGTCAGTTCGTCACAGCATCTTCACCAGGAGTAGATTCTATCTCACGAAACCACTTTCTTTGCTCATCCGTAAGAAGCAACTCCTCATCTGTTCAAGTTTTATCATGAGATTGCTGTAAGTCAGTCACATCTTCAGGCTCCACTTCTAATGCTTGTTCTCTTGCTATTTCTACTACATCTGCAGTGACTTCCTCCACTGAAGTCTTGAACCCCTCAAAGTCATCCATGAGGATTGGTCAACTTCTTCCAAACTCCTGTTAATGTTGACATTTTGACTCCTTCCCATGAATCTCAGTGTTCCTAATGGTACCTAGAATGGTGAGTCCTTTCCAGGAGGCTTTCAATTGACTTTGCCCAGATCCAACTGAGGAATCACTATCTTTGGCAGCTATAACCTTACGAGATGTATCTCTTACAAAATGTGACTTGAAAGTTGAAATTACTCGAACCATGGGCTGCAGAATGGATGTTGTGTTAGTAAGCATGAAAACAATATTAATCTTGTATATCTCCATCAGGGCTCTTGGGTGACTAGGTACATTGTCAATGACCAGTACTATTTTGAAATGAATCTTTTTTTCTGAACAGTATGTCTCAACAGTGGGCTTAATATATTCAGTAAACCACTTATAAATAGATGTGCTATCATCCAGGCTTTTTTGCTCCATTTATAGAACACAGGCAGAGTAGATTTAGCATAACCTAAAGGGCCCTAAAATTTTCAGAATGATAAATGAGCACTGGCTTCAACTTAAAGTCACCAGCTGTATTAGCCCCTAACAAGATAGTCAGCCTTTATGCCTTTGAAGTTTTGAAGCCAGGCATTGACTTCTCCTTTCCAGCTGTGAAAGTCCTAGATGGCATCTTCTTCCAATAGAAGGCTGTTGTGTCTACACTGAAAATTTGTTGTTTAGTGTAGGTACCTTAATTGATGATCTTAGCTAGATCTTCTGGATAACTTACTGCAGCTTCTACATTCAGCCCTTGCTGCTTCACCTCACACTTCTATGTTATGGAGATAGTTTCTTTCCTGAAACCTCATGAGCCAACTCTGCTAGCTTCAAACTTTTCTTCTGTAACACCCTCACCTTTCTCAGCTGTCATAGAATTGAAGAGATAGGGCCTTCTTCTGGATTAGGCTTCGGCTTATGGGAAGTTGTCCTGGTTTGATCTTCTATCCCAACCACTAAAACTTTCTTCTTATCAGTAGTAAGGCTGTTTCACTTTCTTATCATTTGCATATTCACTGGAGTAGCACACTTAACTTCCTTCAAGAGCTTCTGCTTTGCATCCACAACTTGGCTGTTTGGTGCAAGAGGCCTAGGTTTTGATCTACTCAGCTTTTGACATGCCTTCCTCACTAAGCTCAATCATTTCCAGTTTCTGATTCAAAGTGAAGATAGGCAATGCTTACTTTCACTTGAGCACTTAGAGGCCATTGTAGGGTTATTAATTGGCCTAATTTCAATATTGCTGTGTCTCAGGAAATAGGGAGGCCCAAGGAGAGGGACAGAGATGGGGCAATGGCCAGTCAGTGGAGCAGTCAGAACACACACATTTATTAAGTTCGCTGTCTTAATGGGCAGGATTCCTGGCACCCCCGAACAATCACAATACTAACATCAAAGATCACTGGTCACAGATCACCATAACAAATATAATAATGAAAAAGTTTGAAATACTGTGAGAATTATCAAAATATGACACAGAGACACGATTGAGCAAATGTTGTTGGAAAAGTGGCACCAATAGACTTGCTCGAGGCAGGGTTACCACAAAACTTCAATTTGTAAAACATGCAATATCCATAAAGTGCAATAAAGCAAAGTGCAATAAAACAACGTAACCCTATAATGTGTTTCAAACAATTGCATTCATTGTTATTTACCATCTTCTGCTCCCCTTATTGTAGAGAATTCAGAACAATACACTACAGACCATTACAGTATATTTGGTGCTAATAGATTTTCATGAAGGTTTCTGAAAACCTAACTACAATTTCATTCATAGCTTTATTTCTATAACAAAAGATGCTGAAAATTTCAAACAACCAACTAAAACTTATAACCACAATGTAACTGTCCACGTGCCAGAAACTGTGCTAAACTTTTTGAATGCAAATCTCATTTAACGTATACAATAGCCATGTTAGGTGAGTATTACTATTATTCCTATTTTATAGATAAAGAAAATGAAGTTTGGAGACATTAAGTAATTTGTCTAAAATCCAGTTAGTAAATGGTAGAGTCAGGATTTGTACTCGGGTCTATCTAACTCTGAAGCCCATGCTATTAACCACTATCTTTAATATCTGACAGACCATCATGTTAAACAATGGCTCTCAACAAAAGTGTACTGCCTTCCTAAAGGGTTTGGAGATGATGGGGGTAGGAGCACAAGAAGAACTATCCTGCCCAGATGCCAACAGAATTAAGCCCCACTGAAAAAATACTGATTTAGAAGTATTCTCCTTAATCTGCATACCTCCAGATATAAAAATTAGGACTATTTTGATTATTTTAAGAAACTTCTTCCTTTTAAAAATTTTAAATTATTTACATGTTTCATTAATTCACATTGCTTTTCTCATCAACTTTGCAGGAAAAAATGATGCTTTGCCTTATATAAAAAGTTGAATTATACCAATTCTCTAAACATTGTCATAATTATTTTAAAATTAAAAAATAAAATGGGTGCTACCAAAGTGATTTGTGAACAAACCTGAAGGTATGAGTGACAATATATGTACTCTTTAAAGGAGCCTCTACATACAGGGATAAACAAAGGTTTTTTTAAAAAATAAGGGGCAAAAAGGGGCAGAGAGAGGCATTAAAAAGTTGTATTAGGGAACTTTTGGGGATAACGGATATGTTCACTCTCATGATTGTAGTGAAGGTTCAGGGTCCGTACATATGTCAAAACTGATCAAATTATACACTTTAAATATGTGCAGTTTATTGTTTGTCAATTATACATCAATACAACTATTTTTAATATAAAAATTAATTTCTGGAGCTTAAAAAGTAAAAGAATATTCTAAGTATTGTCTCCAAACAGTCCCACAAAGCCTGAGATGTAATACAGATGGAAGGTTAAAGGAAATAAAGGGTCTGATTCACAATTTCCTTCTTAAACTGGGTATAGAACTGCAGAAATTAAGTAGTAAAAATACTAACATTCCAAAATACAGAAGAGAGGGATCTCCTTGCTGGAGCCCCTTTTCCTAATTCAGATCAACAGCATGCACTGAGGCAGGGCTGGGTGAGAAACCACTGTCAACACCATGCATCCAGTCCCAGAAGTCACCCACTGGCCACACAGAGCCCACATATTATACATCACTGGCATGCTGGGTTTGGTCCTCACTGTGTTTAAAAAATATCTCTTTTAATTAGTTGCCAACCTTTAAAAATTTAGATTTTATCCCCAAATCTTTTTTACTTTTCTTGGAAGATCTGGTAAACCCCTAGGCCCATGTTTCCAACCTGGTCTCAGGCCAAGCACTCTGGTCTGCCACAGGCCCCAAGACTCAGTCTCCATTCTGTCTTGTCCCTGGCAGCTTGACCCACTTACATTACCCAACCAGGTCTTCACAGACTTTTGAGTTTGCAGTCCTTACCCTAAGGCTATAAAGATTTTCTCTGATGAATGTTTTGTTTTGTTTTGATATCTACAGGCTTACCCCCACATTAAATAATTAGAGGTGCAATTCTTACTCCAAAGGGTAGGGAACTCAGCAGAAAGTGGCAGCAAACAAGAAACTAGACTCAGCCATACCCATCCGTGAAGTAGAGGCCAGGCCAGAATAAAAACAAATCCTGGAAACTGGTTCTTATGGCACTAGTTTCAACAAATTCGGTGAATAAACTTCTGACATAAAATTTGTCTCTTGGAGATCTTCCCCAGAGTCTCCCAACACACACACATACATACACACACAGACCCAACTTCCTACCTTTCTGCTCCCCAACTCTGCTAGGTCACTGAAATGGTAACAGGAATCTCTATTATCCTGCTTCCAACTTAAGATAAAAGAAAAATTCTTTTTTTTTTTTTAACCTGGTAAAAAGGGAAAGTTCCCAAGGAATAATCACACAAATTATTACAGGACAAAAGGGGTCAGAAACCTATTCTCATTCAATGAATAAACAACCAACATTTTAATCATTACATATCAGAAGCATTAATATTAAAGTCAGGAAAAAGACAAAGAGAGCTGTTATTACTATTAACATTTTTCTACTCAGTTCATAAATATTAGGGAGAAATATTACAAAGAAGGCAACAAAAAAGTCCTCATTTGCAGATAACCTCACTCTACCTAGAAGACACAAGAGAAATCACTGAAAAATTATGAAAATTAACAGGAGAATTCAGTAAGATGACTGAATGGTTACAAAATTAATATACAAAAATTAGCAGTTCTTTTATATGTCAATAACAATCATAGAAGAAATAAGATGAATAAAAATTCAAACAATAGCAAACAAAATTTTTAAATACTCAGGAACAAAATTAATAAAAGATGCTAGTAAGGTCATGTTATCCTACAGCAAGAGATGTCTTAAAAGTTTATGAACTGTCCCATCACTAGCTTAGAGAGTGGGGATAGAATCCACCACAAGAAATTGACTCTATACCTCTGAACCCTCACATGAGCTCCCCTGTCAAAGCTTAGCTGATATACGACCCAAGAGGAATCATGGCTTCTCCTCCCAGTGACAATCTAGATCTGATCAAGGCCTGCATTTCCCTAGCCTCTAGATCTGAATCATAGGAATAAGCTCAAAACTGTTCTCATTTCTCAGATTTCATATAGGAAACAGCTAATCAGCAGAGAATCAGGATTCACCACTTTTTCATGGATCAGATAAAATGTCAAGTAGAGAAAACTTACTTATTCTCTAAGAACAGTATTTCAAGGAACTCTTAAAGAGCTTTTGGCAGAGAACCTTACTAAATGTATGTGTGGAAATAAATGAGTACATAGACCTTTTACATTATTACTACTGAATAGAATCAAAAGAAAGAATGTTTTGGAAGTATTTATATTATTAAGAAATTCCCAGTGAATACAGTCCTCAATATTTCAGAATTTGTGATTATTTGACTATGGTTTGGTTTCTGGATTATCTTTCCACTCTCTGGACAAAAGTAGTTTCCTAAGAAAATTAATAGTGTAAGCAAATGGTTTGAAGCACCACAGAAGCACCTGTTTACATTCAGATAATTAATATGCTAACAACTCTTATTATTAAATTGAAGCAGTTCACCTAAGGACTTTTGTAGATAATACTTCATTAGCCTAATTATAATGAGTATATATAGCTGAAGTAATAAAATGGACATCTGTTTTAAAACATTCTTCAATTTAAGCCTTCTACTAAATCAAACTAGCTTTCATACATTACTTTCAATTACTGAGGTTTCTGTGGGGGCGGGGGAACAAAAAAAACCCCATTGAAATAGAAAATAAAATTTTCTTACCTTTGAAGTTCTCCATTCCCAGCCATCACCTATCTTCTGTGAATGTTTAATGAATTCTGCACAATAATGCTGGAACGTTTCTTCTCCAAAGAACTCATCTTCTTCCATACTAAATAACAACTGAAATATAAAAACTATTAGCATCAGCTGTGGAATGAATACTGAAAAGAATTCAGCTAATTCACTTATTTCTTTAAACAAACAAAAATTTGGGATGTACATTGGAAAATAACCTCAGAGCCAGTCCAAAAAAAAAAGTGTTTTGTTTCCATCTTTCTCACCCTATCCCCCTTTTTTAATCAGGAACAAAATGTGATCAACATGAAAACCCAGGGACTTCCCTGGTGGCGCAGGGGTTGGGAATCCGCCTGCCAATGCAGGGGACACGGGTTCAAGCCCTGGTCCGGGAGGATCCCACATGCAGCAGACCAACTAAGCCTGTGCACCACAACTACTGAGTCTGTGATCTAGAGCCCGCACTACTGAAGCCCACGTGCCTAGAGCCCGTGCTCCGCAACAAGAGAAGCCACCGCAATGAGAAGCCCACGCACTGCAACGAAGAGTAGCCCCCGCTCGCGCAACTACAGAAAGCCCGTGCGCAGCAACGAAGACCCAATGTATCCAAAAATAAATAATTTATTTTTAAAAAAAAACAAAAAAACATGAAAACCCAAAACCTAGCTTTGTATTGATAACAAATACGTATCTATGGTTCAAAAAGCTTAGTTTGTCCATAAATTAACTTTCAAGTGTTCATTATCTCACTTCTTCTAAGCTAATGCTTCCAAACAACCTCCTCACACTTCCTTCTCTATCTCCTACCTTAGCTCTTATATAGACAGCATCACAGTGATTAGTGGAGCTGGGCTGTTCTTCACACCTTATATTAGAGTTCAACTCACTAACAAAAGATGTTCTAAAGCCTGAAAGTATTTGTTTTGCAAGGTGTAAGGTGATGATCACCTAATTAATTACCTACTTTATTGAGTTTACAAATGTGCCAAAATCAAGGATTACCCACATATTTGTTATATAAATCTATCTAAAACATGAAACATTGTTTATAGAAAGAAAATTTTAGAGCAGCTGGAAGGAAACTCAGATTATATAGTTCAAGTCTATGAGAAAAGTTGGACCAAGTGAATTCCCACATTCTCCTCATTAGTGATAAGCATCATCAGGACAATTAGCACTTGTTAACTGCTTACTATGTCAGGTGCTTATGCTAGACACTTCACATTCCCATTTAATCCTCACACAGCCCAAAGGCTGCTGTGATCCTCATTCCTCAAATGAAAAAGAGTAAGTAATCTGCTCAAGAATACAAATGAGGAAAAGTTCAAACTCCAGTTTGGCTCCAGGGCCAATGATCTGTCTATACTAGCTGATTCTCAGTCCAGTGTTCTTTCTGAATATTCAAATTTAGTATGACCTACATAAGAATTTGTTCACTCATCCAACAAATACATATTGTATGTAAGTAGTAGGCACTGTGCATAGGTAAAGGTTAGATACACAAAAATGAAAAAGTGTATAGTTCTTGCCTTGTAAGAACTTATCTTGAATGAAGCATTGCAGGATGTTGAGCAGCATTCCTGGTCTCTATCCACTGGGATGCCAGTAGCGTCCCTTTCCCCAGTTGTGACAACCAAAAATGTCTCCAGACATTGCCAAAGGTTACCTGGGGGACATTCACTCTACAGCTGCTTACTTCTCTGTCCTTCGTGGTTGCAGAAGCGTTTACCCACCTGGCAAACTCATACACATTCTACAGGTGTCCCTCCAGGATGCTTCCATCAAGATGTACCTTGTTTCCCCCACTAAACCATGAACATCTTGAAGACAAGATCCGAGTCTAATTCATCTTGGTACGCCCAGCACCCAGCTTAGTGCCTGGCTCTAGACTGAACCTGATAAACAGTTGTTGGATGAATGAATAAGTAAATGAAGTATGAACTGTAAAAAAAAAAAAAAGAACTTATCTTGCAATGAAGGGAGATAACCAGTGACAATAATTACAGCAGAAACTCTCTTAAAAGACCAACCTCCATTCAACTTGCCAGATTAACTGACACAGTGTCTATTCCCTCTGTAAAACAATGACTGATGTCTACAGCATGCTTTTTATGAAGCATCTCTGCTCCTATCAGTTGAGTGTACTTTCACAAACCATATTCATGTATCATAAATACATACTTTAATTAAATGCAACACAAACCAAACCAATAAAATGTAAGTAAAAAAGAAACACAACTGTTATTTCTATGACGTAGACTTTATAAAGACTTGGAAAGACTATAAAGGTAAGTCTTCATAAGAAAAAACAAACTACTATTGAACTAGTTATAGACAATACAACTGAAAAGATTGGCTGAGGGGGAAAAAATCGTACAAATCAAGGATTATGCACTCAGATTGCGGCACAAGTGGCTTGAGTTCTTTCTTTTAAACCAAAACTAGAAATTTACAATTAAGAATGAACAATGAATTCCAATCAAGTATCCATACTCAAAGAAAATGCCTTGGTCATACATGAGAAAATTCGCAAATGAATGTTTATATGTTTTAAGTTGAAATAAAATGTTTTAAGTACAAATGTATTTTTTTAACTCTAGCTTTAGTCAAATTTCTCAATTTACAGCTCAACTCTTAATTCTGACAGCAATGGAAAAGAGGACTTCGAGTTAAAGTATATACAACGGAGTGATGCACAGATTATGGTAGGCACAAGAAGAGTTCCTTACAAAGAGGGGATGGTGTGCGAAAGTGTCTGGGGTGAGGGTGGAGATAAACCTTTAAGGTTAAGTAGGAGTTTTTGCAGGGCAAATTGTCAGTGAATGAAGCACAAGGGTTAGAATAGTGGTCCAAGCGGGGAGGACAGTGTGAACCAAGGTAAGTAAGGGTGTACAGAACCGCAAGTTTGATGTCACCAACATGATAAAGAGAGTATAGTAAGACAGAGATAGTCAAATCCCATGCAAGTTAAATCTGTCTGCCCTCACTAGTGGAGGAGAAATGGATGGGAAGGGCCTCAAAGATACCAGATAAAATAGTGATGAACTTCCTGAAAGGTCACTTGCGTGCCATGCCAGAGTTTGGACTGTCTCCACAGGAAACAGAGAATCAGACGTTGGAGCTGAAAAGGTCAGAATAGTAAATCATCGGTGGTTCTGTGGAAGATGGATCTGAAGGGTACAGCCTGAGGGCAGGGAGGAGAGTTAGAAGCTGTTGCTGGATGAGATATCATGAGAATCTAAAGCCAGGCAATGAAATGGGGCAGAAAGAATATGCATCTTAAGTTATGGAGGCAAAGCTAAAATGAACTTAAGAGATTTGCAAGTCATCTGTTTAAAAGAGACAAATGAAACCATGAGGGTGAATACTGCCCAGCTGGAATGCATATAGCAAATTCTTAATAAGCCTTCTGGTGGGTCATGAAATTTTACACTAAATTTTGTATGTGTATGCCTATCTATATTTTGGAAAGGAAAGATTCTATAATTTTCAACAGATTGTTTGAGGGGTCTTAACCAGAAAGTTAGGAACCTCTGTGCATAGTGAGAAGAGCAGTGGGTTGAAGAAGAAACCTTCAGAGCAGCAGCATTTAAGGGACCTACTGAGGAAGAGGAACGAACAAGAGAGCTAGAGAATGAGTCAGGCATTAGGAGATCCTAGCAAGAGCAGTGCCACAGAGCCCAGGGAGTAGAGAATAGCTAACAAAGAACCAACAATGTCAAAAGAAAAGAGAGGCCCATTAAGAAGAGGACTGAAAACATCCATGGAGCTTGAAAATGAAGCAGTCATTGATGCCTTAGTGAGCAGTTTCAGCAATGGTGGAGAGAGAAGCCAGATTGTGGTGGGCTGAGGAGAAAACTACAAGTGAGGAAATAAGTAAAAACTTTGTAGACTACTTTTCAAAAAATTTGATTGAAAAGTGATACAAATTGGTAACAGAAGCAGCACATAGGCTTAAGGGAGGATACTGTTTTTCCTAAGAAAGGGAGATATGAATATATGTTTAAGCTGAGCAAAGGGGGTTGGAGAGAGGTAAAAGTTGAAAATACCAAAGAGAGAAAGTGACTGATGAAGCAATATCCTAAAGGGGCTAGGAGGAGATGTGGTCATCAGCACAGGATGGATTTGAACAACACAATTAACACCTTGTCCCTTGCAATCAGAGGAAAGGCATTTGAGGATGAATATAAAAATTAGAGAAGTTTTTCAATGGCACCCCAAATTAAGGAAGACAAAGTGTGATGATCACAAGATTTTCAGATGCAGGGGTAGAGGATAATGATAAAAGCAGAGTGTTTGAGAAAGCGAGTATAGATTCGGAATTGATGGTGAAGAAGAAGAGAAGTCAGCATTTTAAGATGAGCAGGTACAAGTGAAGGCCCAGCACAGGTTGCGAGCCTGAATTTGCAGTGCAACACTCTGTGAGGTATTGTGGTTGCCTTCGGCAGTCCTCAGCTCCCAAAGTGTCAGAACAAGCAGAGAGGGCTGCAATGAATATGCATGCAAGTTGAGGTTTTGCTGGGTTGAGTCAGTGAAAGGATAAGGGTGAAAGAGGAAACAGAATATGCTAGTGAGAACAGCTCAGCGGTCCAGATTATGTAGGAAAAGAAAAGATGCCAAGAGAAGGTTAAAGGGGCTGGGAAAATATGGCAGTATCAAGAAATACTGCATATGAAAGAGGGTAAAGGACAACTGCAGTGAAAGGAGGGAAATGGAAGATGGGAAGACTATGAGATTTAGAAATTGAGAAGGTCTCAGCTGTGGCCATGGAAATAAGTATATAAGGTAGCTTGGAGACGAAGGTCACTGGAGCTCAGGAAGTTTAAACAACTATAAGACGTGTAATGTTTACTGTCTTCCACATGGACACTGAAGTCATTTAGGATTATTCTGAGAGCTACTGGGAATGGAGAGCTCTTTAAAAAATATGTAAGTTAAACTAGGAGATTTAGAAATGACAAGGGGCAAACGGTAGAAGACAATAGAGCACAGAGGTGGTAAGTAATATGTGGTATATAATGCCAAGTCCATCAAGAATAATCACTAAAAACCAATACCTGTGTTCATGATAGCCAAACACAGCCTTGGATTCCTTCTCAAGATGGCCCTCAAGGCAGCAACTACCAGTGATTAGGGACAGCATGTGAGAAAAAAGTCTACCTTGCCATACCTGGTAGAGCTGAATTTCATGAGCCTCAAAGGAGCAGGAATATTTACATGAGGCTGGAGAAGCAGTAACCTAAAGTTGGCTCTTCAGAAGTGGGGGTCACCAGCAATCTCAGTACCCTGAGCTTTGTAGAGAAGAGGAAAAAGCCTCCATTCAAAGAGTTTTTGGGTTTGTTTGTTTGTTTGTTTTTTAAGTCAAGTTTCCTTTAAAATGAGTTAGTGGAAGCACTAACCTGTGCAGATGCTAACATCATGTAAGATACGTGTGGAAACATCCACACTACATCCACTCACCACTCCCACCCTGGAGATTCACAATGCACATTTATATGGGGAAACTATTAACTAAGGGTTTCCCAACTCTTTTGACCACAAAATTCTTTTTCCTGGGAACACTTTTTAACATCTTACTCCACAGAATGTAGTAAAGGGAATAATGAATTAAGGGTTTAGACAAGTTTTTTTTGCTGTGGATGTGTGCTCCTGAGATCACAATGGAGAGGAATAGGGGAACAGTGGGAGAACAAGTTTGGGAAGAGAAAGCACCAAGTACAGGAACCAAGTACAGAAGAGTCAATAAACTCTAGGGGCTTCTACAAAGGCAGTCAAATGTTTCAAGGTGTAAGTGAGATCTCCAGTTTACACAAAGAATTCTGGGTAACAAGGTGCTTCAGTGCAGATACAAGTTGAGAAAGTGACATCTAAGAAGTCTGTAAAAGGAAGAAGCTAACAGCAAAAGGAGGAGGTAAAGGGAACAGACTGTGCAAAAGCCTAAGAATGTAAGAGAAGGTCTAGTAATTGAAGAACTTTTGTCTGACTGAAATACAGAGGTAGAGGAAGGGTATTGAGAAAACCACAGTTGATGAAGACAAGACAGCCTTGTAGCCTGAGGGCTCTAAAGGGTTTTGAAATGGTAGTAAACTGATCAGATTTGCATTCTGGTTTCCAAAAGGGACTACAGATCTAACCAGACTGAAGACCCGTTAAAAGGTCCTTCCAATCATTTAGGAGAGACAAAATAATGCTAAACAGAGCCAAAGATTGGCAGTAGGGTAGAAGAGAGACGGATTCAAAAGATATTTTGATAGTGTAGTATACTCATCACAACAACTGGCTGACCTTGGTATGTAAGGGATTGATGGGAGAAAAGGTTCAAGAAAGAGTCCTAGCTCTTTGCCTTAAATGGTGGTCTACTGACTGAAACAGACCCCTCTAGGAAAAGCAGGTCTGGGGAGTGAGATGGGTTTAATGTAGCACTACGGAGTTTGAGTTTGAAATGCCTATGGAATACCCAGCAAAGAGATCTAGCAGGAATTTTGAGATGGATCTGGAGCTCAAGAGGAAAGAGAAATCTGAGCTAGAAATATTGATTCTAAATCAGCATTTCATAGATAACAGAACACATTTGATCACTCAGGGAGAGGATACAGAACGAGAATAGAAAGACCAAAACAAAGTGGTTAGAGAAATCATTTTTCCGACTATATGATGACTGTGACATATACTGAGAGATACTAAATCAAAGAAAAATTGAATTTAATTCATAAAGAATACTAATACATTTTGGAACATTCTATAAATTCCAAACAAACCCTCACTTAATAATAAAATTGAACTAAGTGAAAACACTCCATTCCCTAAGCCCTCCAGTTACTTGAGGTTTACTGAACTCTTCAAAATGTTAGTCGAAACATAAAATTTCACTCAATAGCCATAGTTTATCTAATTAACAGCACTGTGCCACTAGCAAGATGACTGAACATCAAAGCACTAATTAATATTTGGTTGAATACTTTTAAAATTATCTAAGGACCGGGCTTTGCTGAAGGATGTTACATACAATAATAAAAACACTTATGGTTTGATTACAAAATTAGGAATTATACTATATTAAAATGATATCCATCTCAATTCAAATCATCATAATATGGTATAATGAAATATCACTGAGTAATTATTGCCTCTTTGCTCAAGTTAGAATATTTCAACTCATTAAAAAGGAAAATATAATTCAATTAACATTTTTATATGTACTTTTCAAGTTGTAATACTCTGGTCCTTTACCAAGTTCCTAGACTAGTAGAGACAGAAATTAGAATCTTAAGAACTTTCTATTAAGAGATGGCTGAAATTATGGTCAAAAATGGAAATAACCACAACTGCAGCTTATCAAGCAATAATGGCAAGAATAATCCTTATTTTGCACATGGAAAACCTGAGACATGTGAACTGCCTATGTTTCCAGACTTAAGCTATCTTCAGACCAGAGGTGACAACAGAACACAGATGAACTCACAGTAAAAGACTACTTCCAATTCTCATCTTATCCTAAACAATGAACCTCTCATCTCTTATAAGAAAAAGTCAGAAATGAGTCAGAGCTCTTTCATGTCATAAGGTGTAAACTGTTAATACATCTATTTTGCTTGAGTTTTCACACTTGCTGAACAGCTGTTTGTTTTTTTTAAGCTCAAACAATCAAAACCTTATTTTAAGTGCTCCAACAGAGGCTAAAGATTGGAAAGGTAGAATAATTTTTTTTCCTCACCAAGTGAAAGAAGTCTTTCTAAACTATAGGTTAGCCCTAAAGTAGACAGTGTGAAGAAGCTTATTCTGCTGCTATTAAATATCTTTTCAGAAATGCGGCCCCAACGAATTCTAACACTGTGTATATAATCATTGTTCAAATGATCCTTCTTAATTTTAAAAACAATTTTTTTCACTACAGCTCTCCACATTTTTTATAGGATTTTTAATCTAATGTGTGGGGAACTGATTCTTTGTTTTTGTTTGTTTTGTGCTTTTGGTCAGAGACATTTCTTTTGATGAACCCATAAATCAATATATATTAGAGTCATAACAAGACTAAAACACTTTAAGACATATAACTAAATTTCCCCAGAACTTAGATCATTTACAAAAATGTGATTATCACAGAACATATTGTACTATGCATATCTTTAAACATTAAAGATCTTTTTTTTTTTTGCGGTACGCGGGCCTCTCGCTGTCGTGGCCTCTCCCGTTGCGGAGCACAGGCTCCAGACGCGCAGGCTCAGCGGCCATGGCTCATGGGCCCAGCCACTCCGTGGCATGTGGGATCTTCCCGGACCGGGGCACGAACCCGTGTCCCCTGCATCGGCAGGCGGACTCTCAACCACTGCGCCACCAGGGAAGCCCTAAAGATCATTTTTAACTAATAAAAGTAGGCAACTTCCTTGCCTACTTGTACTTGTCCCTCCCTGCAGCAATTCTGCATTTTAACTTTAGATTTAGACTCTTTCCTAAAAAAACATGCAATTGGGCTTCCCTGGTGGCGCAGTGGTTGAGAGTCCGCCTGCCGATGCAGGGGACATGGGTTCGTGCCCCGGTCTGGGAAGATCCCACGTGCCGCGGAGTGGCTGGGCCCGTGAGCCATGGCCTCTGAGCCTGCGCTCCACAACGGGAGAGGCCACAACAGTGAGAAGCCCGCGTAACGCAAAAAAAAAAAAAAAAAAAAAGAAGGCATCTCCGCAGAGTGAAAAAAAAAAAAAAAACATGCAATTACTAGCAAGGGAAGTGAATTCAACCTATTATCTTTATGAGAACTTGGCTTGAATTAATTTAGATTAGTTAATCACTTACCTAGCAGGATCCTCAGGCAGTGGTCCTCAAATTTTAGAGAGTAAAGAAGCACCCAGGGTACAAATTTTAATGTGGAATCCTAGGCTCAGACCAGAAACTACCTGATTCTGAAGGCCCCAAAATAAGCATTTGTAATTAGCACCAGAGATACTTTTGAGGAGGATTCATGCTAGAACACTGAGACAAAAGAGAGATCATTTTAATAGGGGTATTAATGGGCCTGGATTTCAAGGCATTTGGTAGCCTGGGCAGGGCACAGCAGGTGTGACCCCAGTAATCCAATAAATAGCACAGGAAGCAGCAAAAGAAAGGAAGCTGGTTCAGGCTTGGCAGCAGTTGGCCAGCAGGCTCAGCACTCCTTCCTTGCCTTCCCACTGAAACACACATCTGAAATCAAACTTTAAACAGGATACAACATTGTACCTAAACTAGAATTGAGGGATTTGGGGTAGCTTTATTGGTAGCTGATGCTTGCTATGGCCTCTGCAGCAAAAAGTCCAGTTAGGAAGAGGGTAAGAAGGCATCTCACTCTCAATTCTGTATTTCCTTCAGAAAAAAAGAGCCTGCAGTGGCCCCGCAGCTTGGGGCTGAGGACAGAGTTCATGAGACCGTTTCCTTTCCTCAACCCCCACCATCTTCCAAGAGTTTAGGGAACATCTCCTTCAGTGGGACTTTATGCCGTGGCATGCTGGAGCTGGATTATATCAAAGAGTCAATAGTTAAGTTTTCAGGAATTTGGGGAGCCAGTTGACATCATGTTGACAGCCTGAAATTGACCACAGTACGAATATTTACACCAGAGAAATTGGCATATGCCACAACTGGCTTCTAATACCCATTAGTAATTCTCTTTCAAGAACATTCTTTACTAATGATATAATGTTCATGGCCAGAAGTGGAAGGTGTCAGCAATAGGTAGCTGCGGGGAACAGTATGAGCCCTCAGAAGAATACGGTCTCACCACTAAACTCAAAAAACTATAAACCAGGCTTCCCTGGTGGCGCTGTGGTTAAGAATCTGCCTGCCAACGCAGGGGACAAGGGTTCGAGCCCTGGTCCAGGAAGATCCTACATGACGCGGAGCAACTAAATCCGTGCACCACAACTACTGAGCCTGCGCTCTAAAGCCCACGAGCCACAACTACTGAAGCACATGTGCCACAACTACTGAAGCCTGCGCACCTAGAGCCCATGCTCTGCAACAAGAAGCCACAGCAATGAGAAGCCCGCACACTGCAACGAAGAGTAGCCCCCACTCACTGCAACTAGAGAAAGCCCACGTGCAGCAACAAAGACCCAAAACAGCCAAAAATAAATAAATAAATAAAATAAATTTATTTAAAAAAAAAAACTATAAACCACTTCAAATTACAGAAAAATACTCCCCTCATTAGAGACATAGGACTGAAAGATTAGACAATAGGAAAATAAGACCTCTCCTGAGTACAGAAAGATCTATCCTTCATAAATTGGGTTGTATCTATCAACATGCTCTCCAACCTAACACTGAGAAGAAGAGTCCCCAGCATCTAAGTGTAGTGAGGAGGATGAAGGTAGCTTACTCACTCTGACAAGAATGAGCAACACCATCCCTACACAAGTCCCTCTTCTGTCAAGGGTAAGAAAACCAAAAACCTCAATAATAGCACAGGGACAAGATGAAGCTTGTGCACCGTAAGAAAGAGGAGCACTGCCATAAAGAGGAAGAGAGAAAGCTTGCTCCTATAATGGGCTTACAATGGGAATCAGGAGAAAAACTTAGAAATTATCTAATTTACCAATTGAAAAAGAAAAAGGAAAAATAAAAACGCAGCCTCTGAAAGCAAGAGATAAGAAGGAAAAAGACAGCTAAGATTAAAAAGGAAACTGAAGAAGAAAAAACTGGAAGGGAATTCAAACATATAATATTGGGTTGGCCAAAAGGTTCGTTCGGGTTTTTCCATAAGATGTTATGCAAAAACCAGAACGAACTTGGGCCAACCCAATATTAGACAAACTCTATATAAGAGGCAAAAGAGAGAAGTATACAAGCTGGAAAAGAATCTCATTAACATTTTAGCATATACACATGAGGTGATCTCCAAACATGGAAGGAAAAGAACCAAGATGAAAACAATGCATACTGATTGATAGAAAGGACAAAGAACACAGATCCAACCTACAAATAACTGGCATTTCTGAATTGAAATCATAAGCAAACATAGCATTGAAAAATTTTTCCTGATCTGGGTAAAAGAAAGATTAAAGAGATTTACTTCTATAAATTGAGTGGACTCACTATGTTTGAGAAAACTGCTAGAAGGAAATCTGTGCCTACAGGTAGTCTATGGAATATCTTTATTTAAAGAACAAAAAGGAAAACAAAAATGCAGGCAGAAAAAAACAGTATCTACAAAGGAACAAAAATCAGTGTAGCCTCAGCCATCTCTTCCACAGCAAGGAAAATCGGAAGATGATAGAGCAATGTCTAAACAGCTGAGGACCTGTGACTTATAATTTTATATCTTAGCATCTATAACAGAGTTAAGCACACGGTAAATATTAAGTAAAAATTGTAAGGAACAAAAGAAAAATTCAAAATTTTAAATGAATTTATTTTACATATCTCTACCTCTTTATAGCACCTTTCTTCAACTAAACTTTTAAGCCTATTCATCAGTTGGATCTTTTCCCATTCAAACAACAGATTTATATGACATCTAATCTTTCTGATACCGGTGTCATTACTTTTATAAGAAGATTATCATTTTTTAACATAAACCAAGACTTCTCTGCATGCACATGAGAGAAATTGTTCCTCTGACAGTGATGATTTGAACTGATCCATCAGCTCAAACTCTTTTGCTGCCTTTGAACAGTGGGACTTGTAGAAGTAACTCTAGTCAGAACATATGCTCATTAGATCAGAACCAGGAACTAAAGGCTTATGACCTTGGCCAAAGATATTCAACAAATAAGAAGATACAAAAAGATCAACATTGTATCAGAGGTTACGGACTCAGTGCTGGTCTAAATAGTCTGAATATATGATAGAGCAATGTGTTTTTAAAATATATTACCAAGTGTCATTATTTTTTGGAAAAAAAAAGCTATTGGACTTTTTTGTAACGGGAGAGACAGTCCCTCTAAATTTTTCTTCTTGCAAAGTCTCCATTAAAGGCTAGATTAATGTGCCTTCTTATTTCCGCAAGCTTTTCATTCATTCACTCAGCACCTACAATATCCTAGCACTTGCTATGTGTGTGTCCTCAGAGGAAGAAGTGTCAAATTTTTTCTGGGAAAATCAGAAAAGACTCCAAAAAAACAGGGAGTCTGGAAAACGCAGAATTGAATTTTGAAATTTGAATAAGGGTCTACCAAGTGGAGACAAAAGCATGTCAAAAAGATGGAAGTGCTCCAGCAAGACAGGGCCTGAAAAGAATATGCTAGGTTAAAAGGAAATAAAATAAGGCAGTAGTTGAAGCATAGGTTGTATAAAGTATGGGCAGATAAGGTCCAATGGTTCCCAACATCAGGAGGAACCACTCTTGAAGGAGTTGTTTGGAAATGAGTAGGATCACACTGGGTTGTCACAAAGGCGGGGTGGAGGTTGTAGTCTGCTATTGCCATTTAGTGCTCAGGGACCAAGTATGATAAGCATCCTGCAATGTATGAAACAGTTCCATAAAAATGGCAGTTGAGCCCCCTTTGAGAAAAAATGAGAAGTCGGCTTAACAAGGTTGGAGAACTTAACCCTAGGGTTTCTTAGTATGACTTTACATGCATATCTTTGAAATCTGTGATCACAATGTGCATTTCACTCACTAAATACTTTCAAGGAAGCTATGTTTTTCCTCAGCAAGTGATATGTGTTTCCTTCTTTCCTCTGACCATCATGAAGCTCATAACTCAGTCTGTATCCCACCACTAACAACTATACAACTGGTCACAGTATATATTTGAGTATAATGCACCCCAACCTCACCTTTCTATTCAAGCTTCATATTTTCATGACTGATTTACCTTTATTTTGTATGTTTTTATATTATATATAGTTTATAATCTACTGTAAGTACTTTTAGAGCAAAATAGGGTATACATTTTAAAATATAAGCAACAGAAAATGGAAAACAGAAAATAGAAAACTAGATAGTAAGATAGGGAAAAAATATATCGAGCCCCCAGAATCATCCTGGGAGAACTTTAAGAGACTTTTTAAAAAGATTATAATATATGATCTTTGCCCTCAACAGTTTGTAATCAAATTTATAAGAAAAGATTCAAACTGAAAAGAACATTAGAGAATAAAAGACAGTAAAAATTAGTGATAAATTGTACAACCACTGTCTAAAGAATTACTATGGATTAAATAATCATTACAATAGCATGTATTCAGCTCTTAATATGTAACAAAACTATAGTAACTTGTTAAATCCTCACAGCAACCCTATGAGGTAGTCACTGTGATTTTCACCATTTTACAGATGAGGAAATTGGGACAGAGACATTAAGCAATTTGTCCAAGGTAACAGCTGTTAAATGTGGCAGTTTGACCTAAGGCAGTCAGTCTGGAACCAGAGCCTCTGCTCTAGAAGAGTTACATTTCAGATAATCCTAGAAGTATAAAAGGATACTGAAAGGCAGAGATGCTACAAAAAATGATGAAGAGTGGGGGCAGTCAGTGAATCTAGGAACAGATTGAAATGAGGCAGAGTAGACAGGTAAAGAGCCCAAATAGAGAGTGTTAGGAATATTAAGGAATATAGGAATACTGGGGGTGGGAAGGGGGAGTGGAGCAGTTTCTAAATCACCTTAAAACTCTAAAGAGATTTTATTTAAAACAGAGGACAACAGGAAACTATTGTAAGTTCTTGAACTCAGAAGAGATGATTAAAAAGTTTTTCTCGAAAAGCTATTACATGACAGTGATATGAAATAACTCTAACTTCAAAGCTAAATTCATATTAGTAAATACTCTTTCTGGGTCCTATAAACCTACAAGATCAATAAAGCCTGGGATACCAGGTACATTAGAGGAGCCTCTGGGTCTACATCGTTTTCAGCTGCCTCTCCCTAATCTGGATGCTTTTACATAGGGTTTCTTCTCTGTTTCCCTACTTTCCAGTTGTTTTATACCCAGCTGCACTTGGCCCCTGAAGACATTTGTTAATCACCAAATAATCTCTAGGGCATTCTGTTGTTGTTATGGTTCCCTGAGCATGTTTATGTTTCAAACACTGCCTCTAGGGTCCCAAAAGGTCTCTAGGCTTCAAAGATATTAATAACCAAATCAAGCCCAGCCTTAAGGAAACTACTTAGATAAACTTTACCCTACTTGTTTTTCCTAAGGGGTTGCTTATCATTCTCAGAAACTTAAAAGCATAATCTTGTAACATTCTATTGTATATCCAATGAATCCAGTTTAGAACCAGTGAAAAGACTGTTTCCACTAGTTTCAAGTAAAATATCAATTTTTAAACCTTGTAATTGCAAGACTTTAATTTGACTTTCTCAATACTCAACTTTTTTTTTTTTTGGCCAAGTTTTCATTTTGTAAATGTCTCCTCTTGTCCATATTTGACCCTTCAGAAGCAAGGAGGATTCTATGCAGGATTCTAATAATGTAATTGAACACTACATAGGGCCTATGCCTTCCACTTCTGAAAAGTATAAACTAAGCTTTTGCCACTTAAGAGTGAGGCCACTGTCGAAGTGTCATTTTTGAAACGTTATAAACATGATTCATACAAAGTGAGCCTGTGGCAAAGATTTACTGAACTCATAATGAAGGAGCAAGCTCAATGGTAAAAATTATAAAAATCTTGGAAATAGGGATTATAAAACTATAATCATCAGTAGTATTTTTTTCTCCCAGTCAGAAATAATTTGCTCCATTAGACCAAAATAAAGTAACTGCAAAGCCTGGGCCCTAATCGATACTATGTCAAGCAAAAGTATAGTCCCCTAGATAATTAATTGATTCTCAGGTGGGCCTATTAGACAAGGCTCTATTTTGACTTTGAAAAGACATGTAGCTATCCTTTCGCCTTGTCAGAGATGTTTATAATTTCTACCATCATAAAAGTTTGTTTCTACAAATCAGTTAACTACTCCTTTATCCCACCCACCCCCCATTCGTGATTTCAAATGCTGAGTAGATACGTTATTTGGAAGAAAATCTCCTAATTCTTAATGATTAGAAACTCCTTCAAGTTAAGTGGCACTTAACCACTGGAATCACCAGTAACTTCATATCCTCTGTTTCAAGGTTACGAGGCAAAGAATTTCTGTCTCGGTACAGGCTTTAAACACAGGTCTGTAACTACCTAAATCGAGGGTGAGGTCTCCATGGTGGCCCAGGAGTGCGATCCACACCCGCCAGCGGCTCGCCCCCGCGCAGCGGCTCCAGCGCGACCCGGCCTGCATTTCACCGGCGGGAGCCCCGCTTCCCCAGCCTTTTGTTCGGGGCTGGGCTGTTTCCCGCCCACCCGCGCCCGCCCTTCCTCTCTACCCCGGCAGTTGGGAGAGGACCGTGCGGGAAACAAAGCCGGAAAGAGACGGCCGGCAAAGGTTGTGGGAATACTCACCCGGCTCCGCTCGGCCCCTGACCCTGCCGCCCAGCCCAGAGTGGGCGGGGCGACGGGGTGGGGGGAAGGGGAGCCGGGGAGAGGGAGCCTTCACCCTGCGAGGTACCGCCGAGCCAGCGGTAGCGGGGAGGGGAGCAACGGGCCTCCGGGGGCCAAGAGGGCGGTGGCACAGGAGCAGAGCCAGCCAGCAGAGACGCCCACTAGTAAGACCGCTCTCTACCCCTCCCTCAGCCTCCGTCGCCAGAGGCGACCCAGTCAGAGCATGCGCACTGGACCTCCCGCACACCCTAGGACTAGGCTCGCGCGGGCGGCTGACGTCGTGGGCCTCGTGCGTGGGGCGGGGGCCGGAAGGCGTGACCTCCCTGCAGTTTGCTACGGCAGCCGCCGAGGCCCCGCCCCGCACTTCAACGGCCTAAAGAGCCGAACTGCGGCTGTTTGCTCAGCGCGTTACAAAGGCAGCGCATTGAGGGAGAGGAGGGGTTGCCAGCGGTTTCGAGAGACTCTGCATACTCTCCTCTAACAAACAGCCAAGTATCTGGAAAATAAAAGGATGACCAATGGTGAAAGGTAGGGCAAGAACGGAGCTGAACCGTTTAGTGCCCCTAGAACGTGTCTCGGGGGTTGGAGAACCGTGCCGGCTCTCATAACGCAAGCTGCAAAATTACTGTGAACACAACAATTAGGCACAAGCACCATCCCCTTTGAAACTTAAGGACCGAGGTAAAAGGGATTTGAGAATTGACAGTAGTACCATCTGTGTCACAAAGCTCAGGAAAAAAAAATCTAGCAGGAGAATTAAATTGGGAAAAGGTGGAATAATGAAAAGACTAGAGAAAGATGTAGGAGTAACAGAGGTGATCCAACTGAAATACTGAAAATGCAACTGCAGACATCTAAGGGAAAACTAGCATCTGCTCCTCTTAACACAACAGAATTAAATTTGTGTCAAAAGAAAAGAGTAAACACAGGCAAAGAAGTGAAAGGAAAATCTGCCTTCAAACATGCAGGTCATGGTTTTGATCTTGTACGACTGTTATGTAAGATGTCACCACTGGAGAAAGCTAGGTGTTGGGTACTCAGGACTCTATGTACTATTCTTGCAATTTTATGTGAGCCTATAATTGTTTAAAAGTAAAAGGGTCTGAAAAAGGGACAACACTGATCAGTAGTGACCAAGGGAAGGGAATGACTAAAAAGGGGCTTGAAATTTTGAGGGGTAATGGAAGTGTTCTATATCTTTGTTTGCCAAAACTCATAAAAGGATAGATTTTACTGCATGTAAAATAGTTTAAAACTCAATTTTAAAAAAGATTCTGCTAGTAAAGATGAACTGTCCTAACATGTTTGAGCAACTATAGATATAAATCAGACAGCTGACAATTAAAATTATCCACTTGCTTTTTTAAAAATCACAGGGCAATGAGAATTTCAGTGGGTGGGTGTCTCCAACTTTAAGCAGTTACCTTTAAAACATACAGCTTTATGGGAATTCCCTGGCAGTCCAGTGGTTAGGACTCCGTGCTTTCACTGCCCTGACCCAGGTTCAGGGAAATAAGATCCCGCAAGCTGTGTGGCAGGGCCAAAAAATAGAAATAAGTAAAAACATAAAGCTTTAATACAATAAGAATGTGTTGCTTTACATTGTATTCAGTAATTTACAAACACTTTTCGTGCATTAACAACACACCATGTTAACAAATTTTTTTTTACATTTGAGATGTTTTTAAATTTCATAATTCACCTGCCAAAACCAAAGAAACTAAAAGTAAATCAGGTAACTTCCAGGCAAGGGATAGTACTGGCAGGCTGTACACTACACAGTACTTTAGTGCTGTCTGTCATCAGTGCCTACCCAGCCTCGAGCAGGGCTTCTCACTAGTAATTAGTATTAGAATAAAACAATGAGTTAATCACAAAAAGAGAGAAAGGAAGGTATAAAATTTATTGAGCACCTACCACAAACCAGAAGCTTATGTTTAGTTTAATCTTGTAATAACCACATGAGATACCCATTTTATCGATATGAAACTGAGACTAAGGGTAATTATCTATGAATCATTAATCATTTTCATTCCTTATTTTATTGGATTTCTGTTTCATTTGGACATGTTGATCACTTCTAAAAAAAGTCTTGCTTCCCTTAGCTTCCATAAAACCATAATCCCTTGATTCTCCTTCTAGCTCCCTGACCATTCTTGTTTTCACCCTCACAGGTTTCTGTTTGTCCATTCCACTTTAAATGTCCATGTTTCCCACAGGGCCTCATAGAACTTGAGACTTCTGGCTTGTCATTTATTTTATTTTGCTGAGACACTGTAAAGTGGGAGAAAAAAAAATCCAAAATAGGGTTATACAAACTGTATTATATTTAGTGTTTTCCTTTAATCAATGAATACTTTTATACATATTCTTTCTGCACATATCCTCTGGGCCATACCAAGATACAAGGAAAGTAGGAAATGCAGTCTCTAGCTAGGTAGCCAAGGGCTCAGTCAAACCTTGACAAAGTGGGATTGTTTTATTAAAATGAAGAAGGGGAAAGTAGATACAGGGGGAGAATAGCTATCTTTGCTGCAGCCTGTAGTAGGCAGATGTCCTCTACCACCTTCCAGGAGGTCCTCAGGAAAAGGTAAATTACATAAAAGAAAGAGAGGAGCTAATCTGATTGGACGACAGAGATAAGAAACTTATCTTGAAGCTCTGTGTACATAGCACTTACCTTAAAGAATGAGAGGAAAAAAACTATAGTTGGCAAAACTATAGAGACAGTAAAAAAATTGGTGGTTGCCACAGTATCTATCCATTCATCTGGGAAGGACATTTAGGTTATTTTCAGCTTTTGGCTATTATAAATAAAGCTGGTATGAATAATTATGGAATATTTTAGTGAATTTTGATATTTACTCCATTTTCTAATATTCTTGGTTGGACATTTTTATCTTTTAAACATTTGAGGACATTTAGGAATTATAACTTGTGTTTTAAATTTGTCAGGGAAATTCAATGTTCTAAAGGGATCACTCTGGCAGTGGTCTGATATTATCCAGGTTACTTGTCTTATTCCACTGGAATTGGTTGGGATGGCCCTATGTTCTTTCATTTTTGAAGGAGGGGTATTAAAAAAATTATGTGTGTCTATAACATATTCTTCTGGGTTATTAGATTCTAGCCTTATTCATTGTCTTTGAGCTATTTTGCTGTTCTTTGTAAGTCATGGGTAATTGATAAATGTGTAACTTCTGTCCTTCCAGTAGTGATTTTATTTGTCCCATCCTACCCATGGAAAAATCAGTGCTGTCCCATTTTGCCTGGTTCTCTCATATGAGTAAAATGAATTCTTTAACATGTGCCCTTTTTTATATCTGTATGAAAGTCATCATTTTATCTTTTTCTGAAAATTATATTTTAATAAGGCCTGGCAATTTGTACCCAAAAACCTCATAGGAATAAGTTCTCACTGTGGACTTTTAGTCCCAAGTCTCAATGCAGTGTCCAGGACCCTGAAGGGAAAGTCAATCCAGAGTCTTTGGAGGCATAAGAGGACAGCTGCCCCAGGGAAACCAAAATCTTGACCAACTGCGTAGTGTGAGGGCCAAGAAGACATAAATGAGAAAGTAGATCAATAGCAAATTATCAGTGATAAAAGAATGCGCAACACCTTTGGACCATGTGGGGAAAAAAGAGTTCAACAGGATATTTGCAGTACTCTGTCTCCAGAATCCATTGATTTGGCAAGCAATGAATAGAGAATAGAGAACTATAGAATCTCATAAACTCTTCAAAATTTTTGGTTCAACCTCCTTTGCCTTCTAGGCCCCAGGTTAGATTCCTTAGACCAATGTAGCAAGATGCCCTCCCCTGCTAGACATTCCACTTGTCATTCGGTGAAGAAAATAAGGGGGGAAAAGGGTAATGAGACAAGATCAATGTACATACCTAGGGTCTGCTGTTAAGCTTGCAGATTTGAATGTCCTTTTTCAATAATGACCTGTTTTCTTTAATGTTGTATGGCTATGTTCACTGATCAGGAATTAATTCTTATTGTAGGATTCAATTGCATATTGATACTGTTGTGTTATAATGATGTTTTGCATAAAGAAGAATTCAATCTGCAGCCCTAGAAGCCTTTGTGCAGTTTTAATTCAGGAAGTTGCCCTAGATTCAGACCAAATCAGAAGTTGTTCCTGAGGCAATGACTCCCTTTAGGCTGTCTCTTTAAATAAATAACAATAGGGTGCACTTGCCCAGCCCCTTCATCTGCATTATCTCATTACAGAGACAGGAGATACACTGTGTGGAAAGGGCACCAATTTGGAGTCAAGAAGTCCTAGAGCAACCTTTATTTCTGCCACTTACTTGGTATGTAAATTTTCAGCAGTCACTTACCCACTCTGAACCTCAGGATCTGTATTTCTATATAAGGGAATTAGTAATAATCCCAGCTTTGCAGGGCTGTGGAGAACAAAAAGATATACATTTTCAAATTTATGAGATTGATACATAGAAGCAATGGAATAATACAATCATTAATATAATCATGTAATCTGTGTTTTCTAAAATGGAAAAATGACCAGGTACAAATCAGTGTATTAAAGTATGACTTCATTTATGGTCCTAATGAAAAATGGTAAATTATAACCAAAAATTAATAATGGATATTCCTAGGTAAGTGTATTATGGATGACTTTTATTCTTCATACTTTTTTGTTATTTCAGATTTAAGAAAAAATAATGTATTATCGATATGTTACTTTTTATAATAAAAATAAAGAATGCTATCTCCAATATAAAAAATTAAAATTGATGTCTGTGATTTTAGATGGGAGCAAATTATTTATAATCTTTACTGAATATCTATTTGACACAAAGAAAGGAATGTTATCTGGATATAGATTATATCCTGTTGTTCTTAAAGAGAATAACAATGGAGGTAAAGAGGTCAACTTCAAAGGGAGGAAAGCTAAAATGTGATGGCCAGCAAAGGATAATAATGGGACATTCCAAATGTGCAGTTCCCCACCTTCTGCAACCCAGAGTTGACTGTGTTGAATGTCCCTGCATGGTTCAGTCTTCCTCAAATTAAGGTACTGATAATATAAAGAAGTAGGCATAGATAGTAGAAGGATGTAAAGAGACATCCTTATTCTATATATACTCAAGGCATGCTAATAAAAAGCATATAATGGGGCTTCCCTGGTGGCGCAGTGGTTGGGAGTCCGCCTGCCGATGCAGGGGGCGCGGGTTCGTGCCCCAGTTCGGGAGGATCCCGCGTGCTGCGGAGCGGCTGGGACCGTGGGCCATGGCCGCTGGGCCTGCCCGTCCGGAGCCTGTGCTCCGTCTGCAATGGGAGAGGCCGCGGCAGTGAGAGGCCCGCGTACCGCAAAAAGAAAAAAAAAAAAAAAAGCATATAATGGAACATGAATGATGACAGGAAGAAGGAGGACACCATGAAAGCTGTCCAGTCCCATTGAAGTGATGTGCTGTTAGAATGCTAAATATGGATTGAAACAGGCCAAAGTCGTTGCTACATTTTTGATGTAATATCTGACTGCTTTGTATTATGATGCTTTTAATTCTTTATATTGTTTGATGTGTATGATGAAGGGGAGGTGAAGCTTTTTTTTTCTTCAAAACAACTTTTTATTGACGTATAGCTGATTTACAGTGTTGTGTTGGTTTCTCGTGTTCAGCAAAGTGATGCAGTTATATATTCTTTTTCAGATTCTTTTCCATTATAGGTTATTACACGATATTGAATATAGTTCCCTGTTCCATTTAGTAGATCCTTGTTGTTTATCTATTTTAAATATAGTAGTGTGTATCTGTTCATCCCAAACCCCTAATTTATCCCTTTTCCCCTCCTTTCCCCTTTGGTAACCGTAAGTTTGTTTTCTATGTCTATGAGTCTGTTTCTGTTTTGTTAAGTAAGTTCATTTGTATCTTTTTTTAGACTCCCCATATGATATTATATGTTATTTGTTTTTCTCTGTCTGACTTACATCACTTAGTATGATAGTCTCTAGGTCCATCCATGTTGCTGCAAATGGCAATATTCCATTCTTTTTTTTATGGCTGAGGAATATTCCAGTGTATACATATACCACATCTTCTTTATCCATTCATCTGTCAATGGACATTTAGTTTGCTACCATGTCTTGGCTATTGTAAACAGTGCTGCTATGAACATTGGGGTGCATGTATCTTTTCTAATTAGAGTTTTCTCTGGTTATATGCCCAGGAGTGGGATGCTGGATCATACAGTAACCCTATTTTTGGTTTTATAAGGAATCTCCTTAATGTTCTGTATAGTGGCTGCACTAATTTACATTCCCACAACAGTGTAGGAGGGTTCCCTTTTCGAGGAGGTGATGCTTATTGCCCTATATATAGACTTGTCTCTAAAATTGGCTCTTAATACATACAACTTGTAATAAATGTTCAGTCCAGTCAATGGGGAAATGCTGGAATTTCGCTTGGCTGATGGGTCATGATGGCTTCATGAGGATGGTCTTTAAGGTGATATATATATGGGTGAAGCAGAGCACTTGAAAGGGCCAGTAAAGAATTGAAATGCCTTCCTTGATGCTTATGAATTCCACTAGTCTTAATAAAGGTGTTCAGCCAGAGGTTACTGGCTTGTGTGATGCTTGGCCTAGAGATTCCACCAATCTGAAGCTGCCTATGGCTCAAACCAGGCAGACTGGCTTGCGGCAGCTGTGTAATGCTAAAGGACACCTGCCTGGAATAAGAACATCAACCCAGAAGATAGGAAAGCACTCCACATGTGAGTTAAACCCTTGTCACATCACTGTTATCATTTTAATAAATGCCTTTGCTAAGTTGAATGTGACTTATCTCACTTCTTCAGCTTTTAGAACTCTAACTAAAACAAGCTGGATTGGCATATCCAAAAGGTGATATTCAGTAGGTAGTTTGGTGTATAAGTCCAGGGCTCATGAAAGAAGTCAGGCTGAAAATATATACAGTGGAGTTATCTCCTACACTTACTTAACATATTAGCTCTACTCTACGTGCTTGGCAAAAAGACAAAAACATATTTTCCTTATAGCATGGCCCCTTAAATGCAAGCCAACAACTTCATCTGGTGTTCAACTAAAGAAACAACCTTCTGTTCCAATAGCAGAGGAAAACTGGCTGTGTAGGATTTCTTGGTGGGTAGTATATATATTTAAAATCGTGTATACAGTATTTTAGGAGATTTTTCAAAGGTAATTTTAACTCTACTCTATTTTTGCCTTTCATGCTGACTTTAAATCGTAATTCCCACTGGAAAAAAAATCACTCCCCTGTATTTGGATGTCGCTGATATACAGGTGATAGTTGCAGCTATGTTAACAAAAGGCACTATTCAAGGGAGAGTATATATAGTGAGGAGAGATCTGAGGGTGAAATCTTAGAGAACATCAATATTTTAAAAATAGTAGAAGGGTCCACAAGGATTCTGAAAGAATTAGGAGGGGGACAGGAGAAACCAAGAAGAGAGGTTCCAGAGAGTGGTTAACTGTATCAAAAATAAAGCAAAGAAATCAAGGAAGATAAATACTGAAAAGTGACCGTTGGATTTGGAACTTAAGAAGACACTGATCACTTAGCAAAGCATTTTGGTTGTTATGGTGGTGGTCTAAGTCAGTTTCTGATGGATTACAAAGTAGATGGGTCTTTTAAAACAACAACAGCAAAAGGAAGCAGCAAGGAAGTGGAGATGTCAATCTTTTCTATGAAGAGCAGGCAAAGATAGGGTGGAAGGCAGCAGAGAATCAGAGCCAAAGGAAGGTACTTTGGTATTTCAATTTTTAAGGGGGTATGAGTTGATCCAGTCTATAGGCCAAGAACTAAAAGGAAAAGAGATAACTGAGGCAACACAGCCCCTGAGGAGAAAGGAAGGGGGTTGAGTCCTAAATAATAATATGCATTAACTAGAAGGAGGGCAAAGGAGAAAGATGTAGTGCTAGGAGTGGAAACAGATGCTTTTGTATCTGGGAGGAAAGAAGTGCTGTGGAGGCCAAGTTGAGGAAAGTATTTATTTATTTATTTTTCATTAATTAATTTATTATTTACTTTTGGCTGCATTGGGTCTTTGTTGCGGTGCACGGGCTTCTCATTGCGATGGCTTCTCTTGTTGTGGAGCACGGGCTCTAGGCACGCAGGCTTCAGTAGTTGTGGCTTGCGGGCTTAGTTGCTCCGCAGCATGTGGGATCTTCCCAGACCAGGGGTTGAACCCATGTCCCCTGCATTGGCAGGCGAGTTCTTAACCACTGCTCCACCAGAGAAGCCCCGAGGGAAGTATTTCTGGTAGCTTCTACTTTCTCTGTGAAATGGGAAGTTAGCAGAGCCAGTTTTCGAAAGTGAGGAAAAGGGCTTAAAAAACAAAAGTTTGTAATAGTCTTTAAAGGAAAAAAGAGAAGCTGAGAAAGGATGTATAGGATTTGAGAGTACAGCTCAGACTAGATTCCTATATTTGTGGAGATACTAGTTCCTACACTACACTTTGTGATTTTTTTTTTTTCTCAGTACCACCCATCCTGCTTGGGTGAAGAAGTATAAAACACAGATGAGTGAATGAGTCCAGAATTGCAGGCTTGCCAGGTGCTGAAGAGAATTGAAAGAGCAGGGTTAATTAAAGTTGCTAGTAGGAGAGTGATAAAAGTGAGATTCCCTGGGGTCTGAACTGGGTGGTAAGGAAGTGATGCTGAGAGGGGACCAACAGAGTTGGAAAAGAAGAGGAATCAAGGAACTAAAGATCATCATGGTGTCAATAAGAGAGTAGGTTTACAGAAACAGGAGAGGACTGGCAGAATAGGAGGGTATGTTTGGAGAGGAAGAAATTGATGTGTGAGAATCCAGGTATATCAGTTAGTTCCAGGTGAAGACAAGACCAAAAGGTCATTGCAACGTAGGTTGCTGAAGTAGACTGAAGTGAAGCCATTAGCATTGAATACACCACAGAACTATGAGAGTGTGGTAGTTGATGGGTCATTCATGAAGGCCTTGAAATTTTTGCAGTGGTTGGGTTGGAGAGAAAGACAGTGAGCCTGGTACCAAAAACCTAGATGAATATGGAGGATTAAGAAAAATATGGTGATGAAGAGGATGGGAAATGGTATAGATGGGGTGGTATAGAACCAACTCAAGAGAAATTTTGCTTGATAGGAAAGGAAAATGATCTGGAATTGGCATTCTGTAGCTAGGAGAATGCAAGTAGTACTTCTAGGCTGTGAGTAAAGGAGCCAGGCTAAAATAAAGTGGGGACCTCAAAGAGACCTGTGTTTCAAACAAGTGGGTATATCAGTCATGGTTCTCCAGAGAAACAACCAATAGAATATATATAGATATGTAGAAAACACATTTATTATGAGGGATTTGTTAGGGGAACCACTGACCGAAACTGCCCACTATGGCCAGGCACGATAGTAACCACTTGCATGAGTTGTCATACAACAGGAGGTCATGGTAAGGAATGTGGAACTAACAAGCTATCACCAACCAGAATAATTTGGGAAAGGTCAAAAGGAGAGAGGAGATGCCAGACCATATGGCCTAACAACCTCCCAGAATCCTTCTTGCTGGAATCCATCTTGGCTGAGTGATGCGTGCGCCACTAGGAAGCACCCTGAGTCAGAATGATTGACCAGAGACAACCCAGAAACTAACCCCATTACCATAAAACCTGAGACTGTGAGCCACGTGGTAGAGCAGTTCTCCTGGGTTCCCTCACCCTGCTGCTCTCCACCCAGGCGCCCCTTCCCAATAAAGTCTCTTGCTTTGTCAGCACGTGTGTCTCCTCGGACAATTCATTTCCGTGTGTTAGACGAGCTCACTCCTGGGCCCTGGAAAGGGTCCCCGTTCCTGTGACAGATTGGCTCACATGATTTTGGAGGCCAAGAAGTCCCACGATATACTGTCTGCAAGCTGGAGGCTCAGGAAACCTGTGGTGTAGTTCTAGTCCAAATCCGAAGCCTGGGAACCAGGGGAGCCAATGGTGTAAGTCCCAGTAGGAGTCTAAAGGCTGACGCCAAGAAGATGAATGTCCCAGCTCAAGCAAGGAAAACAAATTCACCTTTCCTCCACCTTTTTGTTCTATTCAGGGGCCCTCAAAGGATTGAATGATGCCCACCCACATTGGTGAGGGTGATCTTTACACAGTCTATAGATTTAAATGCTAATCTCTTCCAGGAACACCCTCACAGACACACCCAGAAATAATGCTTTATCAGCAATCTAAGCACCTCTTAATCCAATCAAGTTCACATAAAATTAACCTTCACAAGTAGGTCTACCTCATACTGGCTCTTTCTATGAAAAATGGAAACTGTTAAGCCTATTAACATTCATCCATTCTTTTCACAAATTTATCAAGAATCTGTTATATGCCAGGTCCTGTGGTAGGTGCTGGAAATACAGTGAAGACAAAGCACTGCCCCTGCCTTAATAGAGTTGAGTCTTTAGTCAGCAAGAGCCTAGACAGATAAGCAGAAAAAAACTTTTCAGCCGGAGCATGTTGTGAGGCTGTGTAGATCTGTTGTTGGAGGAATGTTAAAGGCTAAATCAACCAAGCTTTCGCATGAAAAAAAGATATGTACACAGTCTGGCAGGCATTGATATTGATAATGTTGATAAGCCTTCCTGTATATTTGAGAAAGTCACTGATAGAGCTGTTTACTAAAGAGCAAACACTAGTTTACTCTATCTTTAGGGCTTATTTACATCACAACAAGGCGTAGAATCAATTGATATGGAAATCAGTTAAGAATGCTCTAGTAGCAAAACAACTGCAGAGCTGTATGTTATTCTAAAACATAATACCTAAGATCTACATGAAAGTTAAATTTAAATGATATATGCGTGCAAGATGGAAAATTTCCTAGATGTTTTTAGAAACATTATTGTGGATCGTTACTCTGAGTACCAAATGATAAGAGCAGTGAAAAGAACTACAAATGAATTATAACTAGATAACATGTGACATGTAAATGACATGTAAGATCATTATTCACTTGGCAAGCTTTACCCAATAATAATTTTTTCAATTATAATCAGTAAATTTCAGAGATAAACATTCAACCATCTAATTTTTTTTTAACATTCAAATTTTTAGATCCATTTCGAAAAAGTTTTCTTACATCACCAAATCTATAAATACAATCAATATATTAATAATTTTCTATAAAAATAGTATCGGGAAGATAAAATATAAACTAAAAATGGCAAGTTATCAGAGGCAAAATTTTCCATAAATAAATGTAATGAAATGATAAGATATAATATTAGGAACAAAAAAACCCATCAAAACCTTCAAAAATCAATTGTAACTTGCGCTGTGGGAGAGAAGAGAGACTAAAAAGGAAGAAGAATGTTAAGCAACAAAAACTTTCATGATACACCCACATTCCTAGAGTACAAAACTGTTCAAGCCTCAAATCCTGAAGCCAACCACTCCCTTTAGCCTTCCCAGCACATCCTCACAACCTGAGGCTTGAGCATAAGCTTTTAGGGCTGAGTAAAGCCTGTGGGAGGCTTGCCACCTTGGGTTTCACTGTGGATGAGGCTCAGTGAACAGATACCAGGCGGAAACACAAGCTGACCTTCCCTTAGGAGGAGGGATTTGGCTTAGAATGGGTTCAGGGATTTCAGTCCTGTGTTTGCCTCCCCAACTTCCACAGGATTGTGCCAGAGGCCCCCTACCTTCCTGCTGCACTGCAAATTTGTCATTGGTATCACTTGTCTTATAGAACTTATGTGTTCCAGAAAATGTTTATTAATATTTCATAAAATAAAAGTTCTTCTGACTTATGTTAGAATCAGAAATATGGTCCCACAGAAAACGTACTTGGTCAAGGAGTAAAAAATGACAGCCACTTGGTCATTCAACAGCTACTTATTCAGTAAACACAAAGCACTTTGAGAAAAGCAGTATAAAGATGAAGTTCTTGCTCACAAGCAATAGAAACTGACTGGCTAATTTTAGCAGGAAGGGAATTTATTGGCAGAATACCAAAGAGCTCATAGAATCAACAAGAAGACTGAAGAACCAGGTTGAAAAAACAGGCAGGAACCAAGGGCAATCAGACAGTAGGAACCACAACAGGGTTACAGTCAAGTCTGGTTAGGATACTTCTGCTGACCCCGCCAAAGTAAAGATACTGCTAGACACCATGCTGGAACCACTGGCTCCTGGACATAACCATCCTTACCCTCCAAATGATTCACTTCAGATTCAAATGCCCAAGTCTGATTGGCCAAAACCAGGTTTCATGCCCTGGTTTTGCTCATGCCCTCACTGCTGGGATTTGGGAAGAGGGGATATCTAGCTAACTGGGCTTTTGGAGAGGGAGTTGGAGCCATAATGCTCACCAAGACTCACACAATGGGGAATTTCTCTCAAATAGGGGGAGCATTTGGATGCTCAATGGCCAAAGAAATTATAAATGGTGACTTCAGTCCATAACTCCGACCATCCAACATATGCTCTTTTCCCCATACTTCCCCAAAGAGATTCTATGGCCATCACTGTTGCATCTTTTCAGTATGCCATATTTATTAAGGAGGGGTGGGGATGATGTACCACATAATATTCTCATTATTCACTCCCTCTACCCTTATTACCTCAAAACATCAGTTTTGGGGTAATATTAAGGTATACCTTCTATACAACAATCAGTATTGGGAGGAAGGGATTATAATGAGCTCATATTCCTTGCAACGAAAATATCAATTTTTAAAAAGTGCATTCTTTTTCCAAGATGATAAAGAATATAACAGCGATCCGTAGCGGAAGGCAAACCTAAATCACGCAATAAGAAGAGTACCAAAGGATACGGGTGCGAGCACTGTGTTAGAATTGCAAAGACAAATAAGACAGAGCCCTTGCCCTCCAAGGGTTTAGAGTATAATAGAGTGACTCATTTGAATAGCCTGTTGGAATATATTGTGAGAAGTACTGTAAGAAACATATACAGAGTTTGATGGAAGCATGTAGGAATGACCCTGATCTCAAATGTGGGGGCAGGGTGGAGAATGTGAGGCTATGACAATCTGAGCTGTCTTCTAAAGGATGAGTAGGAGTTAGCTTCAGTCTTGTGAGCATATTTTATAATCAAGAGCAATAAGTCACTCAGACAGTAGTTACGTTGCATTTTTATTGAGAACAGTTCCAATAGCACCCTGTACTTCACCTATCATAACACTTATCATGCTGTATTGTAATCACCTGTGCCCTTGTCTATCTTTCCACCAACCTTTACGCTCTGTGGTGATAGGGACCGTGTCAGTCCTGGTCATGGTTGTATTCTCAGCATCTAGCACAGTACCTAGCACAGGGTGACAAATAAATGTTTGCTAAAGGAAAGAACCTAGCACAGGGTGACAAATAAATGTTTGCTAAAGGAAAGAACAACATCAAAATATTTTAAACATGGACATAGAAATAATTGCTGGAGAACCAATCTTTTTTTTTTTTTTTTTTTGGCCACACGGCACGTAGGATCCCTGACCAGGGATCAAACCTGCACCCCCTGCAGTGGGAGCGCAGAGTCTTAACCACTGGACCACCAGGGAAGTCCCTGGAGAACCAATCTTGACAATTAGTTAATATACTGTTAAACTTCAGAGGCAGCTTTACTATAGCTTACTTTTAGTCAGTACTTAGGATAGTCAAGTCATAAAACTAGGGTTATATCTTTGATCTGTTGTAAAAGACCCAAAGACTCACCTACTGCTTACTAAATAACAATGCAAAAGAGTAGTGGTGTTCATATATTTTTTTACATTTAAAAAAAAGGATTAACTTCCAAACTTTTTACTTTTCCATCTAATGACAAAACTTCTTTAAAAAAGCAAAAACAAAACACATGTTTAAAGGGAAGTAGTACTACAATGCTGCAATATAATAGGAAGGAGAAGTTGAAAAGGAATCTAATATCCCTATTTTAGCTGGAGAGGCAGTAAACTTCAGCTTGAGGGTTAATACTTTATGATGCACAGAAACTTACATGATCGCATGGAAAACAACATCCAACTATAAAAAAAATGGTGTTTGCAGTAAATTAAATCCTAAATAGGTGATACCAATGGTTCTCAAACATTAGGGTGTATCAGAATTACCCAGATTGTTTAAACACAGATTTCTGGCCTTTACCCCTTCCCCCAAAGTTTCTGATTTAGTAAAATTGGGGTGAGGCCAAGAATCTGTAGCTCTTAGCAAGTTCCCAAGTGTGCTGATGCTGCCTTTGGGAGGCTGCACATTGAAAAGAACTGGACTACAGCAATCATTTACCTTTTACCATAGCTTTAGTGATTTCACTTATTATTATTATATCCCTCAACTCTTCATTCAAATTTAAACATCTCTCCTCATCTTAAAAAATTCAAGATTTTCTTTTACAAACTTCTCTCTTTGGGAATCCCTTAGAAATGCTGAAATACAAATAGCATGGACCATTGCAATAAACATACATTTTTATTGAAATTTCTTAATAAATAGGAAGCTGAAAGATCAGGAAAATTAGAGTATGATTGTTGGGACTTCCGTGGTGGCAAATTGGTTAAGAATCTGCCTGCCAATGCAGGGGATATGGATTCGATCCCTGGTCCGGGAAGATGCCACATGCCACGGAGAAACTAAGCCCATGCACCACAACTACTGAGCCTGTGCTCTAGAGCCCATGAGCCACAACTACTGAAGCCCACGTGCCTAGAGCCCATGCTCCGCAACAAGAGAAGCCACCGCAATGAGAAGCCCATGCACTGCAACAAAGACCCAATGTAGCCATAAATAAATAAATACATTTATTTATTTATTTTTTAAAAAATAGAGTATGATTGTACTTGTCAGGGTTCTTCACAGAAACAGAACCAATAGGAGATATATATGAGGAGGTTTATTATGATGAGCTGGCTCACAGATTATGGGGGCTGAGAAGTCCCACAATCTGCCATCTGCAAGCTGGAGACCCAGGAAAGTCAGTGGTGTAATTCCAGTCTGAGTTTGAAGGCCTGAGAATCAGGGGGCCTGATGGTGTAAATTCTAGTCCAAAGATAAGAGAAGACCAATGTCTCAGCTCAGGAAGCAGGCAGAAAGCAAAAGGGGTAAATTCCTCCCTCCTCTGCCTTTTTGTTCTATTCAGGCCTTCAACAGATTGGATGATGATGTTCACCCACAGTGGGGAGGACAATCTACTGAGTCCACTGGTTCAAATGCTGATCTCACCCAGAAATATCCTCACAGACAGAAATAAGCTTTAATCTAAGCACCCTGTGGCCCAATCAAGTTGACACATAAAATTAACCAGCACAATGATGAAATGTTAAAATCAAGATTTGGGATTTCCTTTCCTGGAAATATGACAGTTGAAATAAACTGAAAACTCTGCTACTACTATGTAAGAAATACTGGAAAAAATATTACTTTAAATCCATAATTGAGAAGTAGTGTTTTTAATGATTAAAATACAGAACTTGGAGTCACAATGTATGGATTTGAATCCTAGGTCCGCCACTTAATAGCTGTATGACCTTAAGCAAGTTAATTAACTTATCTGTGGCTCAGTATCCTCATCTGGAAGGTTGGAAAGATATTATTACATATTATATAAAGGGTTATATGAGGACCAAATGTAGAATGCTTAGAAAATATCTGGCCCATTATATATGCTCTATAGAAGTGTTAGCTTTTACTATTGTTGTTATTATCATTATATTGTTATCTTCCAAGAAAATATGGGAAATATACAGGTGTTCAAATTAAAATAGAATAGAAAACCAGACCAGGCACTGTGCTTTGCTGGTCTTAGCAATCTAAGGACTTGGGTTTTTATGCCTATGAAGAAAGATCTACCTAAAACTTTATCCCCTGTAAAAGAGTCAACAGAATTTCCACTTACTGGATAAGAAAGTTTGTTTACTTTGGACTGAGTTCTGGGTAGAAAAGTCTCCCTCAAAAATTTATAACCATAGGTCTTTGACTCCCACGATTATAGAGTTCAAATTTATACTATTGCCTGCTCCTGGAGCCCTTCAAATTAAGAAATTATAATAAAATTAATCCTAGGCTATTGATATACCTAGGGTATCTCGAAGGGAAAAATACAAAACTTCTCTGAAGAAATGCACTTTAACTAGACTGTCCAGGATTATACAGAATAAACATCTCTGAAAATGAGCTTAAAAATATAAAATTACAAAACATGGATGAAAATAATCCACCATGAATTAGAGTCAGCAGACACACTAAATAATAAGATATCATCCTAAGAATTTTACATAACAGAAATTCTGATAGAGACTATCATATAAAATTGTAATCATACTAAAGATATTTTAGAATCCAAATTCTATTTTAAAAATTGAGAAACTCTGAAAAGAAGAAAAACTTATTTGAAAAATAAAAGTTCAAGAAGTGAAAAATATACTCACTAAAATTTTTAATAATCATGGCTAAAGAGAGGTTATGAACTGGAAGATAGCTCTGAAACAGAGAATACAATTACAATTACAGATCCTGGTTTGCCTAGGACTTTCTTGGTTTTAGTACTGAAAATCCCACATCCTGGGGAACGCTTCAGTCCTGAACAAACTGGATGATTGGTCACCGTAGTTAATAGATATGAAGACTAGAAGAAGAGGGCCAATGTAGGAATTCCAAGATAAAAGAATATTACGAACGGGAGAAAAGAAATACTTGAAAAGATACCAATGTGAATTTTCCAGAATTGATGGATATGCGTTCTAAGAATAGCAGAATAAGAATTTTAAGATTCAGGAATCATAGATACTAAGAAAAATAAATAAAAATAAATATACCCAGACACATCATAATGAAACTACAGAGCATCGAAAACAAAGGGTAACTACTCAGAGTTACCAGAGAGAACAAACAGATGACTTACAAAGGAATAAAATGTAGACTGGCTAGAGATAATACAAATATTAGGCAAAAGGCAATATATTAATAATTTTAAGGGCCTGAGATGAAATAACTTGCCACCAAGAATTCTGTACTTAGATAAAAATGATTCTCAAGTTAAAGCAGCACCCCCACCCCACCCCATGAAAGACTATTTTCACACTAACTGGTATAAAGGAAGGCCACATCCCTGCCTGTGGCCCAGCCTCATGGTGCATCCTGCCACACCCCAGACCAAGTTTACCTTGTCACCAGATAGCGAGAGACAGGGGACCTATGTACTTGTGAATGCCTTTGTCAGGTACTTTGGTTGGTGTTCACCTTGAACCTCTTTGTATAACAAAGGGAAATCCACCATAACCAAAGTGGAAAAGAGAGCTGAAACCAGAGTGGTAAGGAGATACCACAGGCTACTCTGAGGGGTTTGCCAATAAAAGGAACCTAGAGCCTCATGACTGAAAGCAATGTAGGAGACTGGAGAAGAAACCTTGACCAAGAAATGGAGAGTTTGAATTGAGGCCTTTACAAACATCAGCCAAGATGCTTTGAAGGGCTACAGTGAGAGGATGAGAGAGAAAAAGCTCTGCTGAGAAAAAGAACCATAAAGAAAAGCTGTCTCTCACAGGTCTTATTATGGGCTGAGGGAGAAAAAAGTTTTTACATGATGAATTCAAAAGCACAAACCTGCCCACACTGGGTTTGGTATTTACATTTATTTGTGTGGTCTAGGAAAGTTTGTGCCAAATGCTTCTAGCTCGATAATGCCCCAGGGCATCTGGCAGAAGCAGAGGCAAATCCTCACTAGAAAAATGTACCTTCAATTCAGGTTAGCCATGCTCAGTTCTACTATTAAAAACATATATATATATATATATATATATATATATATATATATATGTGTGTGTGTGTGAGTGTGTTTTATTGATGTAAGTTAATAGCTCTTCTGATGACTATTATGGAACTTCATTATTCAAGCAGCTCAATATATCATTAGTGCTAAAACTGAATTCCTTTTAAAATTCAATAGTTGCCAGCCTACTTGCTCAGTGACACCTTCTATCCTCTCTACACTGGATCCAGGCTCTTTAGATGTAGAAATGGGGAGAATGACCTTTCCACAGGGATTAGTCTTGGTCCCTGAGTACTGAGTAGGCCTAGATGATCAGATGTCTCCTTGTCCCCTCCATCTCATTGTTGCTTTGGTCCCTGGCCCGAAACATAGAAAGGACTTCTTTACTCTCCACTCATATCACTTGGTAAAGTGATGCATGCATTCCAGTTTAGGCTCAACTGGAATATCTAGCTATAAAACATTTCCTTATTTATTCAAAAAACATCTGTGGAGCATCTGTTACATGCAGGGTGCTACGTTAGAAGCTGTGACAAATACAACGGGGAGTTAGAGGCAGCTACTCGGGTATGAGATTGACATGTTTCCACCTGAAACCGGTGGCCAAGGAGTTCAGTTGTGGTGTATTTATTTATTTATTTATTTATGGCTGTGTTGGGTCTTTGTTGCTGCTTGTCGACTTTCTCTGGTTGCAGCGAGCTGGGGCTACTCTTCGTTGTGGTGTGCAGCCTTCTCACTGAGGTGGCTTCTCTTGTTGCGGAGCACAGGCTCTAGGTGGGCAGGCTTCAGTGGTTGTGGCACACGCTCAGTAGCTGTGGCTCACGGGCTCTAGAATGCAGGCTCAGTAGTTGTGGCACACAGGCTTAGTTACTCTGTGGCATGTGGAATCTTCCCGGACCAGGGATCGAACCCGTGTCCCCTGCATCGGCGGGCAGATTCTTAACCACTGCACCACCAGGGAAGTGTCAGTATCTTCTTTTAAAGAATTTCACCAATCCTAATATCAACCCCATTACATTTTGAAATTTGACCTTTAAAAATCTGACTTAGGACAATGGGAGGGTAAGCCAAATAAAGAAAAGCCTACATTGCTTCCAAAGCAATGATGGTGAGGTTTATTATTCAGAAAGATGAATACAAATTCAAAGCAGTTTAAATCAAATACATGTCTGTACATGAGGAGCCATAATCTCCTGGTGCCTAAGCTACTACCAAGTCAATAGAAACTTTTGGAAGCTGTGTTAATTCTTTCAATAAGTTCCTGCCTCGAGCACTAAATGGCTAGGACTGAAAGAACATGGCTCCCCTAATGAGCGTACCTTATCACCTTGTCCTGTGATGGCAGATGACAAGATAGATGTCCTGTGATGGAAGATGGCAAGAGGTCTGCATCACTGTAGACAAAGAAATGATTCATATCAGAATGGACACCTGACCAACTGATTGTCAAGAGGAACTTAAGTCATAATGCTGACACCTAAAAGAGAGACACTTAATACCACAGGGAGAAAAAACATGATGGAAGTTTCCTACTGTGTGGAAATGTATACCAGATGGATACATTTAACATGACAAAAAAATGAAATCTACATCCTGGATTTCTCTTCCAGCTCTGAAACTGTGGGATTTATATCCAGATTTGGATACTTTAGACCTGTGCTGTCCAACACAGTAGCCACTAGCCACATGTGGCCACTGAGCACTGGAACTGTGGCTAGTCTGAATTGAGATGTGCTGTAAGTGTAAAATGTGCATCATATTTCAAAAGCTTATTAAAAATAAACAATGTATGGGCTTCCCTGATGGCGCAGTGGTTGAGAGTCCGCCTGCCAGTGCAGGGGACACGGGTTCATGCCCCGGTCCGGGAAGATCCCACATGCCGCGGAACAGCTGGGCCTGTGAGCCATGGCTGCTGAGCCTGCGCGTCCGGAGCCTGTGCTCCGCAACGGGATAGGCCACAACAGTGAGCGGCCCGCGTACCGTAAAAAAATAAAATAAACAATGTAAAAGATCTCATCAATATTTTAAAATAGTAATCACATGTTGAAATCAGAATGTTTTTTGATATTCTGGGTTAAATAAAGTATGCTTTAAAAAATAAATTTACCTATTTCTTTTTCATTTTTAAATGTGGCTATTAGAAAATTTGAAATTACATTTGCAGCTTGCATTATAATTCTGTTGGATAGCACTATTTTAGATATAACTGTATTTATTGTATTTAGAGATAACAACCTGGAGCTGGCCCTTTTTTGTTTAGATAAGATGTCCACTAATACCACCTCCAACAGGGTTATTCTCATAAGCAAATGTCACTGGGCTTAGTGTTCTATGAGGCAAATATGTAGTAACTTGCACCATAGATAAGGCCAACATTTTATCATTGCACTGACTTCAAAACAGGGTTCATCATGAAGAAGCCTACAATGCAAGGCCACTTAAAAACAGTTTTACAGCCCACTAACAACAGACCTTATCATACAGTGGCTTCAGCTATGAGAGCTAGCATAAACAGCTAAATTAGGTAAAGGCTAGAGCTGATCCCAACAAGATCCTATGGTCACTGAGAACTGATATTTGAAAGAAAAGTCCTGTGGAAATGAATGGAATATATTTGTGAATGCCTAGAGTTGGAAGACTGAATAACAAGGTCAATGGCACTGAAAACACCTTTGTTATAGACTGAATTATGTCCCCTGCAAATTCGTATGTTGAGTCTTCACTCTTAGTGTGACTGTATATGAAGATAGGATCTTTAAGGAGGTAATTAAAGATAAACAAGGTCATAAGAAGGGGCCCTAATTGGATAGAACTGGTGTCCTTATAAGAAGAGGATGAGACATCAGACCAGACCTCTGTCTCCACCATGACCCCTCAGTGAGCACAAGGAAAGGCCATGTGAAGGTGCAGCAAGAAGGTGGCAATCTTCAAGCCAGGAAGAGTGTCCTCACCAGGAACTGAATTTGCCAGCACCCTGCTCATGGATGAGCTTCCAAAACTGTGATAAAACAAAATGTCTGTTGTTTAAACCTGTTGCTTAATAATACCACAGACTGTATTTTATTGTGGCAGTCCAGGCAGACTAGTCCAACCCTTAAAAGGGATTCTGGAGAAAGAGTTTATAAAACCACTTTAGTGGGTCTTTAACTGCCTTCTGCTGCTGCTGTTGTGACATCACATAATGGAGACTGTATCCTGATGTCTTAGCAGTGACACAGAACTACTAAAGAAGTCAACAACACAGTCAAAGACTCAAGAATTGTAAATTTCTCATTCCTGAGAATATTTTGAAAATATAACTGTTGTATCCATACAACGTTGTATCTATACGTTCCATGGGACCTTTCTAAAATTTTTCTTGCTGACAAAGTACCTCAGAAATTTCAAGAGAAGGAGAAAGTTTTAGCTGTAGATATCATTCTAATGAATACCAAAGAGATTTTTTATCTTGTTCTTTTATCTTGTATTCAAACTAGCCCTTAATTTAATACATCTTCACCTAAGTAGTTTTCATTAATAAGAATATACTCCAGGGGCTTCCCTGGTGATGCAGTGGTTAAGAATCCGCCTGCCAATGCAGGGAACACAGATTGGAGCCCTGGTCCCGGAACATCCCACATGTTAGTAGCATCCCACGGAGCTACTAAGCCTGTGCACCACAACTACTGAAGCCCACATGCCTAGAGCCTGTGCTCCTCAACAAGAGAAACCACGCAATGAGAAGCCCGCACACCGCAACAAAGAGTAGCCCCCGCTCGCCGCAAATAGAGAAAGCGCGTGTGCAGCAATGAAGACCCAACACAGCCAAAAATAATAAAAAAATAAAATAAATAAATTTATTAGAAAAATAAAGAAAAAAGAATATGCTCTAAAACCAAGCCATTATCTATACTAAATAAATGCAATGGAGCATTTATTTTAATTCTAGACAGGTTGGTATCAAACTGTTCTGGCATTAAGAATCATGTATGGAGCTTGTTACAAATACAGATTCTAGGTTCCCATACCCTGGGAATTTTGACCTGGGAGGTATCTGGAGTGGGGCTACCCCTTTTATATTTAAAATATACCCCAGGGAATCGTGACTAGGCAGTCCCTAGACCACACTTGGAGGATCATTATTCTAGATTTCAAGCAGATATGAAGAACAATTTATCCTAAATTTAAATGGAAACATACTTAAGGTTGTTCACATGTTACCATGAGTATAATTATACTTTGAGACGAATGTGGGCCCTCCTTTTTACACTCTCAGTTATATCCTCAACAATGGCAATTTTAATGAAAAGTTTATATGTGTTAACTTCATTTACTGTTTCACACACAAACTATGTGCTAAAAATCATGTCAACACTCCATCTGAAGGGGCATTTTTTAAAAGGTGTAAAGAACATTTGCATTCCACAATAACTTTTGATCTAAAATGAACAATGAAAGGAAAATAGAAATGCATTCATTCATACAACAAGGCTTTATTAGCGATGACTTTAGTGAAATGTATTCATTTAAGCAACAAACATATGTGCGAGATATTGTGTTGGCACAGTGGGAGAGACAAAGATGCGTTAGGGAGAGAAGTGTCCTCAAGAGGTTTACAATCCAGTAGGAGAGATAAGGCATGGGCACAGACACTGACGCAGAAAATAAGATGTGCTATACCATAGGAAGCACAAATTGAACATGGTTAAGAATTGAGGAGAGGGAATGTTCAGTATGAGTGTGGCAAAAGCTGAATGGGGGAAACGGCAGAAGATGAATCAACAGAGGCAGGAAAGGGCCAGATCATGAAGAGTCTTGTGTGCTAAACTAGGGTTTGATATTTATCCTGAGAGCTATGGAGAACGTTGGTAGATTTTAAGGCAAGGAATGGAATGTATTCACTCTCTCCCTAATTACTGAACACTTGCTGTGTATCCAGCACTGAGTAAAACTGCTGACCAGAGTCACCGGCAGAACTTTTAAACCATCTCTGAGTCCAGGCCCGACCTAGCCCTACCCAATTAGAACCTGTAGGGCTGGTGAACGGTACTGTGTCATTTAAAATCTCTCCCAGTGATTTCAAAGCATAGCCAAGTTAGGCAACCGCCATTGAAGGGTGTACTTAAATGCATATATATGAAAAGCTCTTTTCCCTAAGGTGTCTTCACAGGGAGAGCATTTGAGCAAAGGAACTCAGCTAGTGATAAAATCACTTACATGGTAAATGGTGCTGAAATCAATAGGAAAGAAATAGCAACAGAAAACCTGGACAGGTGAGGTGTGGGTCAACTGATTGGGTCACTTAATTCTTAAACAAGGAAAAGTATACTCTGAAAAATTTATTTTAGGAAATTGTTTTGTCTGTGATGTCCAGAATAGATTAGAAGAAACTGGAGGCACAGACACCAAAAAGAGCTGAACATTGTAATCCAAGCATAGGATTATGGCAGATGGCTGAGGTGACGACTGGAGGGATGGAGAAAATTGGGTGAAACTGAGTGACAGTGTTGGGAAACTGCCACATGGCTTGTAACATGTGTCACTAGTGAGAAAGGAGAAATACACAGAGTAGAAGGAAACAAGACAGGAGAGAGAAAGTGGATGAGATAATGATGAAACTTGCATTGTAAGAAGAGATAGTTGCATCTAGAGATGTGAACTGATGGTTGTTTGTGTGGAGCCTAGAATATAAGGTATTTGAAATCGTACTGAAAGTTGCTATTTTGTAGATGGAAATCTTAAATGTAAAATGACAAATATTCTGAAATGTCAGGTAAAAGTGGCAACTTGTTTTGTGACTCAGACTTGAAGTTCTTTATTGGAATTATTTTTTAAAATATGTAACATGGGCTTCCCTGGTGGTGCGGTGGTTAAGAATCCGCCTGCCAATGCAGGGGACATGGGTTCGATCCCTGGTCCGGGAAGATCCCACATGCTGTGGAGCAACTAAGCCCGTGTGCCACAACTACTGAGCTTGTGCTCTAGAGCCCGCGAGCCACAACTACTGAGCCTGCGCGCCTAGAACCCATGCTCCACAACAAAAGAAGTCACCACAATGAGAAGCCTGCGCACCACAACGAAGAGTAGCCCCCACTCTCCGCAACTAGAGAAAGCCTGCACGCAGCAAGGAAGACCCAATGCAGCCAAAAATAAATAAATAAATTTATAAACTACATAACGTAACAAATCTGCAGTCTTGTTACTATTTTTAAATTATCAGTATAAATTTTACTATTTATAGCTTTTTTTTTTTTTTCATGAAAAAACTACCTCTCTCATACTAAAACCACCTCTCTGTTCACCTACCCTTTGCTTTGTTGAGGTGTCTCTCCTCATGTCCGTGCTTTGGCTGGAAGTCAATTATGATAACAAGGGTGAAAAGGCAATAAGAAGTCTCTTGCCAGGGCCTCCTGCCAGGGACAGATGCACTTGCTCTCTCGTGCTTCCTGTGCACAAAGGACGTTTAAGCTTTAAACTGAAGGCTTGAAAGAAAACAAGGCTGCATACGTGTGTACAGGTTGTGTACTGCACAGCTCTGGAGTGCTGTTTACCTCTGTAGTTTGTATATTTAATTTCTGGCAGATGGAAATCAAGTGTTTGATTCAATCACTAAGGCACTGTATAGGCTAGAAACAATGCTGAAGGAAATGCTCTTCCTTCATTGTGTCTCAAATCATGGTCTTGGGACTAACTACTTTTTCACAGTTCCTTTCTGAATTGACTTAAAAATATAGATTTTTGGATCTCACTTCAGACTACTGAGGCAGGCCTTGCAATCTGCATTTTTTAACAAACTCCCACCAGGCAATTCCCACGTTCTGTTTAAACACAACTTTTCAATTACTTGGCAGATGACCTCATTTTTCCCCAAGCCATCATAATGGCATAAAGAAGTATATATATTTTAAACCATTTTACTATAAAAAAAGAGACAGCACACCAGTTTTATCAATAGAATAAAAATATAGGAATAAAAATACAGATATAGATGATGATAAGTGAGGTGCCTCAAAATAGTGTAGGAAATGCCATGCTAGGTCATATGTTTGATCTGCCCAAGCCAAAATGTCAGATTTATCCCTCTCTACAACCTCAAATGTCTGCAACAGGAGTATTTTTCACTAGTTTGCACATTATGAATCATTGATCAATGCTTATAAACTCTCATCAAGCATACATATTTATATTATCAGTCTGCACAACCCATGAAATAACACAGTTCTTATTACCTAATGTGTACATTTTCACCTACCTGTCTGTGTCCTGAAAGGAGACAGAAGCTTTGCTGAGCTTTAAGTGGCCCTCTCAGTGGCTGCGTCATGGGATCTGATGGACAAAGTGGTGTTTTCACTAGCCTTCCCATTGCTTCTTGATTTACAGGCTGCAGTCTATGCCCCTTGCAGGATGAAGAGCCTTAATCTTTTCAGTCTGTTCTCATAACAAGAACTGCCATCACCTTTTAGTATTTTTAGTTGTCCTTGTAAGGATCTTTTTTGTTTTTAATCCATGTTGTCTTTTTTAAGGTTTGGTGACCTGAAATATACACAGTTGTCTGTATATATACATATATACCGGCTTTCTCACAAACATAAGACCTTGTATGTGATGCTTCTAATATCATTTCTCATCATGGTATCACATTCCTGACCTTTTGAGCTATCATTTGAGACCTCAGAAACAATCCCAGATACTGAAATATCAGATATTGAGATTTGATAAAAATGGAAAATTACTGAGGTAGAAGAGCCAAGATAAATTGAACACCATTACCCAGCTGTTTTCCCCTGAGCAGCATCACCTTCCATCTTACCTAGACTCACCCTCAGCTGCTTGGCTTTCATCCAAGTCCACGGTTTAGCCAGGAATGTCTAAGGCAGTAGACTGCACTGCAGGGACCTGGTGAAAGGGAAGCATTTAACAAAGCATCATCTGGACAGTGATGATGCTGCTTCTCCCATATGCCTCGTGATTCCTTAAAAGATTCAGATCCTGACCTCCACGAGCATTCATCCTATTGCATATGGATATTGATAAGTCCTGTTTTTCTTTTGCAGGGGTGGCCTAAAGAAGAGCACAAAAAGCCCAAAGCCAGGTGTTTTTGACCCTTGCTTTACAAGGAGATGCAGACTTAGGTGTTATTCACATTGAAGGTCACTCTGTGTCTTGTAGTGACTGTACAAGGCAGCTGAGACAGCAGCAGTGGCCTGAAATCCCTCACTAAGGGTGCCTGACCCTCCTCCCTCCCACTTTTGCTCACACACTGATCTCATCTGGGATATAGTTTCTTCTGACTGGCTTCTCTTTGGATAAACCCTCTGGCTCTCTATTTGGTTTCCCCCGTTGGTGGACCCCCATCTAGAATGACTTGGTAGGCCTTCTTATGTGAGCACCCACCCAGGACCCCACTGCCTGTCCAGGCTGCTGCTGCCCAAATCTCAAACAAATCCTCAAGTACACAAACACACCACCCTTACCTACTTAGCAGGCCCCATTCCTTCTGGGTTTATTTGCTCCAGGATATGATGTTTGGTTGCTGTCTGTGAACCAGGAAGTAGTCTTCACCAGAAACCAAATCTGCAGGCACCTTGATCTAGGACTTACCAGGCTCCAGAACTGTGAGAAATAAATGTCTGTTGTTTATAAGCCACCCAGGCTATGGTGCTGTTGTTATAGCAGTCCAAACAGACTAAGACAGGTGCTCAAAGCAAGGAAAAGAGAAAATTAACCTAATGTGGGAGAAGGCATAGAGAAGATCCAATAGGATGTGAAAGCACTGAAGCAGTGAATTAAGATAGTGGCAGTGGGAATGGCTAGCCACTTTTTAAAGGATGAGTCCCTATGCCACGTAAGCGGAAGTACCTTTCAGGGTTAGACCCCAACCCCTCACAGCCTGAGTTTTCACTTAATCTTACATTCTGTGTTCTCATCACTTGTTCCTGATGTCTTCAACACCAATCCCTTGCCTTTGTACACCTATCCCTCTCACTTTGGATTTGACCCCCTTACACTACTGCTCTCATTCTGACCTCTGACTCTCTCCATCACTACCATTCACACCAGTCCCCTTGCCTCACACCCAGTGGAGCATCTTCTCTAGGACCAGCTAAGGCTACTGCAACCAGAATTCTCTCTAGGTCTGTACTGGTTTCAAAAACAGAACTCAGTTGCCTGAGTTTGGTGGGGATGAAAGATAAGACATTAGGAGGGAGGATATGATCCTGGGGTTTAGGACCTGGGGTTGAGGACTGGTTGAATGGAGTTTCACTGTATGAAGATAGAAAGGTGGAAAACGAACTAGTGTGGAAGATAAGGTGAGGCAATCACTTTTCACACACAAATTAGAGGTGACAATGGGACATCTGAGTGGAAATGTCTGATGAGCAGTCTAACATGTTGGGTAGCAGCTAAGGAGAACAACTAAGGAGAGAGGTCAAGGCCAAAGTCACAGCATATAGACACACAGGCCGTGTACTGCATAATTGCAGTGGGTGGCATTCAAATGGACTAGGAGGTACTTGACGACCCTGGAGTTGTATAAAGCTGCAGTCTTGGTCAGGGCAGGGAATTAGCACATGGAGGAAATAGATGAAGTCAGAACACAGTAAGACTAAAGGGAGAGAGCAAACCAGGGGAGCACAGGGCTAGGATTGCACTTTGGGGGAAATGTAAGGGCAGAAGAGAAACTCTACCTCTGTCATTTCAATATATACAAAGTAGAAAAGTGATAGTGACCCTCAAGGATGTGTTTTGAGTAGAAGTGAGAAAGGTAAAAACATGATTATAATGAAATAAAGAAGTGTGATGGTAAAAAAGAAAAAGGATTGTGAGCATTAAAAGCAAAAGGGTCAAGTAACGATTGTTTCAAATAAAGATAAGACCTGTGTATAGTGTTGCTTGAGGGGAAAGAGCCTATGAAGAAGAAGAGACTGAAAATGCTGAAGACTGAGGGAAACTGACAGAGCATGATTCCAGAGAAGAGAAGTTAGCCTTGAAAAGGGAGAGACACCCAAGAGGGTGCAGAGAGACTGATGTTTAGAGGCAAGGAGTAGGAAAAATGGAAAAATTCGTGTATGAGCTCCTGGGCGTTAGGAAATACGAATTAAAAGAGCAATCACCTCAAAGTAGACACAGGCCCCAGCGGAAACTTTTTTGTATTTTTGTTATATTACAAAATGTACTCACAATAGAAAATCTGGAAAAATTTTGGAAAAGTAGAAAAAAAGGCACCTAAGTGCTAGGAAACAAAGATAACCACTAGAGTGTATTCCTTTCAGACAATTGGGTGGTTTTCTTCCCTCCACATGTTAACATTAGCATTTCTAGTTATTATTTAGCTTTCATAAACCTCACATTTAAATTTCATTTAACATTCTACCAAGTGGATGTGCTATACTATCCTTAACCATTTCCTGCATTTGAGCTGCTTCCAATTTTTTTTTGCTATCTCATAAATAAAGCTGAACTGGACATCTTCACACATAAAATGTATTCTACATTCAGAATCACTTCCAAAAGATAGAACACTGAAAATATAACCATTAATTCGATGACTGTATAATTGTGAACATCTTTAAGGCTTTTGACACTTCTTATACCATTTTACATTTTACCAGTAATGGATAAGGATACAATTTTCCTAAACCCTTGCCAGAATTAATCATTTACAAAAAAAAAAAAACCCACAAAATTTTGTTAATTTGACATATCAAAAAGTAATACCTTATTATATGACATTTCTTCTACTACTAGTGAGGCCTGAATAATTTTTCATATATTTGTTAATTGTTTTTTTCTACTTTGTAAAGTGTTTATTTTTGTCCTTTATACATTTACTTTTTAGGTTCATAGTGTTTTATAGTTTTAGGAGTTATTTATATAATAAAGATATTAATATGTTCCCATTTTAAACTTCTTTACTACATTTTAACTTTATTAGTTTTATAAATGTATTAATCAAAATAACTTTTCTTATTATTATAAAAAGTACTACATATTCTGAGGCTGGTTCTTTAATCTCCTTTTAATCAAATAAACTCCCCCATCCACTTCCACTCAGTTCCCTTTTGGCTTAAGTTGGTCAGAGTTGCTGTCTGTGGGCTACAACAAAGACTTCTAAGAAAACCCAGCAATAGTCAATTAAGGAGTGCAATAAAAAGAAGCTGATATATGTTAGCAACCAGAACCATAAACTATCTAGGAATAAACTTACGAGCAAGCAAGCTAGACCTCCAGGAATAAAACTATAAATCGTTGCTGAGGATGTAGGAAAACACCTGAATTGAAGAATATTTCCTGGTGAGAACTGACTGTTATGAAGATGTCAATATTCCTCCACATGCTTGTATAAATTCAAAGCCATTCCAATGGGATTATTTGGAGTATGACAATTTGTGCAAATGCAGAAAAAATAATATGTGAGAACAGTCAGAATCTTTTTGAAAATTACAGCCTAAGGTAAGGTAGTGATTGATTCAGCACCTTGTTTGTGCTTAGGGCAGAATAGACAAGTAGAGTGGAAGAGTCTGGAGATAAACCTGGGTAAACATGGGTAAAAACTGGATAAAAGTGGCATTTCAGATTAATGAGGAAAGGCATTGGTTGTTCAATAAATCGTATTTTGGAATAGTTGCCTCATGACTTCCAAGACACCTCACTCTACTAGATTTCCCCCTACATTGCTGGCTGCTCCTTTTCTGTTTCATTTCTTGGCTTCTATTTCTACATCTAAGTGCACCAAAACTTGAACATGGACTTATTATTTTCTTTTTTAGATCTACATTATCTAGGAATCTGGCTTTAAATACCAGCTCTCTACCAATGAATCCTAAATTACTCTCTCTAGCCCTTACCTAGCTCCTACACCTTAGCATCATACATTAAACTGCCTACTTGATATAAACCTTAAGGAACCCTCTTGCACTGTTGGTGGGGATGTAAATTGATACAGCCACTATGGAGAACAGTATGGAGGTTCCTTAAAAAACTAAAAATAGAACTACCATATGACCAAGCAATCCCACTACTGGGCATATACCCTGAGAAAACCATAATTCAAAAAGAGTCATGTACCACAATGTTCATTGCAGCTCTATTTACAACAGCCAGGACATGGAAGCAACCTAAGTGTCCATCAACAGATGAATGGATAAAGAAGATGTGGCACATATATACAATGGAATATTACTCAGCCATAAAAAGAAACAAAATTGAGTTATTTGTAGTGAGGTGGATGGACCTAGAATCTGTCATACAGAGTGAAGTAAGTCCGAAAGAGAAAAGCAAATATCGTATGCTAACGCATATTTATGGAATCTAAAAAAAAAATTGTTCTGAAGAACATAGGGGCAGGACAGGAATAAAGACGCAGACATGGAAAATGGACTTGAGGACACGGGGAGGGGGAAGGGTAAGCTGGAACGAAGTGAGAGAGTGGCATGGACATATATACACTACCAAATGTAAAATAGATAGCTAGTGGGAAGCAGCCACATAGCACAAGGAGATCAGCTCCGTGCTCTGTATCCACCTAGAGGGGTGGGATAGGGAGGGTGAGAGGGATACGCAAGAGGGAGGAGATATGGAGACATATGTATATGTATAGCTGATTCACTTTGTTATAAAGCAGAAACTAACAAAAACTACTAACTACTACTAAACTACTACAAAAACTACTATACTAAAACTACTAACAAAAACTGAAGTAATTGCTCTACTAATTGTAGAGCAATTATACTCCAATAAAGATGTTAAAAACCCCCACAATATTTCTAAATCAGAACAGGTAATTCTTCTGCTACCACCCTCCCACCACCACCACCAAACATACATACCCATCCCTAGATTATAGCTTCCCTCATATTTCCTATCTGAGTAAATAACACCACTATCCACCAAGTGCATAATCCCCAAACCTTCCCAAAACCTAAGTCATCTCTGATTTCTGCTTTTCCTTCAACCTCCAACATTCACTTTACCAGCATGTCCATGGGCTCTACTCAAGAGAAATTAAAAATGGGTGCTTAAGAGCATAAGCCCTGGAAACAAGCTATCTGGGTTCAGATCCCAGTTCTATCATTGACCAGTTATATCACCTTGGGTAACCTACCTACATTCGGTCAAGTTGTCATATATAAAACAAGGATGATGACATTATCTGATTCATAAGATAATGGTAGGGATTAATAAATTGTTAAGAAATTAGAACAATAGCTGTTGCCCATTATGTGCTCAATAAACATCAGTTATTATTATTGTCTTCGAAATACATCTCAAATCTTCTAATTCTCTCCATATACATGTATACCTCCTGACTTCAAGCCATCATCATCCCTTCTAACTGATCCCCCCACTTTATTGTCCCACTACAATTAGTTCTCCACACGGTAGTAAAGGGACCCTTTAAAAATATAACAATCAGATGTTCTCCTGTTTAATAATTCTCACTGCCTTCTTGAACGTGGTCTGAAATCCCCTGGATGAATTAGCCCCAACCCAACTCTCTGCCTCATCTGGTAATATCCTTTTATTTTTTAAATTTAATTTTATTTTTTATACAGAAGATTATCTATTTTATACATATTAGTGTATATATGTCAATCCCAATTGCCCAATTCATACCACCACCACTACCACCCCACTTTCCCCCCTTGGTGTCCATACCTTTGTTCTCTACATCTGTGCCTCTATTTCTGCCCTGCAAACCAGTTCATCTGTACCATTTTTCTAGGTTACACATATATGCATTCATATACGATATTTGTTTTTCTCTTTCTGACTTACTTCACTCTGTATGACAGTCTCTAGATCCATCCATCCATGTCTCTACAAATGACCCAATTTTGTTCCCTTTTATGGCTGAGTAATATTCCATTGTATATATGTACCACATCTTCTTTATCCAGTCTGTTGATGGGCATTTAGGTTGCTTCCATGACCTGGCTATTGTAAATAGTGCTGCAATGAATATTGGGGTGCATAGTCTTTTTGAATTATGGTTTTCTCTGGGTATATGCCCAGTAGTGGGATTGCTGGATTGTATATATGTACAATTTATTTTTAGTAATTCTATTTTTAGTTTATTAAGGAACCTCCATACTGTTCTCCATAGTGGCTGTATCAATTTACATTCCCACAAACAGTGCAAGAGGGTTTCCTTTTCTCCACACCCTCTCCAGCATTTGTTGTTTGTAGATTTTCTGATGATGCCCAGTCTAACGGGTGTGAGGTGATACCTCATTGTAGTTTTGATTTGCACTTCTTTAATGATTAGTGATGTTGAGCGGCTTTTCATGTGCTTCTTGGCCATCTGTATGTCTTCTTTGGAGAAATGTCTATTTAGGTCTTCTGCCGATTTTTTGATTGGGTTGTTTGTTTTTTCAATATTGAGCTGCAAGAGCTGTTTATATGTTTTGGAGATTAATCCTTTCTCCGTTGATTCATTTGCAAATATTTTCTCCCATTCTGAGGGTTGTCTTTTCATCTTGTTTGTAGTTTCCTTCGCTTTGCAAAAGCTTTTAAGTTTCATTAGGTCCCATTTGTTTATTTTTATTACTCTAGGATGTGGATCAAAAAAGATCTTGCTGTGATTTATGTCAATGAGTGTTCTTCCTATGTTTTCCTCTAAGAGTTTTATAGTGTCTGGTCTTACATTTAGGTCTCTAATCCATTTTGAGTTTATTTTTGTGTATGGTGTTAGGGAGTGTTCTAATTTCATTCTTTTACATGTAGCTGTCCAGTTTTCCCAGCACCACTTATTGAAGAGACTGCCTTTTCTCCATTGTATATCCTTGCTCCTTTGTCATAGATTAGTTGACCATAGGTGTGTGCGTTTATCTCTGGGCTTTCTAGCCTGTTCCACTGATCTATATTTCTGTTTTTGTGCCAGTACCATATTGTCTTGATTACTATATCTTTGTAGTATAGTCTGAAGTCAGGGAGTCTGATTCCTCCAGCTCCGTTTTTTTCCCTCAAGACTGCTTCGGCTATTCGGGGTCTTTTGTGTCTCCAGACAAATTTTAAGATTTTTTGTTCTAGTTCTATAAAAAATGCTACTGGTAATTTGATAGGGATTGAATTGAATCTGTAGATTGCTTTGCACAGTATAGTCATTTTCACAATATTGATTCATCCAATCGAAGAACATGGTATATCTCTCCATCATCTTTGATTTCTTGTGTTATCTTTGATTTCTTTCAAAAGTGTCTTATAGTTTTCTGAGTACAGGTCTTTTACCCCCTTAGGTAGGTTTATTCCTAGGTATTTTATTCTTTTTTTTGCAATGGTGAATGGGATTGTTTCCTTAATTTCTGATCTTTTGTTGTTAGTGTATAGGAATGCAAGAAATTTCTGTGCATTAATTTTGTAACCTGCAACTTTACCAGATTCATTGATTAGCTCTAGTAGTTTTCTGGTGGCATCTTTAAGATTCTCTATGTATAGTATCATGTCATCTGCAAACACTGACAGTTTTACTTCTTCTTTTCCAATTTGTATTCCTTTTATTTCTTTTTCTTCTCTGAATGCTGTGGCTAGGACTTCCAAACCTATGTTGAATAATAATGGCGAGAGTGGACATCCTTGTCTTGTTCCTGATCTTAGAGGAAATGCTTTCAGTTTTTCACCATTGAGAATTATTTAGTAATATTCTTCATCTCACTCCCTTCACTCCATTCACAGCGGTTTCATTCTGCTGATTGAATACACCTAGTTTGCTTTGGCCCCAGAGCCTTTGCCTTTGCTTTCCCCACTGATTTGAACATTCTTTTCTTGGCTCTTCCAATGACTAGATCTTCATCATTAAAGTGGTAAATGTACCATCCTAGAGGAGCTTTCGCTGACCATAGTATCTAACAAAGCTCTATTATTCTCCATCATATCATCCTGTTCTGTTTCCTTCATAGCACTTCTAGCTATCTGAAATTACCTTGTTTACCTGTTTATTTTTTTGTTGAATCTCTTCTCCAACTGTATGAGAACTGTATGAGAACAGAGACCCTGTTTTTTTTTTGTTGATTTTTTTTGTTTTTACACTTGTATTTACAATGCTTAGAATGGTGTATAGCACTTCTCAGGTGTTTAATAATTTTATTGAACAAATTTTAATAAATTGGTGAATTACTGAATTAATTTTAAAAAGCAGGCCATTGGGACCAGTCCCTCCTATCAGGAAACTTGCACAAGCCTCTTAGATAGCCTCATCCACCAGAGGGCAGACAGCAGAAGCAAGAAATACAATCCTGCTGCCTGTGGAACAAAAAACAACTTCATATAAAGATAGACAAGATGAAAAAGCAGAGGGCTATGTACCAGATGAAGGAACAAGATAAAACCCCAGAAAAAACACTAGATGAAGTGGAGATAGGCAAACTTCCAGAAAAAGAATTCAGAATAATGATAGTGAAGATGATACAGTATGTCGGAAAAAAAATGGAGGCAAAGATCAAGAAGATGCAAGAAATGTTTAACAAAGACCTAGAAGAATTAAAGAACAAACAAAGAGAGATGAACAATACAATAATTGAAATGAAAACTACACTAGAAGGAATCACTAGCCGAATAACTGAGGCAGAAGAACAGATAAGTGACCTGGAAGACAGAATGGTGGAATTCACTGCTGTGGAACAGAATAAAGAAAAAAGAATGAAAAGAAATGAAGACAGCCTAAGAGGCCTCTGGGACAACATTAAATGCAACAACAGTCGCATTATAGGGGTCCCAGAAAGAGAAAAGAGAGAGAAAGGACCAGAGAAAATATTTGAAGAGATTATAGTCAAATATTTCTCTAACATGGGAAAGGAAACAGCCACCCAAGTCCAGGAAATACAGCGAGTCCTATACAGCATAAACCCAAGGAGAAACACACGGAGACACATAGTAATCAAATTGGCAAAAATTAAAGACAAAGAAAAATTATTGAAAGCAGCAAGGGGAAAATGACGAATAACATACAAGGGAACTCCCATAAGGTTAACAGCTGATTTCTCAGTAGAAACTCTACAAGCCAAAAGGGAGTGGCATGATATACTTAAAGTGATGAAAGGGAAGAACCTACAACCAAGATTACTCTACCCGACAAGGACCTCATTCAGATTCCATGGAGAAATCAAAAGCTTTACAGACAAGCAAAAGCTAAGAGAATTCAGCACCACCAAACCAGCTCTACAACAAATGCTAAAGGAACTTCTCTAAATGGGAAACACAAGAGAAGAAAAGGACCTACAAAGACAAACCCAAAACAATTAAGAAAATGGTCATAGGAACATACATATCGATAATTACCTTAAATGTGAATGGATTAAATGATCCAACCAAAAGACACAGGCTTCCTGAGTGGATTAAAAAACAAGACCCACATATATGCTGTCTACAAGAGACCCACTTCAGACCTAGGGACACATACAGACTGAAAGTGAAGGGGGGGAAAAATATATTCCATGAAAATGGAAATCAAAAGAAAGCTGGAGTCACAATACTCATATCAGACAAAATAGACTTTAAAATGAAGAATGTTACAAGATACAAGGAAGGACACTACATAATGATCAAGGGATCAATCCAAGAAAAGATATAACAATTATAACTATATATGCACCCAACATAGGAGCACCTCAATACATAAGGCAAATGCTAACAGCTATAAAAGAGGAAATCAACAGTAACAAAATAATAGTGGGGTCTTTAACACCTCACTTAAACCAATGGACAGATCATCCAAAATGAAAATAAATAAGGAAACACAAGCTTTAAATGACACAATCAGATAGATTTAATTGATATTTATATGACATTCCATCCAAAAACAGCAGATTACACTTTCTTCTCAAGTGTGCATGGAACATTCTCCAGGATAGAACACACCTTGGGTCGTAAATCAAGCCTCAGTAAATTTAAGAAAATTGAAATCATATCAAACATCTTTTCTGACCACAACACTATGATATTAGAAATGAATTACAGGGGAAAAAACATAAAAAGCACAAACACATGGAGGCCAAACAATACGTTACTAAATAAACAAGAGATCACTGATGAAATCAAAGAGGAAATAAAAAAATACCCAGAGACAAAATACAATAAAAACATGATGATCCAAAACCTATGGGATGCAGCAAAAGCAGTTCTAAGAGGGAAGTTTATAGCTATACAAGCCTACCTCAAGAAACAAGAAAAATCTCAAATAAACAATCTAACCTTACACCTAAAGGAACTAGAGAAAGAAGAACAAGCAAAACCCAAAGTTAGCAGAAAGAAAGAAATCATAAGGATCAGAGCAGGAATAAATGAAATAGAAACAAAGAAAACAATAGCAAAGATCAATAAAACTAAAAGCTTTTTCTTTGAGAAGATAAACAAAATTGATAAACCATTAGCCACACTCATCCAGAAAAAGAGGCAGAGGACTCAAATCAATAAAATTAGAAACGAAAAAGGAGAGGTTACAACAGACACCACAGAAATACAAAGCACCCTAAGAGACTACTACAAGCAACTCTACACCAATAAAGCATACAACCTGTAAGAAATGGACAAATTCTTAGAAAGGTATAACCTTCCAAGACTGAACCAGGAAGAAATAGAAAATATGAACAGACCAATCACAAGGAATGAAATTGAAACTGTGATTAAAAATCCTCCAACAAACAAAAGTCCAGGACCAGATGGCTTCACAGGTGAATTCTGTCAAACATTTAGAGAAGAGCTAACACCCATCCTTCTCAAACCCTTCTAAAAAATTGCAGAGGAAGAACACTCCCGAACTCATTCTATGAGGCCACCATCATCCTGATACCAAAACCAGAGACAGATACTACAAAAAAAGAAAATTACAGACCAATATCACTGTTGAATATAGATGCAAAAATCCTCAACAAAATACTAGCAAACAGAATCCAACAACACATTAAAAGGATCGTACACCATGATCAAGTGGGATTTATCCCAGAGATGCAAGGATTCTTCAATATACGCAAATCAGTCAATGTGATACACCATATTAACAAATTGAAGAATAAAAACCATATGATCATCTCAATAGATGCAGCCAAAGCTTTTGAAAAAATTCAACACCTATTTATGATAAAAACTCTCCAGAAAGTGGGCAAAGAGGGAACCTACCACAACATAATAAAGGCCATATAGGACAAGCCCACAGCAAACATCATTCTCAATGAAGAAAAAAACTGAAAGCATTTCCTTTAAGATCAGGAACGAGACAAGGATGTCCACTCTCACCACTATTATTCAACATAGTTTTGGACATCCTAACCATGGCAATCAGAGAAGAAAAAGAAATAAAAGGAATACAAATTGGAAAAGAAGTAAAACTGTCACTGTTTGCAGATTACATGATACTATACATAGAGAATCCTAAAGATGCCACCAGAAAAGTACTAGAGCTAATCAATGAATTTGGTAAAGTTGCAGGTTACAAAATGAATGCACAGAAATCTCTTGCATTCCTATACACTAATGGTAAAAAATCTGAAAGAGAAATTAAGGAAACACTCCCATTTACCATTTCAACAAAAAGAATAAAATACCTAGGAATAAACCTACCTAGGGAGACAAAAGACCTGTATGCAGAAAACTATAAGACACTGATGAAAGAAATTAAAGATGATGCCAACAGTTGGAGAGATATACCATGTTCTTGGATTGGAGGAGTCAATATTGTGAAAATGATCATACTACCCAAAGCAGTGTACAGATTCAATGCAATCTCTATCAAATTACCAATAGCATTTTTTACAGAACTAGAACAAAAATATCTTAAAATTTGTATGGAGACACAAAAGTACCCGAGTAGCCAAAGCAGTCTTGAGGGAAAAAAACAGAGCTGGAGGAATCAGACTCCCTAACTTCAGACTATACTACAAAGCTACAGTAATCAAGACAGTATGGTACTGACACAAAAACAGAAACATAGGGCTTCCCTGGTGGCGCAGTGGTTGGGAGTCCGCCTGCCGATGCAGGGGACGCGGGTTCGTGGCCCGGTCCGGGAGGATCCCACATGCCGCAGAGCGGCTGGGCCCGTGAGCCATGGCCGCTGAGCCTGCGTGTCTGCCGCAACGGGAGAGGCCACAACAGTGAGAGGCCTGCGTACCGCAAAAAAAAAAAAAAAACAGAAACATAGATCAAATGGAACAAGATAGAAAGCCCAGAGATAAACCCATGCACCTATGGTCAACTAATCTACGACAAAGGAGGCAAGGATATACAATGGAGAAAAGGCAGTCTCTTCAATAAGTGGTGCTGGGAAAACTAGACAGCTACATGTAAAAGAATGAAATGAGAACACTTCCTAACACCATACACAAAAATAAACTCAAAATGGATTAGAGACCTAAATGTAAGACTGGACACCTTAAAACTCTTAGAGGAAAACATAGGAAGAACACTCTTTGACATAAATCACAGCAAGATCTTTTTTGATCCACCTCTTAGAGTAATGGAAATAAAAGCAAAAATAAATGGGACCTAATGAAATTTAAAAGCTTTTGCAAAGTGAAGGAAACCATAAACCATAAACAAGATGAAAAGACAACCCTCAGAATGGGAGAAAATATTTGCAAACAAATCAAGGGACAAAGGGTTAATCACCAAAATATACAGACAGCTCATGCAGCTCAACAAACAACCCAATCAAAAAATGGACAGAAGACATAAATAGACATTTCTCCAAAGAAGACATACAGATGGCCAAGAGCACAGGAAAAGCTACTCAACATCACTAATTATTAGAGAATTGCAAATCAAAACTACAATGAGGTATCACCTCACACCCGTTAGACTGGGCATCATCAGAAAATCTACAAACAACAAATGCTGGAGAGGGTGTGGAGAAAAGGGAACCCTCTTGCACTGTTTGTGGGAATGTAAATTGATACAGCCACTATGAAGAACAGTATGGAGGTTCCTTAAAAAACTAAAAATAGAATTACTATATGATCCAGCAATCCCACTACTGGGCATATACCCAGAGAAAACCATAATTCAAAAAGACACATGCACCCCACTGTTCATTGCTGCACTATTTACAATAGCCAGGTCATGGAAGCAACCTAAATGCCCATCAACAGACTGGATAAAGAAGATGTGGTACATATATACAATGGAATATTACTCAGCCATAAAAAGGAACGAAATTGTGTCATTTTGAGAAGTGGATGGATCTAGAGACTTTCATACAGAGTGAAGTAAGTCAGAAAGGGAAAAATAAATATCGTATATTAACACATGTATGAGGAACCTAGAAAAATAGTACAGATGAACCAGTTTGCAGTGCAAAAGTTGAGACACAGAAGTAGAGAACAAACGTATGGACACCGGGGAGGGGAAAGTCGCGGTGGGGTGGGGATGGTGGTGTGCAGAATTGGGCGATTGGGATTCACATATATGCACTGATGTGTATAAAATTGATGACTAATAAGAACCAACTGTATAAAAAAATAAATAAAATAAAATTAAAAAATTTTTTAAAAGGAATGATTAAAAAAAACAGGCCATTGTGTCCTCAATTTAAAGCCTATATAAATGTAAACTCCCAATGATTAACACTCTAAACATTAAAAGAAATAAAATAGTGACCATATTAAAGAAAAACACAGATAAATAGTTTTATGGTCTTGGAGTAGGAATAATCTTTCTCAGCAAGAAAAAAATACTGTGAAGCCATAGAGGAAAACATTCACTAGTTTGGTTGCATAAAAGCTAGAAAATTTTGCACAGCTAAAGACACAATGGTCAGTTAAGTGGACAAACAGGCTAAGAGAAATTTTAAATTTAAAAGGCCTTATAAATGTAGATGCAAAAATCTTCAACAAAATACTAGCAAACCAAATCGAGCAATATATAAGAAGGATTATTCACCATAACCAAATGGAATTTACCCTAGGAATACAAGATTGGTTTAATATATGAAAATCATTCAATGTAACACACTATATTAATAGAATAAAGGACAGAAACCATATATTCAACACAATAGACATAGAAAAGTGTTTGACAAAATCCTACATACATTCATGATTTTTTTAAAAAACCTATTAACGAACTAGGAATAGAAGAAAATTTCCTCAACCTGACAAAAGAATATCTACAAAAAGTTCACAGCAAAATAATTCTTTATAGTGAAAGACTGAACACTTTCCCCCCCGTGGTCAGGAACAAGGCAAGATGCCTGCTTTTACCTCTTCTATTTAACATACTTCTGGAGGTTCTAGCCAGTGAAGTCAGGCAAGCAAAAGAAATACAAGGCATCCAGACTGAAAAGGAGGAAGTGAAACTGTCTTTATTGCAGATGAAATATTCTTGTATTCAAGAAAATCCTAAGAAATCCACTAAAAGACTAACAAACAAAAAAAAATAGTGCAGCAAAGTTGCAGGATACAAGATCAATATACAAAAATCAATTTTTTGTTTATACATTAGCAATGAACTGTCCAAAAATAAAATTGCCCAGGCAATTACTAATCTACTTTATGTGTGTATGGATTTGCCTACTCTGGACATTTCATATAAATGGAATTATATTGTATGTGGTTTTTTGTAACTGACTTCTGTGACTTGGCATAATGTTTTCAAGATTCTTCCATCTTGTAGCATGAATCATTTCTTCATTCCTTTTTATTGCTGAATAATACTCCACTGTATGGATATGCCATATTTTGTTTATCAAGTGATAGTTATTTGGGTTCTTTCCCACTTTTGGGCTATTACTAATAATGCTGTTATGAACACTCAGGTACAAGTTTTTGTGTGGACATGTTTTCAACTCTCTTGTATTTATACCTGGAAGTGGAATTTCTGGATCTATGGTAACTTTATATGTAACTTTGTGAAGAACTGTCAGCCTGTTTTCCAAAGTGGCTGCACCATTTTACATTTCCACTAGCAGTGTATGAGGGTTCTAATTTTTCTATATCCTCACAACACTTGTTATTATCTTTTTGTTTTTGTTTTTAATGGCCATTCTAGTGAGTGCGAAGTGGTATCTCATTGTGGTTTTGATTACATTTCCTGATGGTTAATGTTGTTGAGCAGCTTTTCATGTGCTTATTGGTCACTTGAATGTCTTCTTTTGAGAAATATCTATTCAAATCCTTTCTCCATTTTTAGCATGTCTCTTTTTTTTATTGTGACTTCTTCATATATTCTTTTTTTTTTTTTTTTAAACATCTTTATTGGGGTATAATTGCTTTACAATGGTGTGTTAGTTTCTGCTTTACAACAAAGTGAATCAGCTATACATATACATATGTTCCCATATGTCTTCCCTCTTGCGTCTCCCTCCCTCCCACTCTCCCCATCCCACCCTTCCAGGCTGTCACAAAGCACCGAGCTAATATCCCTGTGCCTTGCGGCTGCTTCCCCCCAGCTATCTACCTTACTACGTTTGTTAGTGTGTATATGTCCATGACTCTCTCTCGCCCTGTCAGAACTCACCCTTCCCCCTCCCCATATCCTTAAGTCCGTTCTCCAGTAGGTCTGCGTCTTTATTCCTATCTTACCCCTAGGTTCTTCATGACATTTTTTTCCCTTAAATTCCATATATATGTGTTAGCATACGGTATTTGTCTTTTTCTTTCTGACTTACTTCACTCTGTATGACAGACTCTAGGTCTATCCATCTCATTACAAATAGCTCAATTTCATTTCTTTTTAAGGCTGAGTAATATTCCATTGTGTATATGTGCCACATCTTCTTTATCCATTCATCCAATGATGGGCGCTTAGGTTGTTTCCATGTCCTGGCTATTGTAAATAGAGCTGCAATGAACATTTTGGTACATGACTCTTTTTGAATTTTGGTTTTCTCAGGGTATATGCCAAGTAGTGGGATTGCTGGGTCATATGGTAATTCTATTTGTAGTTTTTTAAGGAACCTCCATACTGTTCTCCACAGTGGCTGAACCAATTCACATTCCCACCAGCAGTGCAAGAGTGTCCCCTTTTCTCCACACCCTCTCCAGCATTTATTGTTTCTAGATTTTTTGATGATGGCCATTCTGACTGGTGTGAGATGATATCTCATTGTAGTTTTGATTTGCATTTCTCTAATGATTAATGATGTTGAGCATTCTTTCACGTGTTTGTTGGCATTCTGTATATCTTCTTTGGAGAAATGTCTATTTAGGTCTTCTGCCCATTTTTGGATGGGGTTGTTTGTTTTTTTGTTATTGAGCTGCATGAGCTGCTTGTAAATTTTGGAGATTAATCCTTTGTCAGTTGCTTCATTTGCAAATGTTTTCTCCCATTCTGAGGGTTGTCTTTTGGTCTTGGTTATGGTTTCCTTTGCTGTGCAAAAGCTTTGAAGTTTCATTAGGTCCCATTTGTTTATTTTTGTTTTTATTTCCATTACTCTAGGAGGTGGGTCAGAAAGGATCTTGCTGTGATTTATGTCATAGAGTGTTCTTCCTATGTTTTCTTCTAAGAGTTTGATAGTTTCTGGCCTTACATTTAGGTCTTTAATCCATTTTGAGCTTATTTTTGTGTATGGTGTTAGGGAGTGATCTAATCTCATACTTTTACATGTACCTGTCCAGTTTTCCCAGCACCATTTATTGAAGAGGCTGTCCTTTCTCCACTGTACATTCCTGCCTCCTTTATCAAAGATAAGGTGTCCATATGTGCGTGGGTTTATCTCTGGGCTTTCTATCCTGTTCCACTGATCTATCTTTCTGTTTTTGTGCCAGTACCATACTGTCTTGATTACTGTTGCTTTGTAATATAGTCTGAAGTCAGGGAGCCTTATTCCTCCAGCTCCTTTTTTCGTTCTCAAGATTGCTTTGGCTATTCGGGGTCTTTTGTGTTTCCATACAAATTGCGAAATTTTTTGTTCTAGTTCTGTGAAAAATGCCAGTGGTAGTTTGATAGGGATTGCATTGAATCTGTAGATTGCTTTGGGTAGTAGAGTCATTTTCACAATGTTGATTCTTCCCATCCAAGAACATGGTATATCTCTCCATCTATTTGTATCATCTTTAATTTCTTTCATCAGTGTCTTATAATTTTCTGCATACAGGTCTTTCGTATCCTTAGGTAGGTTTATTCCTAGATATTTTATTCTTTTTGTTGCAATGGTAAATGGGAGTGTTTTCTTGATTTCACTTTCAGATTTTTCATCATTAGTATATAGGAATGCCAGAGATTTCTGTGCATTAATTTTGTATCCTGCTACTTTACCAAATTCATTGATTAGCTCTAGTAGTTTTCTGGTAGCATCTTTAGGATTCTCTATGTATAGTATCATGTCATCTGCAAACAGTGACAGCTTTACTTCTTCTTTTCTGATTTGGATTCCTTTTATTTCCTTTTCTTCTCTGATTGCTGTGGCTAAAACTTCCAAAACTATGTTGAATAAGAGTGGTGAGAGTGGGCAACCTTGTCTTGTTCCTGATCTTAGTGGAAATGCTTTCAGTTTTTCACCATTGAGGATGACGTTTGCTGTGGGCCTGTCATATATGGCTTTTATTATGTTTAGGAAAGTTCCCTCTATGCCTACTTTCTGGAGGGTTTTTATCATAAATGGGTGTTGAATTTTGTCGAAAGCTTTCTCTGCATCTATTGAGATGATCATATGGTTTTTCTCCTTCAATTTGTTAATATGGTTTATCACATTGATAGATTTGCGTATATTGAAGAATCCTTGCATTCCTGGAATAAACCCCACTTGATCATGGTGTATGATCCTTTTAATGTGCTGTTGGATTCTGTTTGCTAGTATTTTGTTGAGGATTTTTGCATCTATGTTCATCAGTGATATTGGCCTGTAGTTTTCTTTCTTTGTGACATCCTTGTCTGGTTTTGGTATCAAGGTGATGGTGGCTTCGTAGAAGGAATTTGGGAGTGTTCCTCCCTCTGCTATATTTTGGAAGAGTTCGAGAAGGATAGGTGTTAGCTCTTCTCTAAACTTTTGATAGAATTCACCTGTGAAGCCATCTGGTCCTGGGCTTTTGTTTGTTGGAAGGTTTTTAATCACAGTTTCAATTTCAGTGCTTGTGATTGGTCTGTTCATATTTTCTATTTCTTCCTGATTCAGTCTTGGCAGGTTGTGCATTTCTAAGAATTTGTCCATTTCTTCCAGATTGTCCATTTTATTGGCATAGAGTTGCTTGTAGTAATCTCTCATGATTTTTTTTATTTCTGCAGTGTCAGTTGTTACTTCTCCTTTTTCATTTCTAATTCTATTGATTTGAGTCTTCTCCCTTTTTTTCTTGATGAGTCTGGCTAGTGGTTGATCTATTTTGTTTATCTTCTCAAAGAACCAGCTTTTAGTTTTATTGATCTTTGCTATTGTTTCCTTCATTTCTTTTACATTTATTTCTGATCTGATTTTTATGATTTCTTTCCTTCTGCTAGCTTTGGGGTTTTTTTGTTCTTCTTTCTCTAATTGCTTGAGGTGCAAGGTTAGGTTGTTTATTCGAGATGTTTCCTGCTTCTTAAGGTGGGCTTGTATTGCTATAAACTTCCCCCTTAGAACTGCTTTTGCTGCATCCCATAGGTTTTGGGTCGTTGTGTCTCCATTGCCATTTGTTTCTAGGTATTTTTTTATTTCCTCTTTGATTTCTTCAGTGATCACTTCATTATTAAGTAGTGTATTGTTTAGCCTCCATGTGTTTGTATTGTTTACAGATCTTTTCCTGTAATTGATATCTAGTCTCATGGCGTTGTGGTCGGAAAAGATACTTGAAACAATTTCAGTTTTCTTAAATTTACCAAGGCTTGATTTGTGACCCAAGATATGATCTATCCTGGAGAATGTTCCATGAGCACTTGAGAAAAATGTGTATTCTGTTGTTTTTGGATGGAGTGTCCTATAAATATCAATTAAGTCCATCTTGTTTAATGTATCTTTTAAAGCTTGTGTTTCCTTATTTATTTTCATTTTGGATGATCTGTCCATGGGTGAAAGTGGGGTGTTAAAGTCCCCTACTATGAATGTGTTACTGTTGATCTCCCCTTTTATGGTTGTTAGTATTTGCCTTATGTATTGAGGTGCTCCTATGTTGGGTGCATAAATATTTACAATTGTTATATCTTCTTCTTGGATCGATCCCTTGATCATTATGTAGTGTCCTTCTTTGTCCCTTTTAATAGTCCTTATTTTAAAGTCTATTTTGTCTGATATGAGAATTGCTACTCCAGCTTTCTTTTGGTTTCCATTTGCATGGAATATCTTTTTCCATCCCCTTACTTTCAGTCTGTATGTGTCTCTAGTTCTGAAGTGGGTCTCTTGTAGACAGCATATGTAAGGGTCTTGTTTTTGTATCCATTCAGCCAATCTGTGTCTTTTGGTGGGAGCATTTAGTCCATTTACATTTAAGGTAATTATCGATATGTATGTTCCTATTTCCATTTTATATATTGTTTTGGGTTCGCTACTATAGGTCATTTCCTTCTCTTGTGTTTCGTGTCTAGAGAAGTTCCTTTAGCATTTGTTGTAAAGCTGGTTTGGTGGTGCTGAACTCTCTCAGCTTTTGCTTGTCTGTAAAGGTTTTAATTTCTCCATCAAATGTGAATGAGATCCTTGCTGGGTAGAGTAGTCTTGGTTGCAGGCTTTTCTCCTTCATCACTTTCAGTATGTCCTGCCACTCCCTTCTGGCTTGTAGGGTTTCTGCTGAGAGATCAGCTGTTAACCTTATGGGGATTCCCTTGTGTGTTATTTGTTGTTTTTCCCTTGCTGCTTTTAATATGCTTTCTTTGTATTTAATTTTTGACAGTTTGATTAATATGTGTCTTGGCGTGTTTCTCCTTGTATTTATCCTGTATGGGACCCTCTGTGCTTCCTGGACTTGATTAACTATTTCCTTTCCCATATTAGGGAAGTTTTCAACTATAATCTCTTCAAATATTTTCTCAGTCCCTTTCTTTCTTTCTTCTTCTTCTGGAACCCCTATAATTCGAATGTTGGTGCGTTTCATGTTGTCCCAGAGGTCTCTGAGACTGTCCTCAGTTCTTTTCATTCTTTTTTCTTTATTCTGCTCTGCAGTAGTTATTTCCACTACTTTATCTTCCAGGTCACTTATCCGTTCTTCTGCCTCAGTTATTCTGCTATTGATCCTATCTAGAGTGATTTTAATTTCATTTATTGCATTGTTCATCGTTGCTTGTTTCATCTTTAGTTCTTGTAGGTCCTTGTTAACTGTTTCTTGCATTTTGTCCATTCTACTTCCAAGATTTCGGATCATCCTTACTATCATTATTCTGAATTCTTTTTTAGGTAGATTGCCTATTTCCTCTTCATTTGTTAGGTCTGGTGGGTTTTTATCTTGCTCCTTCATCTGCTGTGTGTTTTTCTGTCTTCTCATTTTGCTTATCTTACTGTGTTTGGGGTCTCCTTTTTGCAGGCTGCAGGTTCGTAGTTCCCGTTGTTTTTGATGTCTGTCTCCAGTGGCTAAGGTTGTGTCAGTGGGTTGTGTAGGCTTCCTGGTGGAGGGGACTAGTGCCTGTGTTGTGCTGGATGAGGCTGGATCTTGTCTCTCTAGTGGGCAGGTTCACGTCTGGTGGTGTGTTTTGGGGTGTCTGTGGCCTTATTATGATTTTAGGCAGCCTCTCTGCTAATGGGTGGGGTTGTGTTCCTGTTTTGCTAGTTGTTTGGCATAGGTTGTCCAGCACTGTGGCTTGCTGGTCGTTGAGTGAAGCTGGGTGCTGGTGTTAAGATGGAGGTCTCTGGGATATTTCCACCGTTTAATATTATGTGGAGCTGGGAGGTCTCTTGTTGACCAGTGTCCTGAAGTTGGCTCTCCTACCTCAGAGGCAGAGCCCTGACTCCTGGCTGGAGCACCAAGAGCCTTTCATCCACACAGCTCAGAATAAAAGGGAGAAAAAGTAGGGAGAATTAGAAGTATGAGTAAAGAAAGAAGGAAAGGAGGAAAGGAAGGAAGGAAGAAAGAAGCAAAGAAGGAAAGAAAGGGAGGGAGGGAGGGAGGAAGGAAGGAAGGAGGGAAAGAAGGAAAAAAAGACAGAAAGAAAGATGATACAGTAAAAATAAAATAAAGTATAATATAGTTATTGAAATAAAAAATATTTAGAAAAACAAAAAGGGACGGATAGAACCTTAGGACAAATGTTGGAAGCAAAGCTATACAGAGAAAATCTTACACAGAAGCATACACATACACCTTCACAAAAAGAGGTAAAGGGGGAAAAATCATAAATCCTGCTCCCTGAGACCACCTCCTCAATTTGGGGTGATTCGTTGTCTAAAGGAGGGAAGGAAGGAAGGAAAGAAAGAAAGAACGAAGGTAAAGTATAATAAAGTTATTACAATTAAACTTAATTATTAAGAAAAATAATTTTTTAAAAAAAAGTCATGGACGGATAGAGCCCTAGGACAAATGGTGGAAGCTAGAGTATACAGACAAGATCTCACACAGAAGCATACACGTACACATTCACAAAAAGAGGAAAAGGGAAAAAAATCATAGATCTCGCTCCTAAATTCCACCTCTTCAATTTGGGATCATTCCTTGTCTATTCAGGTATTCCACAGATGCAGGGTATATCAAGTTGATTGTGGAGCTTTAATCCGCTACTTCTGTGGCTGCTGGGAGAGATTTCCCTTTCTCTTCTTTGTTCTCACAGCTCACAGGAGCTCAGCTTTGGATTTGGCCCTGCCTCTGCGTGTAGGTCGCTGGAGGGCGTCTGTTTTTTCCGCTCAGACAGGACGGGGTTAAAGGAGCCGCTGATTCGGGAGCTCCGGCTCACTCTGGCCGGGGGTTGGGGGATGGGGGAAGGAGGGGCACTGCGTGCGGGGCGGGCCTGCGGCGGCAGAGGCAGCGTGACGTTGCGGCAGAGGCCGGCGTGACGTTGCACCAGCCTGAGGCCCGCCGTGCGTTGTCCCAGGGAAGTTGTCCCTGGATCCCGGGAACCTGGCAGTGGCGGGCTGCACAGGCTCCGCGGAGGGGAGGTGTGGAGAGTGACCTGTGCTTGCACACAGGCCCCTTGGTGGCGGCAGCAGCAGCCTTAGCGTCTCCCGCCCGTCTCTGGGGTCCGCGGTTTTAGCCGCGGCTCGCGCCCGTCTCTGGGGTTTGCGCTTTCAGCCGCGGCTCGCGCCCGTCTCGGAGGCTCGCGCCCTCAGCCGCGGCTCGCGCCCGTCTCTGGGGTTCGCGCTTTTAGCCGCGGCTCGCGCCCGTCTCTGGAGTTCCTTTAAGCAGCGCTCTTAAACCCCTCTCCTCGCGCACCAGGAGACAAAGAGGGAAGAAAAAGTCTCTTGCCTCTTCGGCCGGTGCAGGCTTTTCCCCGAACTCCCTCCCGGCTAGTCGTGGTGCACTAACCCCTTCAGGCTATGTTCAAGCCGCCAACCCCAGTCCTCTCCCTGAGCTCCGTCCAAAACCAAAACCCGAGCCTCAGCTCGCAGCCCCGCCCGCCCCGGTGGGTGAGCAGCAAGCCTCTCGGGTTGGTGAATGCTGGTCGGCACCGATCGTCTGTGCAGGAATCTCCCCGCTTTGCCCTCCGCACCCGTCGCTGTGCACTACTCCGCGGTCCCGAAACTCCCCCCTCTGCCTCCCGCAGTCTCCGCCCGCGGAGGGGCTTCCTAGTGTGTGGAAACTCTTCCTCCTTCACAGCTCCCTCCCACTGGTGCAGGTGCCGTCCTTATTCTTTTGTCTCTGTTTTTTCTTTTGCCCTACCCAGTTACGTGGGGAGTTTCTTGCCTTTTGGGAGGTCTGAGGTCTTCTGCCAGCCTTCAGTAGGAGTTCTGTAGGAGTTGTTCCACGTGTGGATGTATTTCTGGTGTATCCGTGGGGAGGAAGGCGATCTCCGCGTCTTACTCTTCCGCCATCTTCAAGGTCCCCCCTCTTCATATATTCTTATCAGATTTATGACCTGTTAACATTTTCTCCCATTCTGTGGATTGCTTTTTCACTTCCTTGATGGTGTCCTTTGGAGCACAAAACTTTTGAAGTTTGATTAAGTCCATTTGATCTATGTTTTCTTTGGTAGATTGTGCTTTTGGTGTCATATCTGAGAAACCATTACCTAATCCAAGGCCTCAAAATTTGCTCCTATGTTTTTTCTAAAACCTGTATAGTTTTTGCTCTTACATGTAGGTCTATAACCCATTTGGAGTTAATTTTTGTACACAGTGTGAGGTAGGGGTCATTTTTTTTTCCATGTGGATATCCAGTTGTCTAAGCACCTTTTGCTGAAAAGACTTTTCTCTCCTCATTGAAGTATCTTGGAGCTCTTGTTGAAAAAAACTCTAAAAATATGATATTTTGTTCGAATGAAAAGTCACAGGATGACATCTTTGGCCTCCTGGTAATTTTTTGACGCTGTTGAACAGTTGTCACAGGTGCCATCAATATCTGTAGATGGTTTTCATGTAGAGAAAACGCTAATCCTGTAACTCATCTAAATGAAATGGGATTTCACATGGGACTCTGTCTCAGTTTCAACGAGGGCTCCAAGGCAATAGGTGCCTTTGTGCAAATTAGCAGAAAAGCAATCCCACTGGGTAGGTGAATTGCAGTAAAGTGCCCCTCTGGCACCCTGTGCTGCTAGAGGAGGAATGGCTGTAATTCAGCACTCACTCATCCCTGTAGCTTGATATCTTTGTGTGGGGTACAAACTGCATAGTCATTTGCGGTAGTTTTGGATTCCTTCTACAGCAACATTCCAAAGTGAGTTTTGAGGCCACCTAAGAAGAACTTCCAAAAGAGTTGGTAAAAACTACCAACTCTACCCTGAAAAAAGAGATTAGAGAGGTCAAGAGAGAGGATGTATTTGGAGAGAGTTGTGCTGAGAATCTAACAGTCTAAAAGCTAGGTAGGATGGGAGATACTTCTTCACCTCAAATGTGAGAGGACCTCTTTTGGGACCACGCAGGAAGTATCCTATGTGTTTCCTAGTATTGGGACTGCATGTCTGATACAGGCCTGAAAAAATATAAACTGGCTCAAGCTTTAAGCTACCTTTAGCCACAGTGCAGAGGGGAATAACTGTAGTATAACTGACACCAGATCAGTGTTTTGTGGACCAGACTAAGCTATGGATGAGCAAAACAGGCCAGAGTTGTCTAAGGTTCTGCCCAGAAGGATCACCTGGAGAGTGAGGAGACCTCAGCATAAAGAGGTACAAGTTTTCTGCTAGATACTCAAGAGCTAATGGAGGCATCAGAAAAGACCACTTTGAGGAGATACATTTCTGCTGGACATTCCAGGTAAGAGATACCCAATGATGTGGGAGTCTCAAAAAAAAAAAAAATTATAGATGAGCTCATGAGGGAAAAAGTCAGGTGTAAACATTCACCAAGTCTGAAGAGTGTCAACACATCAAGAGTGTACCAGTCAAGGGACTTCCCTGGTGGCGCAGTGGTTAAGAATCTGCCTGCCATGGGCTTCCCTGGTGGCACAGTGGTTGAGAGTCTGCCTGCCGATGCAGGGGACACGGGTTCGTGCCCCAGCCCGGGAAGATCCCACATGCCGCGGAGCGGCTGGGCCCGTGAGCCATGGCCGCTGAGCCTGCGCGTCCGGAGCCTGTGCTCTGCAATGGCAGAGGCCACAACAGTGAGAGGCCCACGTACCACAAAAAAAAGAAAAAAAAGAATCTGCCTGCCAGTGCAGGGGACGTAGGTTCAATCCCTGGTCTGGGAAGCTGCCACATGCCGCAGAGCAACTAAGCCTGTGTGCCACAACTACTGAGCCTGTGCTCTAGAGCCCTCATGCCACAACTACTGAGCCCATGAGCCACAACTACTGAAGCCCACGCGCCTAGAGCCTGTGCTCCGCAACAGGAGAAGCCACCACAATGAGAAGCCCGCACACCACATGAAGAGTAGCCCCCACTTGCTGCAACTAGGGAAAGCCTGCACGCAGCAACGAGACTCAACACAGCCAAAAATAAATAAATAAATAAATAAATAAATAAAAGAAAAAAAAATGTATACCAGTCAAGTAAATCTTTGCCTGTTTCCTTACGTCTTTCCCTCACTCACATCCCAACCCTGGTGGGGTCAGAAATCACAGTGAGTGGCAAGGAAAAGAAGGCAGAGTCAAAAGAGAAGAAGCTAACTTCACCCTGTTTTCTGCTAAAGGCCCGAAGTAAGAAAAGGTGCTTAACTTCAAATTAATGTCTTTAACAGTTACACAGAACTAGGCATTAATTAGTAACATTAGCCTTTTTAGATTAAAAGTGTCCAAAGACATTTTATTAGCTAAGTATGTGTATACATCTATCTATCTATCTATCACCTATCTATCTATCACCTATCTATCTATCTATCTATCTATCTATCTATCTATCTATCTATCCTAATACTGTAGTGCCTTCCACAAGGCAGGGGAAAAACTGGTTGCACAGAGTGGGTTTGAATAGGCAGTATGGGGGTAGGGGAGAGAGTAAAATTGTGTTGGTGTGTACTCTAACAGTGCCACTTTTCAATGTATTCATTCCTAAACTATCAAAATCAATAAACTACAATATAAAGAATAGCCATGTCTTTTTAAATCACAAAATGTCATTTCAAGAATCTCTGTAAAAATAACTTTGATTCAATTCAAACAGTACTTTAAGTAGATCCCTAAAGAAATAACTGTACTGTAATTTGGGCATTGAAAGCTGTAACACAATTTAAACACGACTTCACTTTTTTGTCTTAATACGATTCTACCCACTGCATCCTTCTGTGTGTTGTTTTGATGACCCTGTCACTTAGGGTCCTTTGAGCTCAGTTTAAAGGTGTCAATAATGAATGAAATGAACTCAGCATTGGGATACATTTTCAAGAATTTTGGTAGTTTGAAACCATCCTATATAATTCCATCATACTTGATTATAACATGAAATAGAAACAAAAAAGCTAATCATGACGTAGAAGCAACTTCATGTCAAATGATGTACATGAAAGAGCCAATTTAGTAAACTCTGAATTTACTTAGCCTGTTTGAACATCCATAAAGGGGACTTAGCAAAACAGTCTTTCCATATGCCAGGTGAAACCCTCAGAGGGAATAGACCTCAGTTTAATAATGAAAGAGAAGGGAAGGGGCTGATAATTATTCTGTCTAAACAGTGTTTTTGTGGCCCAACATTGATTGTGTCTTGAAATCTCCTTTGGGAATGGAGCAGGCAGCTTTTCCTTTGCTTTCAGAAACATCATGCAAATTATTTAAACATTTTTGCAATTATTTTCCTGAACACTGAGTTTTGGCACAATGCCTAGAAACACTGAAAAGTGACATCACACCGCACCCAGAGATGCAGTTTCCAAAAAATTCTCTGGGGAGCCTTACAACTGTCTTGGAGGCCGATTTCCATATCACCATGTAAACATAGGAGTCTATTGGTACTTCTGCCTTTAGAGAGGCTCCAGATAAGGACACCACCAGCAAGCAAAAGTTTAGGCAATTTAATTCTAGTTATCTTCCTGTAACTTGACTGTATGTGCAGTTTCTTTTAAAGTCCTTTCTAACTATCTGTGTGAAAAATATTTCTGTTGGCACTTTCTTAAACCCTTGATGTGTCTATGACCACCCCTTTTTAATGTTAACCACAAAAAAAAGTCTGATCCCCTTTTCTCTATCCCAGACCTTACATCTGGTTGTTCGTAAGGATAATTTTATAATTCATGCAGGTGACTGGCCTAAAAATGATGACCCTCTTTTGTACTATTACTTCATGCTGAGGACAAAGAGGATACAGGAAAATTACTCCTTGGCCCAGGAAGTTTATTAAAATGCTAAATGAAGGTCTGGCGGCAGCTCAAAGAACTTTAAATAACCTTGTGGTGGAAAACCTCCAAAACCTCTTTTTACCGTCAGCTTAAACTAGGCTGGTTGTGACAAAGAGTAAGAAAATAAGTAGTTTCAAGAGTGCAAAAACACATCTATTTTTAAAAGGTAGGTCTGTACAATGGTTGCAGGCAAATGTGACACAGCCTTCTGAGGCATGATGACAATAATTTATCGTTCAACGGTTTTGCAGGGTTCACAGCCAGTCCTGGGCAGATTCCACATGTCAGGCATGGATGAAGTTGTGCAGAAGGAAGTGTAATTGCATCGTGGTTGATGCAGTGTTCCCTTTTGTTCGTCAGTGCAAAACATGTCACAGACACATCCTGTGAATAACGTTCTTGTGGCTAAAATTCCATGGAATAAAAACACAAAATTATGTGAAATAGAATGGCAATTGCTACTCCAATTAATTCCACTCTAGTGCCATATGGGGCTCCAACTCCATATGTGGTTTTGGCTCTGTGTTGCTCTGCTGGATCCTTCAACATTCAACAAGTAGCAGACTCTCTAAGAGGTAGGAGTCTCCAGGGCAAAGTCATTGAGCCATGGTATCTATAAATTATTACTGGGTCATCTGAAACCTGTATTCGAATTTTCAGGAAACCCATAGGAATGGGAAAACCACATACAAATTGAACACAAGAAACCTTTTAATAGGGTCCCAGGGAGAACAAAAGAGGTAGATCTCCACAGCCTCAGAAGAGCCAACAGCAATAGAAAGAAGGCATGTTTTTCCCAGAGCCCTCATCTGGAGTACCTGTGCCCTTTCTTTCCAGCCTGACTTCCTGACACACAGATGTACAACCTCAGTGAATACAGCCTGTCCCCATGGCCTTTTTCCCAGTCCCTGACGTTGTCCTCCTAGGGGATCCCTGGGCTCCAAATGCAGCTATTCTGACAACCCCTTCCCTACAACCGAGCTCCCCAGGCCCAACATTATTCAGGAATGACTTAAGGAAATTAAGCCTGGAATTCAGTGTCTGCTTTAGGTCTGACACCCAGGCTTGGAAGACCTGTTCCCACTGTATTCATTGGTCTTGTAACTGCTGCCCTTTTGTGTTTCTTCTCCTTGGTAATTTAACTATTATGGGTTCTTCTAGAACTAAAGCTCACCTTGATCCTATTTTTCAGTCCCCAGGCTGCTCCTGAACCTCAGGCAAAGGTCTGGAACTCTCAATCTCCGACAGCTTCTGGATTCGTCCTTTGGCATCAAGCCCCAAGCTGGCAGCCTTCTGGCTAGACAACAACCAGGTCAGATGCAGACTTCCTTTGCTCTTGGACTGGACTCACTTCCAGCGCCTGCAGCTGGGCCTGTGCCCCCGCTGCCTGCCTCACCCTTGTAGGAGAGGTAACTCCTTAACCTGCCTTTTCTAGTCCATCCTGCCTCACTCAGGTTATCTAGGTCATCTCAGACAGTGCCCCAAGATATGAAGGCTGGAGCTCAAGAGGCTGACTTCTTCCTGAAGAGTGCTAACTGAAGCTAGAAAAATAATTCAGATAGCTCTGGATCAAGATGCTTCTTCCTGGACAAGTCATAGGTATTTTGGTAGGAGGAAATGCCAATATATTTTGTAAAAACAAAAGAATCCCTGAGACCAGTCTTCCCTCTCAATACTGAGCTACACATATTTTTTATTTGTTTTAAAAGAACTAGATAGTCCTTTGAAGGGTGGCCTCAGAAAATTGGACTATGTATGTTTAGGGAAATTTAACATCCAAAGCAATATGGACATTCTTCTTAGCGCTGATCTTTATGAATGTGTATAAGCACAGGAATGCTGCTTTTATGATGCTTTGTTGGTCTCTCTTCAGTAGATATCCCAACAGTTTATTACTATGAGTAATAGTCTAAAATACTAGGTGATTGAACCTTTCAGTAATTCATGCACTTGGTTGAGTGGCTATCAGCAAATGTGTGAGTAGCACAGAGGAAAATGTATAATAGTGTCCTTCCTTAGAACAAAATCCCAGCTACCAAGAGAAAACAAAGAGCAACACTGATAGGAAGCAGTGATAGTCTTGCTTCTTTGTGTAAGAGCGCACAGAGCTTTTCAGTATCTCAGCCTCACGCTAAGAGACTGCCTGCTTTTGACCATGGGTGAGAGATCAAAGTTACATGGGATAAGAGCCTCCCACGCCTCTATCAACACCACTGAGAAAACAGTCAAGGGAACTCTGAATCTGAACCAGCTCTGATCACTGAGTTGCTGCAACCCTCAGAGTATGGGGACCCCATTGATCTTGCCAACTGAAGCAGCAAAGTATAGTGAAATGGAAGTAGCATGACATCTAGTCCAACAGACTTGGTGTTAGAGCCCAGGCCAAGCATCCATCAGCTGATTGCATGAGTTACTTGACCTCTCTGGGCCTCGGTTTCACCACAGAATGCAAATAAATAAACGCCTCATGGTGTTAAAGGAAAAAACTCATGTAAAACTCCAAGCACAGTTTCTGGCTTATAATGGGTACTCAGTAAATGGAAGTTCTCTTCCATCCATGACCCCTGCCCCCCTTATTTCTCTGGAAAATTCTTTATCTTTATCTTTTAGAAAGACTGACTTCAAATGCAATTTTTGCAAAGATAGTTATTTTCTTCAAATCTCTCAAATCTGGTAAAAGGCTAGAGTCACCTTCTAATTATTTTTTTAGAAAGAGATGTCGTGCCCCTGAACCATGAAAAACTGTTGATAAAGGGAAACATTCTCAATTAGCTGAGTGAATGATCTATGTCAATATTGCATGTGAGAAATGGATCATCATTTAACATGTAGGAATCAACATTAAAATTTAGGAAAAAGGTATTAGAACCCATGAAACTGAATGGTGTAAAAAAGGATTGACATTTGCTTGGCGAGTATGTCAAGCTTCAATAGATGATCAACACTTTCTTCTGTTTTTTGAATAAGGGAAATACTCCGTATTGAGCAAAATGCCTTCGTGAACTGTTTAGGTGTGGCTAATTAGCTTGGACGTTAAGATGCAGCTTCCCATATCCTTCCAAACAGCATTTTTCTTGCCAGTGTGTAAATGGGACTCCAGTCTCTCAGAAGGGGATTCAAGAATAGAAGTGCAGAAAGAAAGGAAACTCAAACTGGGAAAGAAGCTCTGTAAAAAAAAAAAAAAAAAAAATCAATAATTTTGCTACTGGGAAATTGCTACCATCCTTATCCAGGAAGAGGTGGAAAGGTCAGAATAACTTGTGTGATAAATGAATTTATAAAGTAGCTGGTATCAGGAGACTAATTTAATTGGCTGTTTTAAGTATGATAATATACCACACTTCCTACAAGTTTTTTCCTTTATTAAAATCTTCAAATTAAGCTGAGTATAATCAAGGCTCACCATGTCCACCTTAATGGGACAAGCAGCACCAATTGCTTCTGGGGCATAAAAGCACTCGTTATTAATTATTATTACCAATACCTATCCCAAAATATATTTTTTAAATGAGGTATTTTTTCTTCATCACATTTTAGACAATTTCAAGTCATAAAAGACAAAGGAAATATTTTTGTTCTACCATCTCCCTCTCCCCCAACCCCTGCCCTGGATACTTGGAACCTCACTAAATACCGAGTGTTGTCGCTCCCAAATTACAAATTAAATGGAGAATTAAATTAAGGACATTTGACTGTATAAATTTATAAACACCTTAGATGTGCATTCTCAAGTTTAAAACTCAGTTTCTTTCATTGCTACTAGTTGTATGTTATCAATGTAGTTCATATTCCACTGGCTGTCACTTTCTCCATTAAGAGAAAAATAAGATATTTGGAAGACAATGTCAATTTTAAACATAATTTTATACAAGTTCCCTACCGCTTTTGTAAGAATAACTGTTAGAAGAAACAGCAGTGGATTAGCAAGACAGTTGAAAATACTATAGAACAATGTAATCCAGACACCATGTGCCTCCTAGAATATATATTTTTAAAATTTTATTTAATTTTGGCTGCGTTGGGTCTTTGTTGCTGCTCACGGGCTTTCTCTAGTTGTGGCGAGCAGGGGCTACTCTTCATTGCGTTGCGCAGGCTTCTCATTCATGGTGGTTTCTCTTGTTGCTCTAGGCACGTGGGCTTCAGTAGTTGTGGCACGGGGGCTCAGTAGTTGTGGCTCGCGGGCTCTAGAGCACAGGCTCAGTAGTTGTGGCGCACAGGCTTAGTTGCTCCGAGGTATATGGAATCTTCCTGGACCAGGGCTCAAACCCATGTCCCCTGCATTGGCAGGCGGGTTCTTAGCCACTGTGTCACCAGGGAAGTCCCTGCCTCCTAGAATATTAAGAGAAGGAATAAAGCCAGTGCAAGAACTGTGTTGGTGCACTCAGTAAATGGTCCTGAGTTTAGAACCTGCAAATCTAACTCTATACATAAGGGAAACAGTGAGAAATGAGAGGAAAAGATCCAGTGCAGTATTAGATCTTGTTTTCTGGTGATCATTGACAGAGCTGATAGTAGATGTTATACAAAACAACCACCAAAAAAATTAAAAGTTGAACTAAGGTTAGGAAAGTCTGTATTAAACAGGGTGAAACAGCTTTTTTTTCCCCTCTCCTTCTCCCTCTCTCTCTCTGTTTTCTAACTTGAATAATCCCCCATGCCTCTAATAAGCTAAGGTACACCGAAATCTTCAAAAGGATAACAATAATAATAGATTTCTTCTTGTGCAAGAAAAAGCTAAGTTTACATATTAAAACAGGTAGCCTGCTGAATACTTTCCTGAATTTTCCAAGTTCTCTATAGTGAACATGTATTAAATTTTTCATCAGGGAAAAACGAAAAGCTCTCTCCTTTCCTAACCCTTATATTCAGTCCAACTGTAAGTCCTGTCAGTTCTGCTTCCGAAGTGTATCCTGAATCCAACCTCTTACCATCTCCTAAGACCACAACCATAGTCGAAGCCCCCATCTTCCTTTTCCTGGATTAATGCAACACCCCCAGTAAGTGGTCACTGCCACCACTCTTGCCAACCTTCAGTCCTTCTGAGTCCTCCACAGAGCAGCCAGCTAGAGGAATCTTCCTGAAGCATAAAATTGGATTATAGAGTTTCCCTGCTTGAAACCCTCCAAAGGCTTTTCTGTGAACCAGAATAAAATTCAAATTGCTGTCCTTTGTCCTCAAAGCCCTTCCTGACCTGGCACCTGTATGTCCTCTTGCTCTCACAGGCCACCCTGCTCCCTGACTCCTGTGCTCTGGTCACTGTCTCCACAAAAGCCAAGCTCATTTCACTCTCGGGACCTCTGTTCTTGCCGTGCCTTTTGCTAAGAATGTGCTTGTCTGGGATCCTCACCTGACTTCCTCGTTTTCGTCTTTCAGATCTCAATTCACACATCACCTTCCCAGAGAGCTTTTCCCTGACCACCCCCCCTTTAGCTAGAGCAGCCCCCCACCCATTTAACCCTCATTAACACTTATTGCAGCCTGAAGTGATTATATTTATCTCTCTTCATACTTATCATGTCCTTCTTTACCAGAATATAATCTCCTTGAGAACAAGGACCTTTACCCAGCTACACGTCCACAATGGTTAGAATGAGGCATAGCACATAGTACGTGCTCAATACATCTTTGAAAGAGAAAATTCAGAGAAAAGCACATTTATTGTACCTCATATGACACAGTGCTAAATATCTGATTCTCTGCATAGACTTGTGAGCTGTATGTTATCCTCATTTTTACAGAAAGAGAAACTAAGATTTAGAGAAGTTAGGCAACTTGTCCAATGTCTCTGAGCGAGCTCCTGTATGTAACCAATAATAACTGGGGAGAAGATACCTAATTCAAAACTTTTATTTCATAACCCCCAAAACCTCTGCAGTGCAAACTCCTCAACCCCTAATAACTACTACCATAACAAAGCCTACAATTTCTGTCTTTCTTGTTATTGCAAAATATATTGATATTTCATTTATCAGGCTCTTGACTGTTCTAAATAAGTGAATTTTTCAGATAATGTAAGCTTACCTGTTACATGTCCAAACTTCATTTATTTACATTGTGTTTGGTAAGATATTTCTGTATATTTCTCAGTCTTCTGAAACAGAGTATATTCAGCAAAAATTTTTATTTTCTGAATAACACGTGGTAATTTTTAGAAACATCAGTTACTGTTCTGAGCAAAAAGAATTTTCTATTCATTATAACAGGAGTGGCTACATAATCTGTAGGGCCCAGTGCAAAATAAAAATGCAGAGCCTCTTGTTCAAGACTTGATAAGAATTTTAAGATGATGACAACAGAGCATTAAACCAGGCACAGGGCCCTGTATGACTGCACAGACCGCATGCTATGAAGCTGACCTTGCATCATATAGTGTGTTATACATAATAGGAATTCATAAGCATTTACTGAATAATGAATGATATCTTTAAGCCTCAGTGAGCAGGGCTCATTTCTCTAAATGAATTCAGATGTGTGAAAATAATAATAACATTGAGTTATGTATTAAGCACTGTTTTAATTGTTCTACATGCATTATCCTATCTGATTCTCTAAAACCCTTATGAGATTCATTTAGGATTTTACGGCTGCATGTAACAAACTCAGCTGAAGTGGCTTAACCAAACATGGATTCTATTTTCATATATTTGATAAGGGTCTAGTATCCAGAATATATAAATGTATAAAGAACTTTAGCAATTTTTATCTGTCAGAGTTCTTCAGAGAAACAGAACCAATAGGATGTATATGTATACTGTGTGAGCGTGTTTGCATATTATATATGTGTATACACATATATACATATATAAATATATAATATTTATTTATAAATATATAATATATATAAGCATGTATACATATATATTATATATGTAGTTATACACACACACACACATGCATATGAAGAGATTATTTTAAGGAATTGGCTCACAATATTATGGGGTCTGGCCTAAAGGCTGGACACTCAGGCAAGATTTCTAGTCTTGAGGCAGAATTCTTTCTTCTTCAGGAAACCTCAGATTTTGCTCTTAAGGCTGATAGAATTAAGGCCTACCCACATTATCAAGGGTAATCTCTTTTACTTAAAGTCAACTATAAATGGCAATCACATGTACAAAATACCTTCATATCAACACATACACTAGTGTTTGACTAAACAGTTGGGTACCATAGCCTAGCCAAGTTGACACATAAAATTCACCATCACACAACTCAAGAACAAAACAACAGACTATGCAGGGTTTTTTTTTACATCTTTATTGGCATATAATTGCTTTACAATGGTGTGTTAGTTTCTGCTTTATCACAAAGTGAATCAGTTATACATATACATATGTTCCCATATCTCTTGGACAAACTTCTTGAATACATATTTCTTCAAAGAAGGTATACAAATGTCCAATAAGAACATGAAAAGATGCCCAATATTGTCAGTCATCCAGGAATGCAAATAAAAACACCAATAAGGTGACTGACCTTATGACACTTCATATCTATGAGGGTGGTCATAATAATAATAATATTTTGAAATAGAAAACAGCAAGTATTGGAGAGGATGTGGATAAACTGGAACTCTCATACAATGCTGTTGGGAATGCAAAATGGTGCAGCTGCTATGAAAAACAGTTTGGCAATTTCTCAATAAGTTGTACATAAAATCACCATATAACCTAGCAACTCTGCTTCTAGGCACACACCTAAAAGAATTGAAAACAGGTGTTCAAATAAAAATCTGTACACAAGTGTTCATAGCAGCTCTATTCACAATAGCAGATAGGTGGAAAAGACCCAAACGTCCATCAAAAGATGAATATATATACATATATATATATATACACTACCAAATGTAAAATAGATAGCTAGTGGGAAGCAGCTACATAGCACAGGGAGATCAGCTCGGTGCTTTGTGTCCACCTAGAGGGGTGGGATAGGGAGGGTGGGAGGGAGACACAAGAGGGAAGAGATATGGGGATATATGTATATGTAAAGCTGATTCACTTTGTTATACAACAGAAACTTAACACACCATTGTAAAGCAATTATACTCCAATAAAGATGTTAAAAAAAAGCAAAGAAAAGATGAATGTATAAACAAATGTGATATATCCATACAACGGAATATTATTCAGCTATAAAAAAAAGATATACTATCTGGGCTTCCCTGGTGGCGCAGTGGTTGAGAGTCCGCCTGCCGGGTTCGTGCCCTGATCTGGGAAGATCCCACATGCCGCGGAGCGGCTGGGACCATGAGCCATGGCCGCTGAGCCTGCACGTCCGGAACCTGTGCTCCACAACGGGAGAGACCACAACAGTGAGAGGCCCGCGTACCGCCAAAAAAAAAAAAAAAAAAAGATATACTAATATATGGTACAACATGGGTAAATCTTGAAAACATTATGCTATGTGAAATAAACCAGATACAAAAAAGGTCACATATTGTATGATTCCATTTATATGAAATATCCAGAATAAACAGATTCATAGAGACAAAGGTAGTAGTTGTCTAGAGCTAAAAGGATGCTGGTATGAGGAGTGACTCTAGTGAGTTTGGGGTTTCTTTTTGGGGTGATGAAAATGCTGTGAAATCACATAGTGATGGTTGCACAACAGTATATATATACACTCAAAACCACTGAATTGTACATCTAAAAGATTGAATTTCATGATATGTGACTGACTTTTCAGAAAAGCTGTTATAAAAAAGAATCAAGGGCCTAAACATCATGCATGTCCTTTTAACAAGTTTGGGAGTTTAGGGGCTGGGGCCTTTTTTCTGCTCAATTTCTGGGCATTACACATAGGTCAGTTGATTGATGTAACTGCATAAGGGGGCTCCAGGTAAAGGAGCTATTTCAGAATAAAATTGGGAAATTCAGACAGAAGGCACAGAGGAAGAGAACAGTTCCTTTTGCTGGAGTCCTTGTCTCTGCTCCTCTGATTTCTGTAATGCCCTCAGAACTGCCTCTTGACCTTTCCAGGTCCTAGAATTCAGTATGAGAAGCTCTGGTCAAAGCCATTTGGTAAAGCCAAGATAATGTGTATCAGTGCCTCATATTTAACCTGAAGGACTCTAACAGGTCATCTGAAAGTATTATTAAGGGACTAGAGTTGACATTCTGGTCAGAGACCTAGCGATGGAGAAAGACATGTTGAAGAAATCAAATTGCCTAGATATGTTAAACTTATTTGTAGATAAATATCTCGGTCCTATACTTTAAAATAAAACAACCTGCAAAGTCATTCACAAGCTTCAAGAAGAACTTAAATGAGCTGAAGCCCACTGATATTGCTAGAGACTCATAGCATCTGAAGAAAGAGAAGAGCTTAAAAAGTGACTTATTCCAGGGAAAAGCTCAGAGAAGGTCAACGCTTGTAATGAGCATAAGCTTCTATGCCAAAACGAAGCTCAAGGGGAGAGGCCTGCGTCATCAAGAAGAGAGGTGTTGCCTGGAACCATCTTCTTTAGGAGGCTTACTTCTACTGTCCCAGAAAAAGAGAGTTGCTTCTGATACAGGACAATTTGAAATGATGTAGTATAAAATAGTAACGTCTTTGTGCACAAAATGGAAAGAATGCAAATTCTGAAACTGCTTCTAAATTTATCAAGAATCTCAATTTCAAAGCTGGTATGTTAGGGATTTTTATAAATTGGGTTTTGCTATCACTATTGTCACCAGCAAAGCCCACTGGGGTCCTGGGAAAAATAAGATGGAATCTAGATGATACAATATAAGGTCTAACCACTTCTTTTGTGCTTAGTCTAGTTTCAGTTGCCTGTAGTGGGACCCTGCAGAGGCCTTGCACCTAAGACATGGGATTGGAGTTCCCAGTGCAGAGATGCTGGCACTGAGATATGGTGTGCCTTGCGCAACACACCTGCCCCAACGGGCAAGGACACTGCCCCTCCCTCCGCAGATGAACCCTATAAACTGGTCCCGCCAACCGCCCGTCTCAGAGAGCGTGTACTCCAGAGCGGGAGCTCCCACCTCTCCATTCTTTGATCAAAGAATAAAACTTTCTTCCGCTTCTGAACCAAACTCGGTCTCCTTCTATCAGCGCGAACAACACCAGGCAGAAGGACTCTTGTTGGGGACCCACTCTGGAAGGTCGGTAACACTATCATGGTGCCACTTTTAGCTGATAACTAGGAATACCTGTCCTTTTTTGTTCATGATTAGGCTGGAATTAAAGCTTTGAATTACACAAGATCTTTAGAACTTCCTCCTTTATGAAATGCTACTGCCCTGTACCTTGAAGAAGCGACTGATCATGGGAATTCCTCATTCCTTGGATCTCAACAGAATAATGAATGAGGGAGTTCCACAGAGACCCTTTAATCAAATGTAATCAGGACAGGGAGTTGGTTGGTTAATGGAAGATGTTAAAGAGATGAATCATAAAAATATCATGGATATACACATCAAATTTGTATTTTAAATTAAAATAACTGCATTCTTTTGCCAAGCTTTTGATATAAAGGCTTTTTCTTTGAATGTTGGTCAGTTGGTTGGAGTTCTACCTTTTCTTTCATGCATAAACTGCACCCATAGTATATCCAGTACTATTTCCAGTTATAATTTCTTTAAAAGGAAGCAAAAACTTAAAGACACCTGTTGGACAAACTGAATGCAGAGTCCATCTAAATTTTTATAATTGCTTTTCCACTTTAACCAGTGCCCAGCAACTTACTTTTATTGAATGTTTTCAAAATATTCAACCAAGTTTTCATAGAAACAACTTTTCTTTTTGCATTCATATTTCATATATTTATATATTTTATTTATTATTAATAACGACACGTTTAACTGGCATGAAACAGGCTGAGGAACAAATAACCTGAATCTTAGTAAGTATAGAATTCAGCTGATGGTAGCAGAGTGCATGGGGGTGCTAGAGAGTGGCCTTCTGGCTGTGAGTGCTCAGGCGCTAAGGGTATGAGTCAGGCTATTTCCCTGCAGTATTGGTCACACTCTCAGCAACGTGTCTCAGAGCCGATTGGAGCTGCTCTACACCACCAACTCTGCATTGCCCAGTGCCTCCCTTTTCTTTACTGCTGCAAGTTCCTTTGCAAGCCCAGTCCCTGCCTTCCTCAAACAGTTTAGCTACTAGTGGTGGCCAGTTCAGACCTGCTATGCTCAGTGCCTCCTTGGGTCCAAGGCCCACTGGATGTATGAAAGCATGTGCCCACAGACTGGTCGTCATCACAGTGTTGTGGTGTGACTGTTCGTGTACATGCCCAGAGGTTATTTTATAATCTGTGGCTGGCTTGACAACATAGTTCTATAACCTAGAGGAAACTTTCTGACATCTGAATTTTAGGCCCAGATGATGCGGCTAGCCCAGAGCAGTTCTTGCCACCATGTAAAGTAATTTGGTTGGAGTCTTAGGATGAAATGGTAGGGGGCACAAAATGCAGTGAAAGCCCCTTTTTGGTGCTCCCTCAGCCTAGTTGTCCAGCCTAGCTGGACAGCTGACCATCACCAGCCTAATGCATTTCCCTTGGTGGAACGAGGGAAGACAGATGCACATTCATTGAATCATGACAAACTTGATACCATCTCATATCTTTGTTGACACCTGTATCATTTAAATATGAAAGGGCAAAGTCAATTTGCAGAGTGTTATGTGACACAGTGGATGGTCCCAACCATCCATTAACCCACGCTTGGAGCCACCAATTCCACAGAATACTAGCTTCCCTTCCCTTCTTTTTCTAATCACCTTGCTGGTCAGCTATCCTGGATTTTTTTTTTTTTTTTTTTTTTGCATGTCGGGAAAGGGGGCAGGGGAGTGGGCAGATACAGTTAGGAAAGGTTTAATGTGAACATTAAGGGAAAAGGAATTCAAGAGGACCAGAAAATTCTTGAGAACCACCAATATTAAGAATGGAATCAGGTTTCAAAATGATGTGTATATAATAGAAAAAAAGTTAGAAATAAATAGCAATTACACATTTCAGAAGAGGAATAACAGACTCAGAGAATGTATAGGAAATATAGTTAAACCAATAAGCCAAGGGCTGCTAGGCTGGAGGTAACCAGGTCAGTGGGTCCTGAGGGCCCCAGGCTATGCTTGCAACAGAAGGAGAACAGCTTCCAGGTCACAGGACAGTGTTTGTTCCAGGTCCTCTTTCCACGTTTTCTCTTTGCTATCTTTATCAAACCCTTTTCCGATTACAGCATGATTTCATTTACATTGATTTTGCACTCATACATGCCTCTCTTGTTACCAGAGAATGTTCCTCCCAATTGCTTAAGTATTTGTCTATCTTAACAGCAAAGTTTCTTCCTCTGGATTTTTGTAATACTAACAAACTACAAACTCCCTAGCCCCAGTGCTCCTGGCAGTAACCCAGTGAAGGTTCTACCTTTGTCACTGTGTGAAATCCCTCCAAGAACGTCTCCTTACATGATGCTTCTCTCCTAGCCCACCTCTACCTGGACTAGATTACTCGGGCCTCATCACCCCACAGACCTCTGTTATGTGTTCGAACAAAGTCATCTCCATTCTCTATTCTGGTCTTACGCATCTGCAAATTCTCCATTAATTGTATAACCCACATAGCAGCTGTCAGCTCCTCCCTCACTAGCTTCCAGGAGTCTGGTCTGCACACCTTGTGATATGTGTGGTTTTGTTGGTAACTTATGGAGAAGGGTCACCTCACCCAATGACAGCATCTCAACAGAGACACCCCTTTTAGACACTTCTTCCCAAGCCTCAAGCGGCTCTTCCTGCTGGCAGCTGCCACAGAGCCCCTTCCCTTCAGGCCGTTTCCGGCTCTGTCTCCTGGTTATGCAGAGCGGCTTTCTTCTCCAGGCTCTGAGGCTTCTTTCCACTCTGCAGAGGGATCATCAAGGTACCTTCTCAACAAAGCCTGGTCTCTTCCGACATGGAAATTAAACTGAAAACTTTCTTCATTCAATTCTTCAGGTCAGCTCATACCTAAGATTCCCACTGGTTGGCCAACTTCTGTTTTGCCCACAGTGTCCAGCTCTTTAACTGGTTCCTTCACATGAGCTTCTGTTGCTCCCTCTGCTGCAGCAACTCCTTTCTGGACTTTGGATTTGGGGCAGCTTTCTGTCCCTACTTTTATAGGTCTACCTCAACCTTAATCTGAACTGTCACATACTTAATACATTTTGCGATAAGATTTGTCAGCAGTAAGAACTATCACTAAAACAAGACAGCAAAGCCACTCTCTAGGGTGTCGTTTTTGGTAACAAGAAACTAGGGATTTCATTTAGTTTGCAATAACTAGCCTTTCCCCTCTACCATCACCAGGTTATCACTAATGCTGTACACAATCTGTCTCCTGGGGTGGTCTGATGGTACAGTTCTGGATGGCATCCTGGTTATCTTGCTAAATTCTTTACTTACCTCAGAGTCAGTACCAAATCCTTGACCATTATACATCCTCTTGGGGAACCCATAATATGACAGTTCTTAACTTTAGGCTGATGAAAATCTCTCAGAGAGTCTGTTTGTAAGGCAGGTTTCCAGGCTTCCATAAACCAGGAATCTGCCTCTTTGTCATGTACACCTAAGTGATTCTGAAGCCAGTATTGGAGGAGCATAGTCTTTCCCAAAGTGGCCATTCATATTGTGGTTGCCCAAGACATTGTAAGAGTTACATGTTTATTTACATTAAAAAAACCCATATAATAGCAAAAATATTATTTCATATATATTACTTAGGATGCTAAATTAAAATAGTGATTTAATTGAAAGGATTATTAAGTAAATCAGAGTGGAGGTAGAACTCGTATGGCAAAAATTGTGTAAGTGGCAGGTACATGGTGAAGTTCGAGGAACAGTGAGTCGATGACTAGGTCTGCTTCTATGAATATCTGACATGATTATTTTTTAAGTTCCAGAATATTTCTTTTATATGTAGCTTTTTAAAAAAATTATAAAATGATACATTTTCACCATAGAAAAAATTTAAATTTCATAAAAATAATAAGAAGATAAAATTTACTGAGAAACCATCATTGAGAGATTAGCACTGACGTCTTGCATACTGCCTTCCTATCTTCTCTCTCGGTGTTCCTCATGCTTGCTTTTTCTCCCTCAGTTTCTCTCTCGCCTTTAATCATCATATTTTTAAAATTGGGAGCATCCTGCGTATACATATTTGCCACCGTTTTTAATGTTTTAAAACACTTTACCATGCCATTAAGGGGTCTACAAAAAGATTACTGTAATGGTTTAATAACATTTCAGCAAAGAACAGTAGTTAAGAGCACGTGGGCCAGTTTGCCTGGTTTCAAACCCTGGTTCTGCCTTGCGTAGTTTAACTGCCCTGTGCTTTCATTTTCCCATAAGTAATATGGGAATAGTGGCACTTAACTCAGAGAATTGGAGTAAATGAGTTAGAATACTTAGAACTCTGCCTGCCTGGTCCATAGCAAGAACTTGAAAAGTTCAGACGTTATTATCCCATGTGTATTATCATATTTAAAGCCCCTTTTATTTTCTGATGTTTTATGTTCTTTAGAATGTTTGTGATTCCTATAGCACCTGATCCTAGGGTCAGAAAATCCATGTAGGTGAAGCAACAGTATGTATGTTCCCTAATTCCCATGGCCAGTCTGCTTTAGCTCTTTGGTTTTCACATTTCTCCTAATACTTTTGTTGTTGTTGTTGTTGTTCAAAATGTCTTCCCATTCCAGGCTACTAACATCTGGCTCAAACAAGTATGACCTTTTCTACTACCACCAAAGGAAGTTCTTAGTTTGAAGAAGAGAATTATTACACACAAACTTGGCCAGTCTTTAAAACAGTCACTCTCACTTATTCTGCTGAAGAGTTGAATGTCTTAATCAACCCTGTCGGTGGAAAGTCACCCTTAACCTCTCTGTTACACCTTCCTGCCTGTGTATATATTCTCATCTTGTTGTTTGGATTGTACCTTAGAGTTTCCCTTTCTTATACTTAGATCTTGCTGACAGGACTGTTTTGTGACATGCACGTAGAAAATGCCCACACCTTTCTTAAAGAGACCAAAGTTTCCACAGTGCTGTTATCTTGCTCCGGTCACAGAGTTACACCTTGTGATTCTGTTGTGCTTGAGTTGCAGGGACGACCCTATCGCTTTTGCTCACTGGAATCTCCTTCAGGAACGTTCAGTGGAGCAAGCTCTTCTTCCACTTGGGCCTCCATTTGGACCTGTTTGGTCAGAAAACTTCTGCTGAACTTTTGAGTTTTAACTGGATTAGTAGAGACTTGTGTCATATGATTGCCATCTACCTTATTTTCTCTGGTAATTCTCATGTCAGCTTTTTGGCCTGTTTATTTTTCCTAACAGTCTCAGTTATGCATACTTCAAGTTAAAGTATTGCATAGGGCATCTTGGTGACTAGGTTAATAATCTATGCAGTTAGTGGGAATTCTAGCAAGCACCCCTGAGGCCCTGTCAGAAGGTTTGCTCTTTGCTATGTCTTCTTCCACTATCAAGTTTCACTAAGATCTGCATATGATCTCCTTCAAGATATTGGAGATGCTTTTGCTTTACTGTGCAAGAGAAAATCCTTGGTTCTGTATGCTCTGCTGTAAGTGGTGGCTATGGGAGAGAATGCATGTAACAGAGCAAACCTATAAATGGGTGACAGAGGACAATGGTACAATTTGCACTGGATGATCCAACATTGCACTAATCTGTGTAATAGCAAATTAGGAAGGGCAGTACCTAGAGCTGTAGAGATATATTTATTTTTCTCAGCTTTTGCTTTGAAAAATTACAAGCCTACAGAACGTTTCCAAGTATAATGAACATCCATATAACCTTTATGGAGATTCCCCAATTATTTTGTCACATTTGCTTTCTGTCTCTCTCATTATATGCTTTTATACATCACACATAAACACAACAATTATTATTATTATTGTTTTTCTGACACTTTACCCCTAGGAATAAAGACATTCTCTTACATAACCATAAAACTGGAAATTTAACATTGATTTGATAACATTATGTATTATGCAGGCCATATTCAAATTTCCCCAATTGTCCCTTTAGTCTCTTTTAACCTAAATCATTTCCCAGCTTTTCTCTCTTTCGCCACATCGATTTACATATTTTGTTGTTGATGATACTGTTTTGTTTTCCAGAATGTTTCTCAATTTGGATGGGTCTGACTGCCTTCTCATAATTAGATTCAGGCTAAACTGGGACTTGGGGAGTCAGAGCAGGAATACTACACAGATGACTTTGTGTGCAACAAATTAGGGACCTCGTGATGCCAGCTTGTACCTCATTGGTGATGCTATGTATAGTCTCTTGCTGAAGGTAGTATTCACCAAATTTCTCCATTGTTAAAGCTGTATTTTCCCTTTGTAGTAAATGAGAATCTATGAGGCAAGATTGTTTGAACATCCCATTCCCCAGTGTTCTCTCACCCAATTGTTTTAGCATCCACTGACGATTTTTGACTAAATAATTGTAATTACTATGGTGATTGTAAAATGGTAATTTATTATTTCTATTATTTCTTCTACATTTACCAATTGGCGTTTTTTTTTTTTCTAGAGAAGAGCTTTCCCTTCTTCCCCTCTCTTTTAAATTTATTTCCTACGTGCATGAATTCATAGATATGTTTAAAATTTAATGTGTTTAATTATTTCCTGTTATTGTTCATTCTGATGCTCGGATTATTCCAAATTTGGCCAGTGGGAACCCCTTCAAGTTGGTCAATATGCTTTTGAAGAAGACTCTACTCAAAGTCCGGATTTTGGACAATTGCATTCAAACTGGAAGAAGATGGTGGGGGAGGGTAAAGCTCATCAGCTCAGTGATTAACACTCTACATGCGTTGTTTCACTAATTCTTAGAAAAGCCTATAAAATAATCACTATCTATATTTTAAGGAGTTTAAAAATTCTGTAATTAATATAAAATCCCTGATATATAGAAATTACAGCACAGATGAACATTCAGGGTAGAACACTTAAGAATACCAACAACATACAAACGGAAACTCACAATAGGGCCAGAGCCAACATTTCCTTTCCCCACACCTAAGAAAAATACCTTTGCTTTAGGTATGTGTATGTCTGTGTGTGTTTAACCATTTCTTTAGTAATATTTATCTAGAATCACATAGCTATTCTGAGTAGTTAACAAAAACTAACTGCTTAACTAACTGTATACAGTAGAAACTCTCAACCACTTCCACTTAACTAACTTGCCAGATTCACAGATGTTCTCCATTCCCTCTGTGGACAAAATTTTCTGATATGCACAACAGGCTGAGCACATGAGGGCAGTAACTACTCTCCAATATATCCAAGGACTTCTGCTCCCACTTCTGCTGTGGTTTACTAACCAAGAGTTCATTGTATTTGTTCCCAAGCCTGTTTGGGTTAATTAGAATTGTGATTGTAGTATTTTATTTAATTAAATTAAGCATATTTTAATTAAATATTATGAAAATCGACAAACTAGGATAGAAAAAAAGAGAGTAGTTGTTATTTTGAAAATTAAGTTGACTGCATTGGAAAGTCTTAATAACCCTAAACCACTAAAAAAATTATTGTTGCAATAGGGGTGAGCAAAAAAATGTTTAAAAGACTGTAATAGGAATCATAAAAGTCCCTTCAGGTTCTAGATTCAGACTGCCTCAGAAATGTCTGCTTTACTTTAAATAAACTGAAACTAGAAATAGATGCATTGTGGATGTGATTTATGTAAGAAAGTCTTTAAAACACAGATCTGCACTCAGGGGGAAAAAAGACCTTGACTCTACATCAAAATATTGCCAGAGCATGTTTTGTTGTTTTTTAGGAGTTGGGACTTTAACCAAATTTTTTGATTAATTGACACAATACTGCTTTTGATCTTATCAAATAAGAGTTTGTACTGTAAAGTTCTCATCCTACAAGGGTTTCAGCCATTCTTAATTAAGGTTTCTGTGTCTTTAAAAAATCTCGATTAAAGAACCATTTTTAGGTACTGTTAAAAGTCTGTATGTGGAATACAAACCCAAATAACCACTGCAGCCGATCTTCTGGTACCCAGAATGGACAAACAGGGCAAACAGCCCCGTGGCAAGATGATGTTTAAACAGGGCTTATAGGTGCTGAACATAACCCAGGGGAAAACACTCTGGAACTTTATATTCTACTACATATCATGTTATATGGTGCACATTATTTTTTTTAAGTGAGGTTTTTTTTTAATTTATTTATTTTTGGCTGCGTTGGGTCTTCTTTGCTGAACACGGGCTTTCTCTAGTTGCGGCGGGTGGGGCTACTCTTCGTTGTGGTGCGCAGGCTTCTCATTGTGGTGGCTTCTCTTGTTGCAGAGCACAGGCGCTAGGCCCGTGGGCTTCAGTAGTTGTGGCATGCGGGCTCAGTAGTTGTGGCTCATGGGCTCTAGAGCGCAGGCTCAGTAGTTGTGGCGCACGGGCTTAGTTGCTCCGCGGCATGTGGGATCTTCCCGGACCAGGGCTCGAACCCATGTGCCCTGCATTGGCAGGCAGATTCTTAACCACTGCACCACCAGGGGAGCCCTATATGATGCACATTATTAACAGGTTAAAGTTTCTTTTGAATTTCTGTATTTCTGGATGGCTATCACTTCTTTTGTATCTTGCTAAATACCTAACATTATCTTTGCTTCTCCTAAATTAGAATGTAAAAAAATTATCTGAGAAATTATTATATAATAGAACAGCATTGCAAAGGCAAGGATTCCATAGCCTATCTACTCGGTGCACCAACCTTAGCCTTAGCCCTTTCCTATTCTGAGTTCAAGCTTTTATTTTGCTTCTGGCTAAGACTGCTATTTTACCACCAATCTAGAACAGGGCAAAACTGCTGCTGTTCATCTAGTAGGTGAATTTAAAATATATCTTTAAAATATTTTAATTTTTATTTAATTAATTTATTTTATATTAATTTATTTTGAATTTACACTTAAAAAAATATTTGTGGATGACGATGTTTTTTTCCCTCACTTCTGAAAATGTTCAGGAGCTCAAAGGACACTTATATAGCCAGGTCACAGTCCACATTCAGCAGCTAGATTATCCCTGGGGGAGTGGGAGGAATTTACCCAAATACCTCCTACCATGCTCTGCCCTCTAAGTAAATCTGTAGTACAGAACCGATCTGTCCCCCAGGGCTGGAGAACCAGCCTCACCCTTTCAGCAGGCGAATGTGACTGAGTACAGAAGCATGGGCACCAGAGCATAAACAGAGTGGTGTCATGTCACATCATGTCACATCCATCGACTTCGATGGAGCCCCACTGCTGACTGAATAGAGTCCAGACTGCAGGCTGACATCGAAGTCCAGAGACCCCATGACTGCTGCCCACCTTCCAGCTTTAGGCTGGCTACTCCCACATACATACATCATGTTCCAGCAAAACAGGAAACTCTCCTCTCAAATAAGTTCTGTCTTCCCCTGAATTGTTTTCCCCACTCTGCTCAAACCAACCTCATCTCTGCCTATTGAAATCCTATCCATCCATTAAGGTTCTAGGTCAAATGTCGCTTTTCCTTGAAGCCTTCCTTGATTTCTCTAACCCATGGTCTTCTCTCTCTCCTTTGAACCCTTAGGGCACTGAACACATTGTGTCATCTACTATAATTTTTTACTTTACCTCCTATGGTCTTTGGGAGGAAGCACTAGATTTTACTCAGTTTGCATTTCCTGCAGTACGTTGCCCAGTCGGCACCTTGAACACAGAAGGTGTTTAACCTCTAAATGTTTGATAGCTTTTAGTTGAATTGTGTAAGTTCTTGACTCCATTACCAAGTAGTGCAATGCTGGTAGAGTTTAGGAAATATTTTTAAGAGGTAAAGGTACATAGATTTGGAATGAAAATATTCTACTATAAACCATGAAATTCTCTGAGCTGAAAAATAGCACTTAAAATTCAGATAGAAGAGTTGACTTCCAGAGATGCTCTTTACGTACGCTATAAATAGATACGTTTATTCCCATTTTTTATTTATTGAACACTAGGAAATATATTACTTCTCCTCTTTTTTCTTGACACTTTTCAATTCTTGTCTTCAATATTTTTGACTCATACTATTAATTTATTATTAAAATATCAATAGTCTTAAAAAAAAGACTTGACTGTTTTTTTTTTTTTGGCATTGAGTGGTCAAATACACAATCCTAAAGACTGATACTTCAAATAAATATAGGGAACTACTCCTTATATATAAGACATTTCTATAATTTATTATTGATGCATTCTATAATGATATATCTATTTCCTCCTTGCTTTTCTGCCACAGAGTTGGGTGGCAGGCAGCTGAACAAGCACTAAAGAACTTCCCCTATTAACTTTATTCTGCTGTTCAGGATGAATTGTGACATTGACAGCATTATGGATCACTCAGCATCCTCCTGCCAGCCCCGTGATTTTTTCTAATACTTCATTCTCTGGGGGCTGAGGGGCATTTCAAGGTGGGTTCAGTGCATTAAATATGTGTGTGGTCTGACTACAGTTCCAGGATGGTATACACTAATGATATCACTCCAGATTCTGGCTTCATTTTTAACTCCGTGTGTGCAATGCACTCAGCTAGACCATGATCAGCCAGACACATTCCCAATTTTACTCATCTTGTTTATTTGCTGAAGGGTTTCTACATGTGCCATCCAATCAGTGTCTCCCTTAGGTTTGGGGGAGAGTTCCCTTAAATGTGGTCATCAAGTGCAGATTTTGAGCATCTGAAAATGAAATGAATAGCTTAAAACTACAAAAGAAACAAAGAACTATTCTCTTGGCTTTGGCATGATAACTGGGCTTCACCGCTTAAATGCAAAATTGCTGGTCTTGAGTGATAGCAGGAAACAGTTTAGTTACTTCTGTCTAAAATTCAGGCCCCATAATAATCTATAAAAGAAGATCCTGTCAAACTCAAATACTTTTAGACAAATGAGTAGAAGTTCTCAATGATATGTAAGAGGTGATCAGTATTTCTTTGGCTCAGTGCCTCCTTCATACAAATATGGGAATGTAAATCTTAAATCCCTCTCTTTTGTCATTTTAGGGTTTTCAGAACTCTCATATAATACAGAGGGCTTTGCACTATTCCTTCTGCCTAAAATTCTCTTCCTACAGATAACCACATGGCTTGCTCTCTCTTCCTTCAGGTCTTTGCTCAAATGTTCCCTTCCTTCTCAGTGGGATTTACAATATATAGGGTGAAGTGTTCAACCAATTGCAAAGAACATATCTTCCTTTCCTGCTTTATTTTCTCCACAGCTCTTTTTACCACCTCAGTGATTATATGCATATATTTGTTTACAGACTGTTTCCCTCCTTAAAGCTGCATGGGGGCAAGAATTTTTGATTATTTAGCTCAATGCTATATCTTCAGCCCCTAGAAGATGCTTGGAAGATGGTAAGTACTCAATAAATATTTGCTAGGTGAAAATGAGTGTATTTAGTCTTTTCCTCCTTTGCTTATTTTTCCAGTCATCTTTCCAAAACATAAACCTGATCATGTTACTTCCGTGCTTATAAACTTTCAATAGCTCCCCATTACGTACAGAATATAATTCAAATGCCTTAGCTTGACGAACAGAATCCCAACCCACCTCCTCTTAGCACTCAACCACTCAACAGTGTCCAAACCTGCCCTACTCCTCACATCTCTATGCTTTTGTGCACATTGTTCTTTTCACTTACAGTGTCCTCCCCATCTTTCTACCTGGGCAACTCCCGATCATTCATCAGGACCCATATGAAATTGGGGCTCCTCTGGGAAGCTTTCTTTGTCCATCCTAGGCAGAATCAGCCTGTCCCTTATCTGGGCTCCTACTCTTATTACAGTACCAATGACATGTGGTTATAGTTATTTATGCATTTATACTCTTCTACCAAATTGTGATATAGCCTTTGTCTTTCTTAGTCCTGATGATTAATTAGATGATGTATGTAAAACTTGGCACAGTAGTTAGAACACAGTTGGTACATAATCTCCTTTCCTTCCTTTCTTCCTGACAAACTTCCTTTCTTTTCTCAAAACTGGGTCTGCTCAAGTTATGACATATAAACTCTTTAAAGACTGGAAACATTTTATAACAATCTTTGAATCTTAGTAAGTTCTATAGAGACTCACACTTTGCAAGATTTTTTTAATGGAATGATGGATGGATGGGTAGATGGGTAGATGGATGGACCACCAGAGGATAAAGTTTCAGGTCCTTTCCCAACACACCCCGCTTTTTTTGTTGCAATACTACTTTTGTGCATAACTGCTTAATTACCATTCTTTTTTGTATGTACAATTATCCCCCACCATGTACCCAGTTAAATGATTCCATATATTTGGGGGACACAAATGGTTAGTCACAGACGCAAGTAATTAACGTTGGACACCCAAAGTTCATGTGTAAAAAAGAAAAAAATAAAAGGTTCATCTGAGGCTAGACTGAAAACCTAGACAAAAAAGTTAAAGACACTGTGTACAAAGCAGCAGCTTACAATTCTTCAACTTCTAAACGTATTATTCAGTCTCCAGGGAACAAACAATGAGCAAAAAAAGTTAGAGTTGAATCCATTGGAAATTGTTTCTTACTTGATTCAGAAAAAGAATTAAAAAGACTTGACATAGAATAGAGTGATTTTATCAAGGCAGAGGACACTGTGAAAGAAAGGTCATAGAATGTAGCTGAATACACAGGGACAGCAATAAATCATGTTAGCAATCAACACACCCAGTGTTCTATGCCCACCAACAGTGGCCTGGGTTTGAAAGAAAAGTGTAAATCCCTCATTCAGCATAAGTTTTTGCAATCCTATGCTGTAAAAATCATTTCTTTCCAAGCCCTTCCAAGGATCAGGATATGACCTGATAAATAGCCCCATTCTATTTTCGTTATTAAATACATGGGGTGGGAAAAGCAATAGCATTCACAGCAGAGGATCAGGTGACAACAGCCTTCTGTACAGTGGCTTCCACATGTGAGACTTGTAGCCCCATCGTCCCTGCACTTCCTTTACTCTGGGAATCTCATCTATCGCTACCTGACTCACCCAAGCCAGCTTCTGGATGACTCCTACTCCAATACCTTGAACACGGAACTCACTCTCTCTTACCACAGAGTTCTCTCCTCTTCTCCCATTCCTTCCCTCCTGTTGAATCCAACTACTTCAGAACCTCTAAGACTTCACCTTGGAAAGACAATAAGATGTTTGTGGCAAAGAATGCCAGTTTTCCTCCAGTATTCCTCCGTTGTCCTCAGAATAATAGAAGCCCATGTTTTATCAGGCTATATAGCTGCTCACATTAAAGGCTACATTTCTTTGCTTTCCTTGCAACTGTCTGTGGGCTTATGACTAAGTTCTGGTTTGTTAGATGGGACATGGAAGTGACATGTGCAATCTCTAGATTGTTTCCTTAAGAAGAAAGAGTGTTGGGCTTCCCTGGTGGCGCAGTGGTTGAGAGTCCGCCTGCCGATGCGGGGGACACGGGTTCGTGCCCCAGTCCGGGGGGATCCCACATGCCAAGGAGCAGTTGGGCCCATGAACGATGGCTGCTGGGCCTGCGGGTCCGGAGCCTGTGCTCCGCAACGGGAGAGGCCACAACAGTGAGAGGCCTGCGTACCGCAAAAAAAAAAAAGAAAGAGTGTGCCTTTTGCTAACTAGAATGTGGACATAGTGGCGAGTTGTTCTGAACCATGTGATTGAGGGCAAAGCAACAAAGTAAAGAGACCTTGGGCCTCTAATAATTTCTCAAAGCAGAGATGCCCACTAGCTCAGTCTGTAATATAAGAGAGATTATAACTTTTGTTGTGTTTAAGCCACTGTTATTTTGGATTTTTATCACAGCAGCCAAACCTATAGCATAACGTCTATAGTCTTTCACAAAGTGACGTGCCCACCAAACATGTTTTTCCATCATTGTTTTATAACTTCTTCCCTAACCATCAATGGTTCTCAACTTTGGTTGGGTATTATAACACCTGGGACTTCTTAAAAAATCTTGATGCCCAGGGCTTACTGAAGACCAATGATATAATAATTTCTGGGAGAGACTCAAGTATTAAAATTTTTTGAGGTTTCCCAGGTGATTCTAAATGTATAATCAAGGTTTAGAAGATGGTTTAGATGATCTGCTGGTGTCTTGAGAAGTGATAGAGTTCATTCCTAGCTTGAAGTTGGAAGAAGGAAAAGAAATATTAGAAAGTAGATAAAAAGAATGATAACTCCTTATATCTCTTGCTTCAGAACCTGATACAACTATCCATTTTCTTGCTTGAATTTTGAAAACTCTCAGAGTGGCCATATTTGCATATAACTAGGAAGTACATTCTAAACAATGTTATGATGACTTTTTTATTTTCAAATCTTGATTATTCTCATGACTCTGACTTCTTTCATGACAATATAAGGTTGAACCACACAATTAACATCTTGCAGAAAACCACACAGATCAAAAACAGGGTCCACCAGGGAGGACCAGTAACCAAGCATCCCATTGTCAAGGGAAAGTTCATCCTAAGGAGTGACTTTAGGCACTTGGGGGAATTCAATGTTTAAAACACACAGACCACCTCCCAATAAGACAATAGGTTCCCAGGCCTGAGAGATTTGTAAACTGGGAAAGAAACTGAAAGAAAGAAAATGGGGGAGGGGCAATATTGAGAAAGATGGGGAGGGGAGGGGAGGGAAGGAGAGAGACAGACAGACAGACAGACTGGCAGAGAGGTAGATGGTTATAGCTCTTGAGTGGCCATTAAGGTTCAATTCCCTTGCCACATATCTCTCCCTCCATCACTCAGCTCCTGTAAATGACTTTTCTGATTTACAGGGCAGGGGAGGGGCTATTCATTTCCTGTGTATTATTCCATTACTTACTAATATCTGAAACCAGACTGAAAGATGGAGTAAGCTGAATGGGAGGAGGGCAGATAGAAGTCATAATTGTACAAATTTATTATTTCGGATGTTTTTTTTTTTTTGCCAGTGTGTTCATTTCATCTGATATCTGGTATGACAAAAATGCTATTACAACTTATTAAGATTGTAAGGGAGGAAAAAGCAAGCTTTTTTAAGTGCCAAAAGAAATAAACCCTAAGACTGATCACTTTTTTAAATTTAGTAAGGGGTTTCCCTGGTGGCGCAGTGGTTGGGGGTCCGCCTGCCGATGCAGGGGACATGGGTTCGTGCCCCGGCCCGGGAGGATCCCACATGCCACGGAGGGGCTGGGCCCGCAGGCCATGGCCGCTGGGCCTGCGCGTCCAGAGCCTGTGCTCCGAGGCGGGAGAGGCCACAGCAGTGAGAGGCCTGCGTACCGCAAAAAATATATAAAATAATAAAAATAAAATTTAGTAGGGATCCAAAGTCTGAACTAATACACATTGTCATCACCTTTCTAGGCTGTCCTCAGATAATGTTCCTTCTGAAACTAATGTTCCTTCTCAGAGGATATTCAGTGGAATCATAAGGTGGTGTGTCTCTGACTAGATACAGTGGGAGCTGAAGAGAGAGCATTTATAAAAAAGTAATTTGTCACAACTTAGATCTAGCTTAAGCAAAACAGGAAATGCTGTAAAGTCAGCTATCAGTGAGATATAACATGAAAAGAGGGCAAATTGCACAGCCCTCATTTGAGTTAGCAGGTGGGAGTTGGTTCTTAACTGTTTCTGTTTGTATTATCAAAGCCCAGCCTAGGAAACAAAATTTTAAACAAATTAACAGAAAAGGCTGATGGGTTGAAGAGAGCTCTATACCTTGTAATTAATCACAGAACTCATACTTAGATGGGTAAGAACTTGTTGGCTAAAACACTACAATAACCATTTCAGAAGATCAGTAGTTCACAAGAGAGAAAGCAACCACTGAGTCACAGACTCGACATGCTTCAGGGGGGATAGAGGCAAACGGCTTTTAGCCTGACTTTCTTTGCTATGATATATAATATTTTATTTGCTGCTTTACTGGACTTTCTTTACCAGAACCTTACAACTCAGGCTATGGTTCTTAGAATCTTTCTTAAAAGGCAAGGACAATATTTCTTTTGTATAGGGTCTAGCTCATTAACTAGTTGTAGACACACATTTAAAATATCTCAGATGGATACCATCAGGGAGTTTTCCAACAGTCTTTCTCCACTCTGCTTTACCCTAATTATTAAAACCCTGATTTTGTTTGGTCACAATGTGCCTAGCCCCAAGAAATGAATCATGGTTGGTCTAAGGCCCTTACGGTATGGCCATAAGGTCTTTTGCTGGATATTTGTTTTCTCAGCTTCCCCTACAGTTAGTGGTGGTCACGTGAGCCAGTTCTGGCCAATCAGATGTAAGAGTGAATCTCCAGGGGCTTTCTGGGTAATAGTTTGATTTCCTTGGAGTGCTCCTATTCTTCCTGTCTGAGATATTGATGTAAAGGACTGATGCTTGGAAGGGAAACATACATCTTGTGACTGCAAATAAGGCAGCAACATGATAGAAGATGAAGATAATGTCAAAGATGCTGACCCAGAGCCCTAACATCATTGAGCCCTGGGATTGTGTATAACTAGACTCTTGTTAAATAAACAGTAAATATCCTTCTGACTTAAACTAGTATTTGTTAGATCTTCTGTTATTTTCAACCAAAACCATCCCAACCAATACAATTCCTTTCCTTTTAGGACATAAGTTCTTATCACTTTGTCATGTGAGTATGGAAATGATTCTCATTCGGTTTACCCTTTTGAGTTATTAGTACAGTTTTATATAAAGTTTAAATAGTTTGCAACCTTCTCAAGAAAAGAAATAGGATCTTTCTTCCCATGAAATCAAATAGCTATTACTTAAAAATGTTAACTAGCCATATGGTAATATTAACCATGATCAGGGTTTCTGACAGATGTAACAAGCATCCTTCATCTTAAAGGTTGGTACTATGACTATAGCAATATTGTTTCCATGTTGATTAATGGGCGTTGTTGTGAATTTGCTATAAAAAAGCAACTTTTTACTGGACTTCAAATTTTACAGAGTGCTTTCACATATTAGTTCAATTCATTCTCACAATAATCTCGCAAGGCAGAAATTATTTTTAGCTCTGTTCTACACATAAGGACACCAAGACTGAGGAAAACTAAGTGACTTGCTCCTGCTAATTCAATTAATAGCTTGAAGAACTTGGATTTAGATCAAAGCTTATGTTCTTTCCACAATACAATGCCATGGAGAATAGTCACTAGGACAGCTCTTGAGGCTCTTGCTTTCAGCTGTCAGCCCAAATATTCCCATATCTCACGATGTATTATTAGTATATTTTATTGAGTTTTATAGAACTTAAAAAAGGGTAATATATATGCCACACCCATAATTAATTGCTAGCCTAATGTAAGTTTTGGTAGAACTGGCTTAAAACAAATTTTGCAAGGCCGTAAAAGGGCACCGGGGTGATATTTGAGGCATTCCTTATCCTGGGACTACCATAGTAATTTTTCCGACTGACTACTACTACTTAACGTCACATTAGAATTAATATATAGGCCCATCCAGGGCAAAGACTCTATATTTTTTGTTTTTGTCCAGCTCAGTGCCTGCCACATAGTAGGCACTCCATAATATTTATCAAATGAAGAGTGAGTTATTGATCTACTCATTCATAGACACAGAAACATTTCATCTTTTCTCTCTTAAGCACATTAGTCTATTGTCTCAAAAACTTGCTTTGGAGACCCAAAGCTCTGTGCAGTTTCAGGAAAGAAACATTATAAGTAGCAGCAAGGTGAAGTTTCTTCACACTTTGTCCTTCCTGAACTGGTGGAAATATCCAAAAACAGGAGGAAAGCAATTAGTTTTTTCAGTAGTAATGGTAGTTTCTAGAAATAGCTTATCCATCTTCCACTGGGAACTGTCACCTTTCTAATCACTTTTCTCCTCATGTTGGATTAGTTTAGAAATATTATTGCAGGAGTTTAGTGCATGCCTTTGGTTTTTAACATTGCTACCACATCACCACAGGTAGTGAAGGAAAACAGCTGTATTGAGGAAAGCCATACACCTATCAGAGTGTCAAAAAAAAGTGAAATTATAGCCCAGAAAACCTTAATTTTCTGTGAAAGTTAAAAAAATTTTAAGGGAAATCTGTGCTCCTGATATTTTTGAAACGTGCTTCCATTTTCATGGATCTGAATTGCTCTAATAAAGGAAAGAAGCTCATAACTGGAATTCAAAATGCTTGTGAATTATCACTGTGCAAACTGAGTTTGTTCTAATCGGGAAAACGACCATTTCAAGAAATATTCATGCTTGGATTTTTTTTAATAGTCTATTCAAATTTAATTCCGTAATCAAATACATTTTAGAATTAAGGAAGGATGAAATGATCACTGAAAAATTTCAGGCACTGAAATATCAGTTAACTAGAAATCCAGAGAGCCCAGGGAAACTAAAACATAGGCCATTCCATGACCCCAGGAAAACATGGCTACAGTCACCATAATGTTAGAAAGGGAACTCTTACTACTAATCGTAACGTGCAAAAAACTTAGGAAAATGTGTGCTGTTATTAATCTGATATCAATCAACGTTTGTATTCCTAGGGAAGAAATTCTTGAGAAGGAATGGAGCTGTGAAAATAAATTTCTTGTTACATAGTAGTATGAATCTGATAGGTTTCTAGCCATTTATACATAACATGTCAGACTCCCACCAGGTGAGTGCTGGGTAGTTTGTAGAAACCTAAACTTGCTTTTTTTTTTTCTTTTCTCATCTTATGGTATCTATTTTATTTCTCTTCATTTTGAAAGAGCTAGGTAGTATACTGGCAAAATCAAGGAGAAGGCTGCTGAATGTGAAGAGAGCAAAAGAGAAGATTTTGTCCAGTTTGGTCTGCATCTTTATCTGTAGAAACATGTTTGATGCATTTACTTAAAGAACCAATTTAAATTAAAATATATGAAATGCATATAATCTAGAACTTCATACTAATATTGACTATTAGTATTCAATTATCTATAGGGTAAATTTCAATCACCATTTGGAAGAATAAGGCCTGGTTACCAATTTTTTAAAATACATGTTTTAATACTAGAATCCTTTTCTTTAGTTCAAATTTTTAAGTAGAACCACAGTACGTAAAATCCTCAAAAGTAGTGGGTTCTAGCTGAAGAAGGTGAGAAACAATCAACTCTCTCTTTCAAGGGAGAGACTCCTCAAGCCCCCAGACAGACAGGCTTGAAAATCACTGGGAAAGTAGCTTGACCTCAAAACCAGGCTCTAGATCTGGCTGGATCACCAGAGCTGTACAACTTTCGAAAAGTGATTTTGCCCCTTTGGGCCTCAATTCCCTCACTAACAGACTGAATGATCTCTAAGAGTCCTTCTTGTACCAATATTTCATCCTGATTTCTAATATAACTATTCACATAAAGACTTTGTAAAGAAATCTATTGGGAGTAGAATATGAAGAAAGGCACCCATGGGTTACGTTAGCATTAAAAGCACATAGTTTTGAAATATGATGTACTTATTTACTCTTGAAAAATATAATAAAAACCCATTCAAACCCTCAGGGTCACATTTCTTCATCTGCGATCACTGTATTCCATCTCCAACTTAAACCATAGAACATCACTACACATCAGAGGGAATATTTGCTACCTCACATGTCTGCAGCCCTCAATATTTTAAGACCCTTAACATTACATACGTAGAACTTCCCTGGTGGCACAGTGGTTGAGAATCTGCCTGCCAATGTAGGGAACATGGGTTTGAGCCCTGGTCTGGGAAGATCCCACATGCCACAGGGAAACTAAGCCCGTGCGCCACAACTACTGAGCCCATGTGCCACATCTACTGAAGTTCACGCACATAGAGCCTGTGCTCCGCAACAAGAGAAGCCACGGAGGTGAGAAGCCCGTGCACTGCAATGAAGAGTAGCCCCTGCTCCCACACCTAGAGAAAGCCCGCGTGCAGCAACGAAGACCCAATGCAGCCAAAAATTAATTAATTAATTATTTTTTTAAAAAAAGATTACATATGTAATATTTTCAGTTTCATTGGCAGGTGTCTCATTTTCACCTGGAAAAGTTGCCATTATTACTCTATGTGAATAATTTATGATTTGGTCAGTAGTATTTGCTTGGTTAGGTTACAATATAGTTAAATACATATCTTTATTCTAGAAAGTGTACACTCAAACCTACAGCATTCTTCACAAGCTGATTGTTTGTTTCCCTGCACAGCTGTTCTATATTATGCAAGTGTGTTGTGCAGTATTTGGCATACAAATAAACATTCAAGTACACCTGGTATAATTAGAATTGCTATGGGTATTGAGGAAGTTGTAAGTGCAATGCTGAAGTGATTGCCCAGGCTGGGCAGAAGATAAACAGAGTTTTAGGGAACTGGTGGACTAGATGGGGAGGAAGGAAAGTGTCCAGGGATTTTACATCCAGGTGTTGTTCAAAAGCAATGAGAAGGGGAAAAGGGATGGTCAAAGGGGAGAAAACCAGAAGTCTGGATCTCAGACGCAGAGAAGAGCTGGGCTATGAGTTCCAGTTACAGACACGCAGGTGCGTTGTTGAACAAGAGTGAAGGAAATAATGTTTGAAGTCCAGAGAAGGTGAATGCTTACAAGCTGAATATCTGTGTCTCTCCCTCAAATTCATATGTTGACAGTAGAATGTACAACACCAAGAGTGAAACTAATGTAAACTATGAACTTTGGGTGATTATTATGTGTTAGTACAGGTTCATTGATTGTAACAAGTATACCACTCTGTTGGGGGATGTTGATAATGGGGAGGTTATGCATGTGAGGGGGCAGGAGCTATATGGGAACTCTGTACTTTCTGTCCACTTTTGCTGCGAACCTAAAACTTCTGTAAAAAATTAAAGTCTATATTTTAAAGTGAAAAATAATTCATATGTTGAAATCCTAATGCCCTATGTGATAGTATTAGGAGGTGCTTAGGTCTTGAGGGCAGTGCCTTAGGTATTGAATGAGATTAGTGTCCTCAAAAAAGAGACCTGAGGGGCTTCCCTGGTGGCACAGTGGTTGAGAATCTGCCTGCTAATGCAGGGGACACAGGTTCGAGCCCTGGTCTGGGAAGATCCCACATGCCATGGAGTGGCTGGGCCCGTGAGCCACAATTACCGAGCCTGTGCATCCGGAGCCTATGCTCCGCAACAAAAGAGGCCGCGATAGTGAGAGGCCCGCGCACCACGATGAAGACTGGCCCCCGCTTGCAACTAGAGAAAGCCCTCGCACAGAAACGAAGACCCAACACAGCCCAAAATAAATAAATAAATAAATTAATTAAAAAAAAAAAAAAGAGACCTGAGAGAGATCCCCTCCCTTCCCACCGTGTGAGAATACAGTGAAGGCTCCAGCTAAGAGCCAGAAAGAGAGCTCTCATCAGGCCATGCCCAAGCTGGCATCTGATCTTGGACTTCCCAGCCTCCAGAACTGTGAGAAATAAATTTCTGTTGTTTATAAGCCACCCAGTCTGTGGTATTTTATTAGAGCAGCCCAAACAGACTAAGATAGTGAAGACATCGCCAATTATCAGGTAGAACATAAAATGACTGAGGCAGAACTTGAGTCCACATAGGAAACGTTGCTTCTCGTGATCACTCCCACATCACCTAAAGTGTTCAAGTGCTGTCCGGATGGCCCAATAGGATGGGATTCCCACATCGTGTGGGAGGTTGATGGGATAATTTCCATAACTCCTTCTTATTCTTAAAATTCTGTTATTTCCACCAGGAAAAAATATTATAGTTAATTTGATCTTACCTAAGTCATAAGCATTTATAATTAGGAGTCACAATGATTCACAGTATATTTGGTAGTGAACTACAGATACGAATGAGCTTTTAAAATGGTAGAATTTTAAAGATCTTAAAGTCCTATATCTTCAGTACACAAAGGAGACAATTGAGGCCCAGGAAGAGCATGTGATTTGCTTAAGGGTATGAGACAAATTTGACTACTCTGGACTCTAGATGAATCTCTTTTTTCCACTATATGGGGCTGCTTTTAAGCCATTTGAATTTTGTGCTGATCTGCGAATTGGAGATAATAGATGCCATTAGCTGGCCAGATCTGTGTGAACAAAGAGAATTGCAGATTTGAAACAACTGTGCAGATAATTCTGTTTCCTAAGATGCTAAAAATGTTTCAGTGAAAATATCCAGATAATTGAAATCTGACCATTTTACCTTTAAAGTATTTTTTGAAATAATTACCTTATTCACCATTTCACTTTACTAAATGCTCAATAAATGGATATATTTGTCTCATCTCTATGAGGTTCCCATAATAAATGATTCACTTGAGAAGTGTACAAAGAAAAAAGAGAGAAAAGTGATCAAACTGCACGTCACCAATAATGAAACTACTTTCTCATGCTCTGCACTGAGAAGGAAACATCTCTTATGTAGTATTTTTCTCCCAAATGCTTAACCTGAATCCAACCATAAGGTAACAATCAGATGTACTGTGGGACATTTTACAAAATGATGGGTCTGGATTCTTTAGAAATACCAGTGTAACTGAAAGATTTTTAAGAAGTTGAGGGACTGTTTTAGATAAAAGGATACTAAAGAGACAAAACAACCTAATGTAATGCATGATTCTTGATAAGATCCAGGTGAGAAAAAAAGCTAACTCAGATTTGGGACAATTAGGGAAATCTGAATATAGACTATGTATGGGATAATTTCATTGTATTAATGCTAAATTTCTTGAGTGTGACAATGATATTGTGGCTGTGTAAGAGAATGTCCTTTTCTTTGGAGATGCATGCTGAAGGATGAAGGGGTAACATGGTGATGTCTGCAACTTATTTTCAGACTGTTCAGTCGTAAAAAAGTGTGGTGTGTTCGTGTTGGGGAGAGGTAGAAGGGAAGAAGGGAGAGAGCATATATGGCAAAATGTTAATGATTGGTGATTCTAGATGAAAGGTATAATGAGTTTTTCATTGTACTTAAAAATTTTCAGAATAAAAAGCAGGACAAGTTGAAAGTTCTGTGAGTTGTTTCCCTTCATACAAAATATACAGTTGGAAATGAATAAAACAGGAACTTTTATACCTTGTCCAGTAAGTTATTACTTGTCCTGGGCAAGCATCTATTAACAAGGTTATTATGAAGCACTTTATAACACTTGAAAAAAATGCTCAATAAATGACAGATCTAGTTTTATGTGTTTCCTAAGGGAATCTCTCTCCAGTTATTTAGGAGTTTAGTAACCACACATTTCAGAAATGATGTACATCAGATAATCCACGTTCTAGAATTGCAGAACACCAAGGGTCCTTAGTCACAACTAATCAGAAGCAATGAATGTGCCTTTTTCTTTCCTTTTTCAAAATCCCGCCTTACCCAAGTAGATCTATATTTATTGTCCAGCACATATTTTCCCCCTAAACTGTAGAGTTCCCCCCATCTAACTAGAGAAAGAGTAATCTAGCAGCTAGCGTGCAATGCCGTGTGTGTGTGTGTGTGTGTGTGTGTGTGTCCTGAACAAAGGAAGGGCTTCTAGTATACTTGGTGTGTAGCAGGGGTTAGGAGTTGACTAGAGAGGTTTTCCAGAGAATGTGATACCTGCTGAGCTAGTGGAAGGTGGAGAGGGTAAAAGGATTTTGCAAAAAGTGGCAGCAGAATGAACAAAAGCAGCTGCTGGCTAATCAGTGTATCCAACATATAAAACAAGATTTAATGTGCCCAGAATGTCTGGGTTTTTTCCTCCTCGCCTCCCATAATTCCTGTTGTTTTGCCTTTGTTCATTGACAACAATCTAATGACTGTTTGTCTCATATATGAGTCAAATATTTCTGTGCAGATAACTAACTAAATATTTCTGAGTTATTCTTTGACAAGAATTATCATGATTGGCTTAGAATAGACAAATCAAGACTCATCCTTTGGAGCTGGGACAGAGACTGATGCCAGTTTTCCCTCAAGCACATATCTTTACAGAATCACGTGGATACCTGAGCAAAACTGGAATTCTGTTAGCAGGGAAGGAGGCAGGGAGAATGTTTGTTGGGCAGGTAGCCATCAGCATCTGCTACAAGGGGGGAATCTACTCAGTAAATATTTTAGAAGACCAACAATGTGTTGGGTCGGGTCAGGTGAGTTGAAGGTCAGAAGACAAAAATGGGCTTGCACCTCTGGGAGACTGTGGTATTATAAATGGAGACAGAGAATATAGCAGGGAAAGCAGATTTGGAAGTAAGATAATAAGTTCTGTTTTTAGTAAGTTGAATTTGAGATGCCCTTGGAACATCAAGGTGTAAATATACAGCAAACATTTGAAGTTCCAGGTAGGACACTGAATTGGGTATATATAGATTTGAGTGTCAACAGCATAGAGTAAGAATGAAAACTATGGAGTATTTAGATCACCCAAGGAGAATGTAGCATGAGAAAACCAGTGAACAGAAGAGGAAACTATAAGGGAAATAGAGAAGAATGGTTTTAGGGGGACGGAGAGAGAGCTGTCTCATCTTGGGACCTAGATAGAGAGCTTGAGAAGTGAAGTGATAGACATCGTCAAAAGTAAAAGAGAAGTCTATTTACCAATGGTCTAAAGATGTGTTTTACGGTCATGCTTCTAAGGTCTTAGGAAAGTTTTTGTTTGGCCCACATTGGATCAGATGCCTACTCCTGAAAGGATCACTATGGCCAATAGGATACGGTCATCCACCCAAACCACAGACATGAGAATGGTCAATGAGGAGGGTGGTGGTAACTGCCAGAATAAAAGGGGAATGGATACTGAGCAGGCAACAAAGATGTCCACTGCCAAGGTCATTTGCTGAAGGCAACTCTATTGGGAGTTGCGTCGAAGACTTGTGAAGAATAGAGATTTGGAAGATTACTTAAAAATATATGGGAGCTTAAACTTTGCCAAATAAGAAGGTTGACAGAAACATTAAGGATCCACCTGAAGTTGTCTAAATCATCACAGAAAAGACTTTATCGAACAGTGCTTGACTACTCAGGAAGAAATAAAAATAATACTAAGTACGTGTGAGGAATTGTTTTAAAGAGTGCATGTACTGACTCATTTAATCTTCACAGCTCCATGTGAGTGATGTAGGGATCAAATTGTGTATGAGTAGAGGAGGTTGATCATGGCATTGAGATTTCACCGATGGATGTAATAAAAGTAGAGGGCTATGAGGGGATCAAGCCTCTGTGAAAGCTAAGGATGGAAGTGGGGCTGAAGGGAGGCCAGTGAATAGGCAGAGTAAGAAGTTGAGGTTCTGAGGGTCTCTGTGAGGTTGATTGGGAGTGAGACTTGGAAAGACATTGTACTCAGAGAGCAGGATATTGGAGTTTGAGATTTTAGGGGGATTTCAGATTCATTTTTGCTTGACTTTCATTCCTGTCTCTAATATCTAAAAATGCAGTCTTAAAAGTCATCTAGACCAGAGTCTCTGGATGAGTTTGAGCTTTAGATGAGTAATCTTGAGCAAGAAATTTAACTTTTTTGATGCTCCTATTTCTTCAGCTGTAAACTAGAGATGATAAATGCCTACCTCATACGTTGTGTAAAAATCAGGTGAATTGATGAACATAAGGCACCTACCTTGTAGTATATCTGGTATACAGTAGATGCTCAATCTACTACACATATTCACTATCACTTTTACATTATTATCATCATTGTCATCATCACTATAATTAGCTTATACATAGTTAAGAGAAGCTTTAAAGAAACCATGAGGGCTGGGCTTCCCTGGTGGCGCAGTGGTTGAGAGTCCGCCTGCCGATGCAGGGGACACGGGTTCGTGCCCGGGTCCGGGAGGATCCCACATGCCGCGGTGTGGCTGGGCCTGTGAGCCATGGCCGCTGAGCCTGTGCGTCTGGAGCCTGTGCTCCGCAACGGGAGAGGCCACAACAGTGAGAGGCCCGCGTACTGCAAAAAAAAAAAAAAAAAAAAGAAAGAAAGAAAGAAACCATGAGGGCAATGCTCAGTGTCCCATTCGTCATGTATCCTTAAGACTTAGCACAGCGTCTGGCACACTGGAGGGACTCAGTGAATGGATGTGGAACCCAAGTTATCTGCTGCCTTCCATCTCAGGGGTCACCTATGTCTAATGTCTTTGGGAAAAAATAGTTTTTTCCCATATCATTGAACAAGTATCTACTGAGACCCACTTTGCAACTGGCACTATTCTAGGAACTAGGGATGTAATGGTGCAAAAACATCTCTCATGGAGCTTCTGTCCACAGGGGAAGCAGACATGAATGAAATAATCTTACAAATAAATGTAAAATTGTAACTGTGATACATGCTACTAAGGAGAGGCAATCAGGAGGAGGCTGACCTAGTCGAGGAAAGTTTCCTTGTGTAAATGATGATGGAGTTGAGGATGAGAAATAGTTAATTTGATAAAAAAGGGAATGGAAGAGCTCCCTAATTAAAGGGAACAGCATATGCAGTCTCTGTAGGGAGCACATCAAGAATAAGACCTGTATGGTTGGAGCAGAGAGATACAGAGTGTCTTGTGGATACTGCTGGATAAGAGGGTCATGGCAAGAGGAGCCGGGCCCAGAATCTCCACTCATTCTATCATTCAGGACAGCATTTTCTTGACAAGGTGCTGGTCTTAGCCAAAGAGAAATGAAGAAAAGACTTTACTTCACTTTACTCTATCCCTTAATTCTTCATTCACCAATAGCCCAAGACTGCTGTGAAGAGTAGAATTTTTATAGGAAGTTTGGGAGTAAGAGAGGGTGAAATGTGGCACAGTTCAGAGTAAAGGGACAACTGAAAATTGAATAACAGATGTTATTGGTCTTAAAATGTTTCAAGGTCATCTTTCACTCCAAACTCACCTAGGATGCTAAACTATGACCATCTACTTTGTGTTTCTACCCCTAGCAATGCAACTGCACCCATGATTCCTGCTGGTGTTTGTTCTCTTTAACCTGTCCAAGGTCAGTTTCTTTTTTTTTTTAATTAATTAATTTATTTATTTATTAATTTATTTTGGGCTGCATTGGGTCTTCATTGCTGCTTGCGGGCTTTCTCTAGTTGCGGTGAGCGGGGGCCACTCTTCGTTGTGGTGTGCGGGCTTCTCACTGCGGTGGCTTCTCTTGTTGCGGAACATGGGCTCTAGGCATGTGGGATTTTAGTTGCAGCACGTGGGGTCAGTAGTTGTGGCTCACGGGTTCAGTAGTTGTGGCTTGTGGGCTCTAGAGCACAGGCTCAGTAGTTGTGGCACACGGGCTTAGTTGCTCTGCAGCATGTGGGATCTTCCCGGACCAGGGCTTGGACCCGTGTCCCCTGCATTGGCAGGTGGATTCTTAACCACTGTGCGATCAAGGAAGTCCCCAAGGTCAGGTTCTTAAGCATGACTTCCTCCACTACAGATGAGAGCAGAGAGTATGTACATGTATGAAGGCAGGTTCATTTCTTCATGTTCATTTCCTCCATCACAATGAATGACCAAGGACTCCTAGGTCAGCCCACTGAAAACCAGTCAGGTGACTTTGTGCAATCAAATTCCCTTTAATAATAATAAAAAAAGCCTGTACCACTTAAAACTTTTCATTCATTTAACAAGCATTTACATAGCACTTAAGATGTGCCATCAACTGTGATGATGTGCTGACATATACAAAGATGCATAAATCATGGTCCTTGGCCTGGAAGTGTTCACAAGACAAATCATTTCAATGTAATATCTTGTGATGGTGCTATAACTGAGGTGTAATTGTGTTTTGTGGAAGCACAGAGGAGAGTAATTCTTTCTGGGGAAGTGGGATGGAGGGACTTCACACAGAAGGTAACATTTGAGATGTGACCATGAAGAACGAATTGGAGCATTCCAGGAAGAGAGGAAAAAGAGGTATATTCCAGCACAGAGAACAACACATGGGAAGGCATGTTGGAAAGTGTTAGCAAGTCTGTCTGGGGAGATGAACCAGGCAAGGTAGACAGACTTTATGGCCTTAACAAAGCAATGCTGTAACCAAATCAATTTTTGAAAGGGTTTTCAAAGCTCTGGAGATGCCATTGTGGCATCATAGTTGCTTTAAGAAATTTTCCTTAGATGTTGTATACATTAGTCAAGAAAAATTCAGTCATCTTGAGTGTTTAGAAATGATTTTTAAATTTCATTAGATTGTCATTAGATAAACCAGCAATATATTTCTAGCCTTGTGGTTTGCTCACCTCCCATATATTGTGGTCCCCAATTAGAGCACTGAGTAGAGACCAGGAAATGACTTTCCTATACAAAATAAGGATGAAGTAGGTGTGCACGCCTCATGAAATGTAACCATGAAGCTGATTGAGAAGACCCAGTCAATTACTGGTTATCTCTATGTGGATTATCCACTGTTTGGTTTACTCCATTACTTGGTAATAAGAGCAACCATTTATTGAGTGACTATTATGTATCAGGAGCTTTACTTATGTTAATATCTAACCCTCACACCTTCTTAAAGTAGGTTTTGTCCCTATGGTAGCCACAAGAAAACTACATTTTATAGAGATTAAGTAGTTTTCCCAGGACAGAGTGATTAGGAGCAGGGATTATAATGCCACAAGCTTATGTTTGAAACCTGGCTCTGTCACCCATCTTGACCTTCGGAAAGTTGTCTGACCTCTTGATGGTCAAGTTTCCCCATCTGTAAAGTGGGGCTACTGTATCTAGGCACTTCAGAAAAGTGGGTAGCATAATTTTTTCCTGTTATGATTATTAATGGCCAGATTAGAACCTCTCAGTAACCCTCTGCTGCCAAGTATTAACCAATAAAAAAATTTGTCCTAGATGAAGGCAGCTGGGAAGGAAAACTGTGCTGCAAAATGATTACAGTGCTTTCAAAAATAACAGAGAAGGGCTTCCCTGGTGGCGCAGTGGTTGAGAGTCCGCCTGCCGATGCAGGGGACACGGGTTCGTGCCCCGGTCCGGGAGGATCCCACATGCCGCAGAGCGGCTGGGCCAGTGAGCCATGGCTGCTGAGCCTGCGCGTCCGGAGCCTGTGTTCCGCAACGGGGAGAGGCCACAACAGTGAGAGGCCCGCGTACCGCAAAAAAAAAAAAAAAAGAAGAAGAAGAAGAAAAACAACAGGTAAGTGACTTCAGATGATGTCTTTATTTACTTTCATGATTTGGGATCATAGAAGGATGGCATTATTCTTAAGCTGTATAGCTATAGTTCTCAAAATTCAGCATGTATAAAAATCACTTGTGAAAGTTCTGTTGAAACTTCTGATTCCAGAACACCTATGTAGGATGCTGGTTCAGAAGGTCTGAGGTGACTACTGGGTGTTAGTGCTGCTTATTACTTAGAAAAAAAATGTCTTTCTGCTTTTGTTTTTTTATTTCTGCTAATTATATGAGCCACCAGCTACAACCCCCTGCTATTAACCTGAAGCCCATCTGGATTTCTGCAGACCCAAAGCTTCATTCCCTTTCTTGTTCTCTTGGCTCCAACATAATGCCTGGATTCTCCAGGGTCTAAAATTCTTTAATAAAACTCAGAACTATTTTGCCTTTCTCCAAGTATAGGGAAGTGGGACTGACTTACCAACTTTTAGCCCTTAAGAGATAGCTGCAGTGGTTTAACATATCAAAAATAGGAGTCTGGGGCTTCCCTGGTGGCGCAGTGGTTGAGAGTCCGCCTGCCGATGCAGGGGACACGGGTTCGTGCCCCGGTCCAGGAAGATCCCACATCCCACATGCTGCGGAGCCGCTGGGCCCGTGAGCCATGGCCGCTGAACCTGCGCATCGGAGCCTGTGCTCCGCAACGGGAGAGGCCACAACAGTGAGAGGCCCGCGTACCGCAAAAAGAAAAAAAAAAAAAGGAGTCTACTATAGCAACAGGAGGAGGATTGATCATATTCTTCAATTTTCCTTTTTCTTATATACAGGGTAAGTACTAAATAAGAGAAATGAAAAAGGCTAAGAAAATTTTGCTCTTTTCCTAACCCTTTCAAAAAATCTTCCTGAGATAAATCTGGGACAAGCAAGTTCTGACATTTTACAGAAGTTTTAAAGCATCAGAACTCACTCTCAGAGGACACTCCAGAGCCCAGACAAAGCTGGACTGGGAATCCTACGTTGATGAAGGGTTTCTCCCCAGGTGGATATGTGCCTCTGTACCTTCCCGTGCTGGGTTCGGCACACTGCACCCACCCTGGATCCAATCCCACCTCTACCAGCCCCCTAGGCAGGAGGAAACCCAAAATCTGCTCTACCCTAGGTTGCCGCTGACAACTGGAAACTCTAGGCCAGAAGACAGCCTCCTGGGCAGCCTGTTTTTGCTCTTTCCCAATCTGTTCAACTCAGTTTCCTGCCGGCAGGAGTGTCCTTTTTGTGCCAGCTTTAAACCACTGAGTGCCCTGGGCATGGGCCCGGGCTCTGGAGCTGTGCCCAGTGCTTGGCCCAGTGTTTGGCTCATCGCCCAGGAGTTGTCGAGTGTCTGCACCGGGTATCTGTCCCTTCAGCCGCCTGTCCTCCAACCTTCTCCTTGGAACAGTGGGATGAGAAGCATCCATCCTTGTCATTTTTCCAAGCCTACCCAAGCTTTCCAAACTTCTTCATGCCCTTGTTGAGGCAATGGGCCCAGTGTGGTTGCAAGCCCTGGCCAGATGGGGGAGGGCACTGGGACTTTTAAAGGCATTAAGGGATTCCTTCAGAGCCCTCTAGCGATCACAAAACATTTCAAAGGGCCTGTGGGCCCTGGGCTATGGATTCTTCAGGAACCAGCACCTGAACACAACCTCAGCTTACAGGCCTCTTCTAGAACTTCTCCATCCTTAAGATCCTTTGGTTAAATATAGCCTTTTGGAAGAAGGCAGGAAAACATGGCTAATTTTAGCCTTAAAGAGCTTGAATGTGAGGTTAAATCTGTCAAACTGTACCCCTAGGATGTTATACAGTCTTTAAGCAGCTGCCTTATAGGCATTCCAGCCAGACCCAGTGGGGCACACTACAGGGGGATGGCTCAGAGTGAGAGGAGAGTCAAGTGTGTGGGATGGAGACAGAACCACCGCCTTGGAGAAAAGACTGACACAAACCAGAGTCAAGGCTGGAGGATCCTGCTACGTCAGAATTCCCACACCAGGTTCTTGAGCACAGAGATTTATGCCATATTTAAATCTCCAAAGTTGAATGGGTTCAGAAAATTGTAGGAAAGTAAACATACTATTTAGCCACTAGGTGGGTGGTCATCACATATGTTACATATCTAAAAATTTAAGTCAGAACAGCTTGAACCTTTCCATATCTAATTCCCAATAGTAGTTCTGAGCTGGGTTTGTACTGTTTATTAACAAAACCAAGGCTTCTTCTTTCCCCCCAAAAGAAGACAGCTAGCCCTTCAATATAAATCTATATTTTAAAAACTCTTGTTTCCAAAATCATAAGCAAGAGAGCCAGATTTTTCTCTAATTCAGGATTCTTTGTTTCCATATGTAAACAGAAAGAGATGCCCAGTCTGGTTTTTAGAAAACAAGTTTAGTTTGCAGAATAGGCAGTTAGAAAAATCTCATTTGTACCTGAATATACAGCAAATTTGGGGAAAAAAGCACTGGTGGACCAAAAAACATATTGCCAATTACATGGCAAATGTAATTGCCATGTTGACTCTGACTTACAGCCGCAGTCAAAAAATATTCTAAACTTTAAACCCACAGTTTAGTTGATAGCTTCTTTTTCATGTCTACACATTATACGACGTCACAGAGTAAATGGTCATTTAGACCATTATTTATCAAATTCCCACGTTCACAATGAGCTGGAGCTACGTTCCACATTCCACTTTTAAAAAGTCACTAAAAATTCTTTAGGTCACAGGAGTAAAATTAAATATCCAGCCATGGATAATGGTAAGTGAAATTGCAATCTGTGGTCCTGGCTGTAAAGATTAACTTCACTCCAAACCATTTCCAAATCAAATAACTTCAAATGATAAACTTCTAAAAAATATTCCTTATGGACAAAGAAATTCCATAACAACTTTAGGGGAAAAAATGCGCTTTTATGCAGTATTAAAATGTTTGAAATATTTTTTATCCATAAAACTACAATTATTATCAAGGGCTTACTAAACCATTTAGGATTTTAGAATCTTTACTGTCTAATCTTAGCATACTGTACTAATACTTTTTGGCTAAACACATAAACTCATTATAATATGAACACAGAATTTTTTATAGCAGCAGCAGCAGCAGCACTTCTAAACATGTAAAAACATGTCACAGATTATAAAACAGCAATTGATTTCAAGTGCAAAGTAATCTCAGATTAAAACTGGCATCAAGTTCTAATAAGCATTCACCTACCAGCACTAGAAATTGGACTGGTTATTAAAAACAAAGGAAAACAAGGAGGACACCAGAGTATACTATTGTGTGTGCGTATTTTTAAACACACACATACAGAAAAAAAAAAAAAAGTTATATATATATATACATTTTTTTAAAATAGAAAATCCCAACCAGCCCTTTGGGAAGTAGGAACTTCTCTCTTTCTCTCTTTCTCTCTCAGAACTGCTTTCATTTTGACCCAAATTTGCTGGCTTACTCAAAATGATTTTACCTTTCTCATTATAAATTCATTTGAAGTAGAACTGTAGAATCTTGAAATTTAGAGCATCAGAAAGTATTTATCTTAAGGGAATGGATTCTGCCATTAATTAATTTTATATACTGTTTCTCTTCTTTTGTCATTCATTTGGTGTTAAATTTTGCAAATTTAGTCTAATGCCAATCAGTGATCTGGGAAACCTACCTTAGCAGGCAGATGTCCAGATCAAAAAATAGCCTATTTTTATGGAAGAACTATACACAAACATTTACATACCATACAAAATGAGGTTGAAATGGATGGGGTCACTTGATTGACATCCATTTGTCACTTTCATTAGAAAATTTCATGGGTAGCTTCCAATATGCTTAGACAAATGCAGATGAATGGAGGCACTGACTAATGATGCCATTATCTATGTACCAAATATAAGTAAAGGCCTAAAAATCCTGAGTCATTCATGTGAGCTACTAAAATGACAGAGGAGGGGAACTTAGAAAAGTGAAAACAAAATGTCTTGAGGCGGCAAATTAATAAAAAGAAATAACATTCAGGTATGTAAAAAGATAAAATATGCTTAGTTTTGGGGAAGAGATCCAGTAAAGTCCAGTAAACAGGGCCAAGTCTTATGAACTGCAAAAACTGCATTATGTATAGTCTTTTTAGCAATAAAATTATTTTAACCATCAATAACTAAGGGTTGTTATTTTAGGAGACTGAAGTCAATACATTTGTTTTCCTGAGGCAGGCAGGGGCAGTATTGTGCTATTCATGAACTTCATTAATATTCATTATTTTTAAAAGCTGTTTGGTTAGCTTTGGCCATTACCTATCAGATATTTTTGCCTTTAAATAAAAATAATTACAAGAACTTCATTATTTAAAAATGTAATTAGCATGAAATTTAAAACCTATGTTTTCACTAGCAGACATTATTCATTGGAGGGTGTATATTTTTCAGAAGGGTCTGTTTTAATCGAATTCCTAGGGTAAAATTCTAACATAATCTAAGTGTAACCAAAAGTAAACTGAAAATACTTTTTTTAAATGTTCGAATTACTTCCCACTTTAAAGAGTACCATAGTTGACCCAATTAGCTCTGTAAACGAATTCTGTTGTTTGACATTCTTTAGCATTTCACAGTAGACTGTTTTCAACCGTCCACCACCTTAGATCCCCAAAGATCTCAGTGCACATTTAGTGATATTTACCTTATGAAGTAACTAAATCCAGATGAGCATAGAGCTCACATCACTGTAAAAAGAAATTGTTTCCTCATGCTTGCTGCTCCCATTCAGGGACTAGAAACTGAAAACTCTGAAAATTATCCTTGTGCAACTAGGAAATTGTGGACAGAAATGCAAAATAGTTTTATTTGTATATAAGCCCAGCCATAGAAACCATACAAAATCTTGCTCTGCAAAAGCCCTCCAGCCTTTGTAAATCAGGCTTTTTACACCATGACAGATTAACAACCAAGGCAAAAAATTCATGCACGTGGAGTTGGAAATGGAATCCTCCACATGTCCTTCTTGATTCATGTCCACACTGAGGTACAACAATGTTGAGTAGTACTTTGTGGATTATAAGAAAATAAACAAATAGAAATTAAAGTACCATCCAACAAAAAGAAGTCTGAATAATTCAGGGGCATTTTTTGAGGCATGGCCAAAGGGAAAATTCACTGTAGTGAATAGCTAAACTTTCAAGAAAACACACTTCTTTGTGTGTGACTTTTATTTTTTTTAGGACTGCCTGCTCTGTAACTGTATTTGAATCAGTTTGATTTGTGTTCGTCAAAAGTAACTTCCAGTGCCAGATAAACACCTCAGTGTGTTTTCTTTGGATTTTATTTTTAGCTTTTTGTTTTGTGTTTAAGGTAAGCTAGCCCCTTGGGACTAGAACAATTTTCCTGTTTAGGGTAGTTTGAAAAATAGGAGAAAGCGTCTTGCTTCTTGTTATCAAAGATACATGACTGTAGATATAATTTTTCTAAAAACATGATTAATATCAGCATACCAACAAGAGTGAATGCAGTACCTGGTGCCCTAAATGGATTAAATCAGCCTCCCCACAATATCATAGTGGGATAATGGGTAATATTCTCTTCAGAGATATTTATTCACTCTGACTTATTTTTGAAGAGTGTAGAAAAATTTTGCTGCATCCACAAGTGGACACATTTCCAATTCAAGGGAGCAGACTTCGGGCTGTCGCTTTAGGGATACTGAACTCTCTCAGACGCCCATACCTGACTTGACATTACACGGGGGATACCGCAACCCACTTTCGGATTTCCTGGGTCTGAAGGCAGTATGTGGCCTCCCAAACTAGATATAAAGTTAATATCAGTGTCTGAGGTTTCCAGCTCCTCCACAAAGACCTGTGGCCCCCAAGTGGCACTAATTCACGAGTGCCTAGGGTCACAACTCAGCGAGTCAGGCCTTGTCCTCTGCAGTCTGAGCATGATTGAACGTACCCGGATAAAAGTACGGAACGGAAAGGGTTAATCAGAATCCTCCTCTTCCTCCTCTCCCCCCTACCCCCGTCACCCCACTCCACCCCCATTTGCGCCTGGAGTATCTCAGCAGATGAGCAACTGGAAACCACAAACGCCCAAATTGGCGAGCAGCAACTCAAACTAAACCTGGAGACCTGGCTTAGGGAAAGGAGTTTTAGACCAAATGGCTTAATGAAGGTATCAGAAGAGAAAAGGTGGTACATCTGTGCCCTCAAATAGCAAGGATTTCTTTTAGGTTGCAGTTGAAGCCTCAAAATACATTTCATGACCCTAATGCCCTTTATTCCGAAAGATCCCGAGAGGTGTTTGCAGAAACGTCCTGCAGGAGTGCAGACCGCGGTGGGAGCGTAGAACCCTCCAACCCACCCCCCCCCCACCCCCGCCGTATACGCCTGGCCACCGCGTCTAGGTAACCTTTGCTGCGGGGTTGGGGCAGCAAAAGCAACAACCTTCGCCCACGTCCGTGCGTCCTCCAAGCCAACCGCAGCACAGGGGCTGCAGGACCCATTTGCCAACCCTGGTCGCAGCCCCGTGCCCCGCGCCCAGGCCCCAACCTCTCGCACGCCCTGCGCGGTCCCTCCCTACTCCCCACCCGGGGGCAGTCCCTTATCTCCTCCCGAAACCTACCGGCGCTCGGAGCGCCCACCAGCAAATTCCTAACAGCCCCAGCCTTCCAGAAAAGCAAAAGAAGAAAAAAAAGACCATGACATCACGGGCAGGTTTATTTGGGTTTGTTTGTTTGCTTGTTGGCTCGATTAAATACTCGTGGAAGGTGAACGTACCCCACACAGGAGAAGTTTGATGTTGACAAACTTCTGGTGGCAGCGAGACTGTGTCAGCACAACTTCCGGGATAATGAGAGCTGCTTTGCAGCGAGCGCGGCAGCGGCGGCGGGAGGCGGCCGCAGGACGGAACAGCAAATGCTATTCAGCCCGAGCAGTTTCAAGCCGCCCGAGCTGGGGAATTACTGTAGTCGAGCTACAGCTCTTACCGCCGGCGCTGGATCTGGGCGCGCGTTAGGGGGGGAAGCTGCAGGCACAGGGCGCCGAGAGGGGAGCTTTCAAGTTACTTTGCTCCATCCCTACACCCGGCAGAGGCTGGCAGGCCGCGTCGTAACTGCCAACATCTTGGTCCCTGCTCCTTTGGGCGGCCGCCCTGGAACCAACCAACTTTTCTCTCCCCCAAAACTCCCTCTTTGTTTCAAATAGGACTCTCCAAAATTTATTCTTGGGAAGACTGACAGCCGGGGTCAAGAAACAGCTGTTGAAGTTAATGTTTCTTCCTCCCACTTCGTCTGATGGTTGTGCCCTGCCAAGACAAAGTGAGAGGCACTGCCTGGTGGCTTCTTTAAACAGACAAGCATTTAGCCAAAAAAAAAAAAAAAAAAAGGTGGGGGGGAGGGAGGCTATTTTCCTGCTTAACATACAATCTGATCAGAAATGCAACAGCATGTGCCTTTCAACTTGCGCTGATTACTTGCTGAAAAGATGCTGCAGCTTTTAGTTTTGAACACTTTGAGCATTGGGGGCAGGGATGGCGGGAGACGCGGTTGACACTTTCCATGTTTTGGTAAAAGGGCAAAAATGTTAAACCTTCCTCTTTCTGACCCACCCTCTAAGAATGGTAGAATGGCCTGGGGGAGGGAGAAAAGAGTTGCCTTCCTTTGCAAGGTTTAATTCACATTTCGAAATTCATATCTTTATGCAGAACAAGGACTTGCCTAGAGCTAGGCAAACTGTTTTCATTTGGAGACCTAGGCCAACCTGGACCTTTCTGCCAGCTCTTTGCAGCTCTTGGTGGCTTTCTCCAGATTAGGCCTGTCCCCTCTCCTGTTACCCAACCCAACACCTTGGCCCAGAGGGCGTACTCTAGGGGAAGCTACCTTGTTTTCTCTGCTTTTTTCGGGGTGATGGTTGGTTTTAGCACAGCCCTTCCTCTGCTCACTGTGCTGTTTAGGGTGCCCTGTTGTCGGCCTGAGTCTCCATCCCCTGACAGAGCCCTCCACAGGTGGCCAGTCTCTGCAGTGAGAGTGGGTGATTGGGAACTCTTCCTTCCACATCAGGAAGCTTAACCACTCTTCCACCTGACACATTCTCCTTTGGGAACGCGCTGCTCTCATGGGCCCCTGTCAGACACAGTCATATGAAGACGTAAAAGGCCTTCCTACTCCACCACCAGGCTATCCTGTCACTGCATCGCAATGCAGTGCCATCACAAAGTGATATTGCATCAGACCCAAGGATATTTTAGGAAGCTCTCAAGCTGGGTCCAACCAGCCTTCCGTGCAGGAATCACGGCCATACTGCCAAAATGAGGGCTGCAGAGATGCTAGACAGGTGGCAGTGATGCCCTCTCTATTCTCAGCACCATAACCCACTCGCACCCCCCAGCCAGTCAGGTACACTCAGTGGCTTCCCCACCTCTCTCTGCCTACCTCCTAGATGCCACCACCTTTGTTTTGCCTTGTGTCTCTTTGCAAAGTGTTTCAGTCCATCTTCTGATGTATTTCCTGTTTTTCTGTCTATGGTGGTCACTCACTGAGACCTTAATTAGCATTTGTTCTTATTAACTGAATCAGCTGAATTACACTTGGAGTTGCCTTGGCTGCCGCACACACTGAGCCTCCAACTTGCGTGTCTGTAGTCCTCCTTGGTTTGCTCGACTTGGGTAAACTTTTCTCCTCTCAGACTCTGGATCGCCCAGCTGGACTGGCATGATAACAGCAGCCAAGAATCAGTGGCCCACCCTCTGCAAGTGCCCCCTTTTCTGAGTCCTGCTCATGCAATCCAGCAGCCAATTGACTTAAATTCCTTCCGCTTTGTTGTTCTCCATCCTTAGAGAGGCCAGTGCTTAGCATCTAGCAGGGCTGTAAGGCAGACCTCCGCTGATCCTGGAGTTGTAATTCCCCACTGCTGGCTCCTGCAGTTTTATTACGGCTTCCTTTTTTTTTTTTCTGAGATTGACAGACATAAACCTCCAGTGTGGAGGCCTGCAGCAGCACCCTTAAAGGCTTCTTTGTGTGGAAATGTAACCTTAGGGCAAAGTCGGCCCAGCTCCAGGAAAGGCACACTATCCTGCCACAGGGAAGTACTGTGCTGGGACAGACCTCAGGATTCCTCCTTCTGGCTGGCTACCTGGCATCCTCCCACGCACAATGCTTTCTTCCTCTAAGTAGAATATTTTGTGGGGGGACTTTGGTGAATTGGGAATAGTACTGTAAGAGGATACCTGTAGTGGCTGTCCAGTGAACTCTACATGCAACCAGAGGAATCAGATGTCCTTCCTTCAGTGGGTGGGTCTCTAAATGCAACCATTCCTGAAGCCCTCAAGCACCAGCCAGGTCAGGGTGCCCCCTAGTAAGGGAGCTCCTCTTAAAGCTAATGCTACCCTTCCCAATGCCTTTCTATCACTTAGAGGATCTGATCTACTCATACAGGTGTTGGGTTAGACAAATTACTCCAAAAAGCAAAGGTGAAAAGATACAGAATCTTAATTTATCATGCAGGATTAAAGTCAGATTTAAATCAGGTAGAATTATTAAGGGATTTAGAGCTAGTGTCTCTTTCCAAAGAAAAAAAAAAGACCTAGGGACTTCCCTGGAGGCACAGTGGTTGGGAATCCACCTGCCAATGCAGGGGACACAGGTTCGAGCCCTGGTCCGGGAAGATCCCACATGCCGAGGAGTAACAAAGCCCATGTACTACAACTACTGAGCCTGTGCTCTAGAGCCTGCGAGCCGCAACTACTGAAGTCCATGCACCTAGAGCCCATGGTCCACAACAAGAAAAGCCACCACAATGAGGACCGCGCAGCGCAACGAAGAGTGGCCCCTGCTCGCCACAACTAGAGAAAGCCCGCACACAGCAATGAAGACCCAATGCAGCCAAAAAGGACCTAAAGAATCCTCTTAGGTCCTTAGTGAGGTCGGGAATGTAGCATTTTACGTTTGAAGGGTTTTTTCTCTCTCTCCCTTTTAAATGTTCACTTATATTTCAATCAGTCAAATGAAACAGTAATAGGAAATTCAGATGTATGTGATTAGGCCTTAACTGTTCCATATAGACAGGTGCAAAAGAGAAGAGATGAAGGTGTGCACTTGTCATGACAGAGGACTCCCCGTAGGAACTGGGACTGTGCCTGGATTAAGAGTCAGGTGAGTTATAGCTGATTAGAGAAGATGAATTTGAAATCAGGGAGAGGTAAGAAAGTCACAAGTACAGTTCACATGGAATCTTGTTGAGATGTGGGCATTCAGTCCTATAGCCCGAGGAGCTGGAGTTATTAGTACAGAGAAGTTAACACATGCTTTTAGTCAATGTTTCTGAAAATGTATTCTCACAGAGTCAAGAACATGAACAGTGAAGGAAATGGAAACAAGATGTCTTTGCATAGTATTTGAGATTACAGAATATGGACAGAAATAAAAATACACATGCAATTATTTTTCCCCCTTCCCTTTTCATTCTAAATCTAGGCAAGAGTTTCATTTAGGATTAAAAGTGTTTGTGTTGTTTCTCCTCTAGCTTCTCCTCCAGTTATCCCATCCACACTCCAGTTCTGGTTTTGGGCAGAACTGCAATTGTCCTTTGTAGGGAATTGCAAGAACTCCTGTGCTGGTTTTCTAATGTGGGAAAATGTCAACTGGGGAGGCAAAGACCACCAAACTAGTTTCATTATGACCCAAGTTACACTAAATCCAGCCCTTCAGTGGTGGGCAACTGACCCAGCACACTCTTCCTCTGCAGCACTCATTAAAATGTTATTTACATCTTACAGCATGATCCGAATCCCAAAGTTGGAATTTTATCTTGGCAAATAGAAAAAGAATACTCTTGTGATATCTGGGCCTGCAAAGTTTTAACTTCTACTGTGGAACTCCTGGTGATTGGCGAAATAAGTTCGTATCACTTGAGAGTGAGCTCTTCCCATTTCAGTTCAGAGAAGCTGGCAGGGAAGTAAAGAACAGATGAAAAAACCCATGGTCACAAAATCAAACTTATCAGCCAGATAGATTTTAACTTTTCCCTTCCTCTTAAAAGTGAATTTATTGTTTGCCAAAAGTACGAAGTCAACAACTCTGAAGAAAACATACTTTGGTCCCGAACCCTGCAGCAAAGGTGATGATTCTTCATAACTATGCCCAATCTCCTTCCCTTAGAACTCTCATTCATGTGACCAGAATTATTCCAGATCAAAAACAATATCATAAATCCCAGTCACTTTTAGGTGAACCAAACTGTCTGGATTCTTACCTCAACCAGCCAAATTAAATTAACATTTTAATGATGTGTTTCTGGCATTGTTCGTGCTTCATAAAGAGCAACTCACTTTATTTTTTCTTGGCTGCGTTGGGTCTTCGTTGTTGCGCGCAGGCTTTCTCTAGTTGCGGCGAGTGGGGGCCACTCTTCATTGCGGTGCGCAGGCTTCTCATTGCGGTGGCTTCTCTTGCTGCGGAGCGTGGGCTCTAGGCGCACGGGCTTCAGTAATTGTGGCACATGGGCTCTAGAGCACAAGCTCAGTAGTTGTGGCGCACAGGCTTAGCTGCTCCTCGGCATGTGGGATCTTCCCGGACCAGGGCTCAAACCTGTGTCTCCTGCATTGGCAGGCAGATTCTTAACCACTGCGCCACCAGGGAAGTCCAAGTACCTCACTTTATTTGACTCAAGGCAACAAGGCTAAACAAGTGATTCTAAAAAGTGGATCACTTCCAGGTCTGAAAATTAAGTTTCCTTAAGTTCTTCTGAGACAGCAAATATTCTTCAGACTCTATAGGCCCAACTCTATGATGCCACCACCTTCCCAAGATAAACATTAAGAATTGCACCTAGAACCAGTTATGAGAATAATATTTTGCAAAAGCAGAGGCTATCTCTCAAATGGCAATAGGCCAAACATCTAAGACCTCTGGAGATGCTTGACATCTTGCCATGTGTCATCACAATCAGATCCTGGATAGGGTATTCTCGTCTGAGTTTTGCTGACTACCAGTAAGGGGCATGTACCGAATAATAAGTGATTCAAGTTTTAGTGTCCCAGTTACAACCTAACATGCCTAATAACATTCCCTGGAAGAGGGCATAGGGACTGTGTATCAAAGATGGCGTCAGCTCTTCACCTGTCAACAGCCTGATGATACCTGGCTGTGAGCCACCTTAATTCTATGGTTTGTAAAATTCTGGGATATTGTGATTACTGTATAGGACTCTCAGCTGAAAACAGTGAGCCCTTTCTCAGCTGCAGATGGTGAACAACGAGGTCAACCACACAGGATTTTTTTTTTTTTTAAAAGCAAAATTTAGGGACTTCCCCACCGGTCCAGTGGTTAAGACTCTGCACTTCCAATGCAGTGGGAGTGGGTTCAATCCCTGGTCGGGGAACTAAGGTCCCACATGCCACATGGTGTGGCCAAAAGAAAAAAATTTTTTAAAACATTAAAATATGGGGCTTCCCTGGTGGTGCAGTGGTTGAGAGTCCGCCTGCCGATGCAGGGGACATGGGTTCGTGCCCCGGTCCGGGAAGATCCCACATGCCGCAGAGCGGCTGAGCCCGTGAGCCATGGCGGCTGAGCCTGCGCGTCCGGAGCCTGTGCTCCGCAACGGGAGACGCTACAACAGTGAGAGGCCCGCGTACCGCAAAATAAATAAATAAGTAAGCAACATTTAGGGGAAAGCAACCACTTCACTGACCCAAGAGAGCTTTTGTTGCCAAATAGCCATCTCAGACCCAAGCAATTACACAGTACCTATGTTTTCCAAATGTGTTTGCCCCCAAAAGATCATAGCAATATATTATTACTACGAAGGTGTCTTCCCATTTCTGTTCAAAGAAGTCACGTGCCAGTCTGCAGAGAAGTACACAGGGAGTCTTCAAATTTAAAAGTACATCAAGAGGTCTTCAACACCATGCATCTAATTATAACCTAAATATAAATATAATTGTGGAATTATCTAAATATAATCATGCCAATTAACAAATGTCATCATTTTTCAGCATTGCACTAGCATTTGACTTTCTTTTCAGGAAAAATTTTCACAAAGAAACAAAATTATTGTCTCTTGGCAGGATTTATTGCAGATGTGACAATTAGAACCATAAGAACTTGCTTAAGATGTGACTACCAGGTGGTTGGCTGGGCCCACTCACTAGTAAAGTGATTTGTTCTGAGACAGTCATGTTTGGGATTCTGATGCTTCCCTCAGCAAAACTGCAAATTATTTTTTTTCATAGAGCTTTGAGGTTGTCCATAAGTCACTGCAACGTTCAATGCCAAATCCTCACATTTTCAGAGATAAAGAAGGCAAAGAAGGAGAGAAAGAATGTGTAGCTCATTATCCACAAGTTATTTTCCTATAGTTCAGGATGTCGAGAATACTTTTTAGAAATTTTGCAAGGCGATGACTCCCAGCCATTTTCCATAAAAGGGGTATTTTTGCATTTCATGTACTATCCCAAGACTGGATGTAAGAAGCAGTTTGTTTTCACTCTGCAACAAGGGAATTGACCTAAACAATTTGTCTTGCATTTCATAATGACCACAGTAGTGAACTAAAACATTTTTTTCTATATTTGGTTCTTCTATGATACAATTTTGCAAGTTAATACACATAAACTTTTCCTAAAAGGTCAAATGATTTTTTTCTTTTAACAGTGTACACTCTTTAAAGTTTTTAACTCTTCTGAAATGGGTCATAAATCCAAGCTAAACTCTAATTGATAGTTAAGCACTTTCCATGTATTTCAAAGAGTTCTAAAGAACAAGTTGGTGTAATTAAGTGGTAAATATTATGGCACACTACATTATCATTCTAGGTTATGTTATATAGCACATATAAGGCATTTTCATCCTAGATATTGAAGATACCATACAAAGTGAGTCTGTAATTCAGGTGTCTCAACAACAACTGTTTAAAAAGTGATATTTGTTGCAGCTGAATTCAGAAGCCAAAGCCCTTCTGATTATCCACTGCTTAGGCAGAATACAGGCAGAAGAGAAAGTGTTACTGTGTTTGTGTGCTTCAACTCTCCCCAAAAGGATTATTTCCAGGAGTGGGTAGGAAGACCAAGCCTACAGAAATCTTGGCAAACTCTTATTTAGGAAGACTATAGAGATTTCATGGATCTTGCTGTTGTTTGCCAGGAGGTATTACCTTTCTCCAAATTCCATTCACGCAGCTGGTTTCCTCTTTTCTCCTGGGGTAAACTTCACAGTAAATATACACATCAATTAGTGCCATGCGGAACATTTCTTCATTCCAGGTGACCATTAGCCTATAATCTGCAATGAGGAAGGAGTCGGTCATAAAAATTGAATGCAGGCTCAGTCGTCACAGTGCTGGGTTCAAATCCTGATTCTGTCTTAGCAGCAGTGTAACCTTGAGTCAGTCTTAAGTTCCTCATTCATAAAATAGTGCAGAAGATAAAAAAAAAAAATCCATTGTTCACCAACTCGCTTCATTAGTATCCCCATCAAATGTACCCCGAAGCTCTCATAAGATCTGGATGGACCTCTAACTGGCCTTTGGAACAGTCTGTGAATTTCCTTTCCCACGGCAGCTAAAGGATCGCATTTCTCTCTAAAAGTTAATACCTTACACTCAGTGTAATACCTTATACTCTCATCTAATGTTTGACCCATCAAAACCTAAGCAAAGACTCAGAAGTCAGACAGCCAGTTCCTCAGATGTCCCATCACACAGCTGTATGCAGTTGCTTAGACAGTGGTCAATGATGACCAGGTATTGTTGCCAACCTCATTCACTGAGCAGCTTCTCATCTTCTCAATGAGACTGGGACTTTTCTGACTACAGGCTCTAGCAGTCTCATAGGTCCTTGTATCCCTCTGGGTACTAAGTGCAACACAGTACTTTGAAAATAACAGATTCTCAGCAAATGTTTGTGGTTTGGTTATTTTGAGAAAGAGTTCTGGGGTGTTTATAACAAAACAGGTTCATATTGAAGAAACAGGTTCAAAACAGGCCTATAAAGGCTTTCTCAAGGAGAATTCTGTTTGGTCACTAATGTAGTAACAGCTCATTTTTCTTTTCTTTTCCTTTGTTTTTTCACTCTGGCCCTGTCTCAACTATACTAGTTTAAAATACCTTTAACTGGTTTTTATCATATTTGAAAGTGCAATAAATTCTCATTAAAAATAAGGCTAGGTACACCTGAAACTAACACAACATTGTAAATCAACTATACTTCAATAAAAATTTTTTTTAAAAAGTCTACATAGATGGGCTTTCCCCATTTTCCACATACCTGTTAGAAAATGATTGCTAATACTTTGGAACATACTCTTCCAAGTTGTTTTATTTATTTATGTTTTTGATGCACGTATTAACATTTATTATTATTTCATAGGAACATGGTTACACTGTTCATTGTCTTTTGGAACTTGCTTTTTTTCATTTAACAATGCATTGTGAACGTTCCTCCATGTCAACACACACTTCATTCTTTTTTAGAGCTGCATAGTACAAGTTTCTTGTGATCCAACTATTCATTATCACTATCTGAAGCCCTGTAGTTGCTAAGTTGTATAGGAAAGCAGAAATAGGTCATAACAGGAAAATATCCACTAGTGAACTGGTCACTTACTAAATTAGTCCCTACTCAAATAGCCCTCCTGATTTAATACCAGCATTTAACCCCACTCAGCCAATTTTGCTGATTGTAGATGTTATAAACATCCAACAATACAATGTAAATAAAATGCATTTCAGCTGCCATGTAAAATTGCTAATCTTGCAAAAGATGCAGGATTTTATGAAGTCATTGAAAGTGATTCTGGAAAACTGTTCCATAACAAAATGAGTATACGGCAGTGTTAGACCAGTTAACAATTAAAGATGAGAAAAACAACAAGGATGATAAGAGGATAAGTTCTTCAAAAGGAAAATTATTTGAATATCAAAGGATTAAGAGAGGCTCTCAGGAAAATTGATGAAGCCCTCACATCTTTTTTCAAAATGACCTTTGTATGATTCTGCTATAAAAGTCAGTGTGAAGTAAAGTGTGTCAAAATTTGCTATCACGTAATTTTGCTAGAAAAATTAACCCCCTCACCAAATCAACACTTGATTTATCCTTTGTTTATTCTAAAAATTAGAGCATAGTTGCAATTAGAGTTGTTATACGTATATCTTCAAAGATAAATCATATTTAAAGATAAGATAATCTTTAATTTTTTCAAAACAAAGTCTCAATCAAACCTTTTTTTATTCTTCATTTTACAATGCTAAACTCTATTTATTACTTTTGCAGCTTTCATCAGCCATATAATGGCAAACAAAAGAAACAGACGCTGAAAATAAGGCTCTAATAGACTAATCAGATTCCCTACTTCTGTCTCCATGAGATATTTAGAGGCAGGACAGGCCACTTTGCAAGAAGTAAAGCCCCTAGGGTGGTTGGATAATTCACGGGAGGGAATAGGCCTTAAGAAAGGAGACAGGCAGTGGACTTCCTCTGGCACTAATCCGGCACATTGATGTTTGGGCCTAATGTAATTTGAAAAAAATAAAAAAGATGTAACCTTATTTGTGTCCAAGCTGGTAAAGCAAGTTATACCAGTTAAATGTGGGTATATCAGGATTTATTTTTAGCAGTTACCTACTCACTGATATTTGGGTTGTTTCCAATTTTTTGCTACTAGAACCGATGTGGCAATGCACAACTTGGTGCACTTGTATAAGCATCTCTGTAAGAAGAATTCCTAGAAGTGAAATTCCAGGGCTTGGCAAAAGATTTAACATTAAAAATGTTAATAGGCATTAGCAAATTGTCCTGCCATTTAATGCCACCTACAGTATCGGAGAATGCCTGTTTCTCCACACCCTTCACAAAGGGACTACTATCACTTTTTTGCCAATCTGATTGCAAAAACGTGCTATGTCCATTGTTGTTTTCATTTTCAATAATATAAATTCTTGATATGCAAGATAAACATTGCTTACTGCCTGCTTAGAATCTTTAGAAAGAGCCTCATTATAGACTCTGGAAAATCTGCATGAGAGATGCAGGGAGAGATCATCTCAGCCCTGGTAATGAATGGGCAGGAGCTACAAAAATGAGCTTACCATGCATTCATCTGTTTAAAAAATCTCTTTTTGAAACTATTATAGTCATTGCTCACACAGGGTAAAGTGTTTATAGTCAGTAATAGAAGATGGAGATAACTTTTTTTTGCAAATTCCTGATTGCAGGACTGTGAGTTCCTTTACAGATTTTAAAATATGTGAACAGGTGAGGTCAGTAGATCCTGAAACTAGATGCCTGATGTTATCCAAACCCATACTCTTTCCATTAGGATTTTGGCCAAAGAAAGTGGCTGCGTTCTAAGTGAAAATTTCTTAGGTATATGGAGGACCTAAAAAAGAAACAAAAAGTATCCACTAGAGTGTGCATTTGTCACAACCCATCAAATGGTAAATTAAGATGTGTGCATTTCACCGTGTGCAAATTTTACGTAGGAAAGAAACCATAGCGTCCTCAAAAAATTAAGCATAGAGTTACCTTACAATCCAGCAATTCTACTTCTGTAAATATACCTTAAAAAAATGAAAGCAGGGACTTGAACAGATAACTGTACGCTCAGGTTCATAGCAGCATTATTCACAATAGGCAAAAGGTGGAAGCAACCAGCTGTCCACTGATGGATGAAATGATAAACAAAATGTGCTGTGTACATACAACAGAATATTATTCACCCTGAAGAAGGAAGTTCGGACACATGCTACAATGTGGATGAAACCTGAAGACACTATGCTAAGTGAAATAAGCCAGTCACAAAAAGACAAATATTATATGATTCCATTTATATGGGTACCTTAAATAGTCAAATTCATAGAGACAGAAAGTAGGGTGGTGGTTGCCAAGGGCTAGTGGGAAGGGAGAGTGGGGATTTATTGTCTAAGGGTGTAGAGTTTCAGTTGGGGAAAATGAAAAGTTCTGGAGATGGATGTGGTGATGATTGCACAACAAGGTGAACGTACTTCATGCTACCAAACTGTATACTCACATATGGTTCAAGTGGTAAATTTTATGTTATGGATATGTTACCACACTAAAAAAATGTTTTTAAAATCCAAAAACAAATATTGAACTCTAATGATAGGCATGCTGAAGTGTTTGGGGGTGAAATGTACTGATGTCTTTAACTTATTTTGAAAGGTATCAAGAAATGAAGATGAATTGACAGATTGATAGAGGAATGAATGAATATGTGATACAGTAAATATAGCAAATGTAAAATGTAAATGTATGGGTGTTCACTGTGCCATTCTTCCAACTTTTCTGTATGAAAGTTTTCTTAATAAAATGTTTGGGGGAAATGATCTAGGCTAAAAAAATAGCTAACAAATGAAGGACTCTTTTCACCACAAATTCACATTTTGCTTTTGTTAATTATGGAGAATAATTTTGCCGGAGAGATCTTCAAGCAGATTTAAAGAAATAGGACTTATTTTTTTGTTTGTTTTTAATAACGGTGAGACAGAAACATTTATTAAACAAGTATGGGACAGGTATTGATTCACAAGTGACTCCACGATATTAAAAAAAGAACTCAATATCGCCAAAGTTGATAAGCATCTCTGTATATCAAAGGTAAGAATCATGGTTCAGCTTTTTCTTCCATTTGTAGGATTTGAGCATGTGCAGAGGGAAAGAATCCCAGCCTACTCAGTCAAACGGAAAAGGTGACATAAATAGATTGGCTATGATGACATGCAACTCTACAGTGTTTGAGAGACTGGAGGTCCTCCTGATAAATACTAGCTCATTGCGGAAGTATAGCAGATTATAAATAGCAGCTCTTCATCTCCTCATAGAAACATTTTAGAGAGCTCTACATTCCTTTTCTTCGGTTCATTAAAAAGTAAACAGAGAGAGATGGCCTTCATTTCTGGGATCTCTACATTGTAGCAGAGGCAGTTTTTATAATTAGAGAAGCATGTGATCATCCTATCCAATAACATTCTTATTGCAGTGAAGTAAACATCCAAAGTTTCAGAGGGGCAAACTCAGTGCCTACAGGGGCAGGAAAGTAACCCCAATGAGTAACACAGGCCAGTCCAAGAAGGAATTGTGACCTCCTAGAGAACGCTTATCCTGACTAAAAAGGGAGTCCGTGACTCAGTGCTAGCCAACTGGCCCAAGATAGCCAGATATATCAGTTTTTTACGAGCAGCCTGAAATCCATGTTTTTATGTGAAATCTTCCAAAATTAAATGCAGGCAACAAATTCAAATGTTTTCAACAATACTGTGTGGGTCAAACAAAACGCTTTTTTGACTTCTGGGGTCTACAGGTTGGCTCCCCAAATGTGACCTCTAATGTATGTGTACAGGATGGGGTAGTCCAATACTCTTTGGTGCTAAAATTCAGTAGAATTCAGATCTAGCAATGTTTCAACTCTTTGGGATTATATGCTCACACCCACTGTCCTCAGTTTCTCCCTTGTAAATGTGGAATATGAGTTGTTCAGGTCTTTACCACTTTCCATAGAAAACAAACATTGGACCACTGCAATGTTTGCAAAATTCACCCAGTAAAAGTGTCTGGAAAACGTGCTTTGTGTCATGAACCTCTTGTGTCCCCCCAATGAGGTGAATTGACAAAAATATATAATTCATGGAGTCCTCAACTTATTTACGTGTAAAAATCCCCATTACGTGTTTGAAACTAGAAAAATATCCTCCCATAGGATGATAGCTACCATTGAATGAGTGCTGTCTCTGGATCATTTACTGTCTGAGGCCCCTTATATATTTAGCTTTAAAATGTTTTACATTATTCTCCCAACTTTACAGATGAGGAAAGAATGGGCCCAGAATAGCTGCATGACTTGCCAAGCTGGTAAGTGTCAGAGCCAGGAATCGAGAACACGTGAGCATCAGGCCCCAAGCCCTGCTGTTCTTAATTCTTCATCACCATAGTGCCTATGATTGGTGTTCTACCTGGTGCTAAGGCAGTCTGAACAGGCTGCAAGATACTACTATATCCATAATGTACTTGTAAAACTATATTCTTTTTTTTTTTGCGGTACGTGGGCCTCTCACTGTTGTGGCCCCTCCCGCTGCGGAGCACAGGCTCCGGACGCGCAGGCTCAGCGGCCATGGCTCACGGGCCCAGCTGCTCCGCGGCATGTGGGATCTTCCCGGACCGGGGCACGAACCCATGTCCCCTGCATCGGCAGGTGGACTCTCAACCACTGCGCCGCCAGGGAAGCCCAGAACTATATTCTTAATACTCGACTTCCAACAGAACCCATCCTCAGGTATGATTATGCTTCTTTTTTATTTACTTCCCTTGCTTTTATATAGGAAAAATATGTTTAATTACCCAGGTGATGCATAGATACATTCTCAGTGTGAAATATCCAAACAACACAGCAGCCTACAAGGCAGGAAGGAAAATTCCCCTTGGCTTTCTCCTCCAACACTGATCCCTCTCCCTCTCCAATCTCTGCCTCTAACACTGTTAATAGCATGGCTTCTTTCTTCCAGACTTTTCCTATGCATTTACATACATACATGTACATATATAAATATGCATGGAGCTATGTTCCTATGGTAAAGACATTCAGAATTCCACCTTGGGATGTCAGCACACTTTTCTCTTGCAGCCCTGGCAACTTCCCCAGCTCCAAGTCAAGGTTGGGAGGGTCTGGCGTGAGGTGGGGAGGGAGATGCCTGAATTAGTTATCTCCTGCTACATAACAAACCACCCCACAGTTTATCAGCACAAAACAACGAACATTCATTATCTCACAGTTTCTGAGGGTCAGGAATCCGGGAGCATTCTAGCAAGATGGTTCCAGCTCAGGGTCTCTCAGGAGGCAGCATTCAAGATGTCAACTGGGGCTGCAGTCATTTTGAGGGTTCATTGGGGTTGGAAGATTCACTCCCGATTTGGCTCATTCAATGGTTGTTGGCTGGAAGGCCTCAGTTTTTCGTTGGCTGTTGATAGGAATCCACAGTTTCTTGCCACGAGGTCTGCTCCATAGAGCTGTTTGGGCGTTCTTATCACATAGCAGCTAGTTTCCCCCAGAGTGAGCAATGTACAATTCACGAGGGACAGCAAGGAGGAAGTTGCAATGTCTTTTATGACCTGGTCTTGGAAGTCACAGACCATTGCTTCCACCAAATCCCATTCATCAGAAGCCAGTCTTTACATCCAGCCCGCACTCAAGGGTATGGGGGTCAGGCTCCACCTTTTGAAGAAAGGAATGTCAAAGAACTTGTGAACGTATTTTCCAACCACCTCAAGGGCCATTTTGTGTGGGACCAAAAAAGAGGACCAAGGCAGCGTCTAAGGTCAGGGCAGAATCTTCTGAGTAACAGGGAGGAGGGGAGAGGTGCAGAGATAATGAGGCAGCAGGGTGGTGAGAGGTGGAATAGCATGGCTGGCGAGCCTGGCTGCACATTAGAATCACCTGGGGAAATTTCAAAAGTCCTCCTGCCCTGGTCCCCACTACAGATCAATTAAATCCGTATTTCTGAGATGGAGGCCCAGGTATAAATAATGTTTAACAGTTCTTCAAGTGCAGCCTGAGTTGTAAACCATGTAAAGGCAGAGGTGCTGGAGTCCAGCTGAGTCTGGGCTCCAGTCCAAACTATGCCAATTAAGTATCCTGTGATCTTAGGCAAGTTAATTAGCTTTTCTGTGCCTCATCTGTAAAATGGGGATATTAATAGTACTTCCTCATGGGGTTGTTGTGAGGATCACCTGGGTTAATAACCCATGTAAATTCCTTGAACAGTTCCCTGCACAGTAAGTGCTGGGTAAATGTTACTATTGTGATTATTAGTAGCATTTGCTGGATTTTTCCTCCCCCTTTCCAAGTGCCTAAACCCCGAGAGGCGAGGCGTGTGTCTTCCTGTGCCCCACCCTCCTCCTTTTCCCTTGAGAGGAAGGTACATAGACTCTTCGGCATCCTGCTCAGTCTCAACAAGCCCTGCTGGCCCTCAGGTAAGCTGGGGAGCTGAGCTGTTACCCCGAAATGGTGGACGTAGACATAGAAGAACCTCCCGCCTGTCGGGAGGTGGCAGGAGAAAGGAGCCCTCGGGGTGGGAGAGGAAGGGAAATGCCCCTCTGCCTCACAGGGAATTGAGAGACAACATATTATATGTCACATGCCTTGCAGTTCCTTCAAGAAGCCTTTCCTGACCTCTATTTCTCTGAACGCCTACAATATCAACACGGTCCCTAAATTACCTGCTGCCATTTATCTACTGTCTGTGTTTTCTTTCCTTCACCCAGTAAGTTCTTTTAGAGAGGAGAACTTTGTCTTCTGGGAGAAGTATCAGTAAATGGAAGGAGGGGAACATGAGGAAGGAAAAAGGGATGTCTTGTTTGGATTATAGATACCTCTGTAAGCTTTGGAAACTTACATGTGTGTATTTGGAAATGTACCCTGTTTCTTTAACTCTCTCTTCTTTTCCCCTCACACCCCTACAGCACCCCTTCCTCTAACCACCATTTTCAGGGAAAAATAGCATGAGTCTTCTTTCTCCTGCTTTTACAGCAGAGGTTAATAAATTGTCACGATTACAGGGTATTCCCAGCTGATACTGATGAGACAGGTACAGAAGTAAACTAATGGGTTATTTCCTATAAAGAAATGTGTTTTCCAAGCATAAAAGCACTACTCTGTGGTAAAGTAGATTTAGTTTTTTCAAGCCTGCTAAGATAGAAGTTGAGGGGTGGGGGAGGATAAAGAATAAAATAATTAAACTATAAAGCTAAACTATAAACAACTATAGGATTGTTGACGGAAGTCCTACACCAATTTTTTCCCTGTTCAACATTAAAATAGTAATAATTTGAATAGAATGTATCTTCATTCACTGCTTTTTAAAAACAAAATCCCTCTATTCTGCAAGTTTATAATTTGAATCTTAAAAGTTAAAAATCTTTTAAATAAAATATATTAAGCAAAAACATAGTTAAAGCCCCTGCTGTTTGTTAAGTGTGCTTTTATAGTAAATGTGGATGACAAAGGAGAACACGGTATTGATAGTTAAAACTGTGACAGTAAAGGGCCTAATTTCAGTGGCACTTGGGCTTAGTTTTCTAATATAGACGCGAACATGATACCTAAAAATTCTGAGAAGGTGAGACCTGATCTCGTGTATACCAGTGGTATCAATACATGCTATCTTGTTAGCAAGTATCTAGATGCTAGAAAGAGGTCACTCTAGATTCTGATTTCTCCTCAGTTCATTCATTTCTGCCAATGCAGGGAATCCTGGAATTTAAGCCTTATAAGCTAGAAATATAATCAGCCCTAAACCTAAGAATTATTCTAGAGAAGTATGGCCTGGATGGTTAAGGTTATAATAACTGTTACTTACATAAATAGCTGATTTTACTGTTCTGGTTAAGTGATTCCCATGTGTCCTTCTGAAACTTTCTGCAGTCATTCTTCATTGACTGCCATCTCAGCTATTTGAGAAGAAAAAAATGATGTACTCAAGCCTTCTTCATCAATGAGCTCAGCCAATAACCCAATAGAGGGTTCAGTGGGCACCACTGACCTTCCCAGGAAAGCTACCAGCCTGAAAGTGGAGAAAACATGGCACAGAGACACTGCAGTAAAATTCAAGAGACTAAAATAAACTCAGTGAGCCTGCCTGGTTGCTAAACACTGAATACATTTAAGTGCTATTTCGACAAGAGAGCATGGCGGCTTTTTAAGAATTTCATTTTTAAAACTCTAGTACGATTTTGTTCTTCTAACAGCACCATCCTGTGTCTGTGTTTGTTCCCAGTGAGGTCATTATTAAGTGAATTGAATTATTGTTCTGTTCAAATGACCTGTGAATTCAACAACGTGAGCCGAGCCCCAGCAAGAAATGTTTTATGTATTATTGGGAGATGGCCATCTGTGGCACAAACCGGGCCTCCCAACATGCAGAAATGTTGGGAGATAGTTTATGTTCAGTTTTATCTATGATCAGAATTCCATTTATAAGCTTTTTTTCATCCACTTGTCAACACTGTTCACTATAGCAACACTGAAAACGGCCAGAAATGAACAGATTTATCAGAGCAATGTGAGGTCAGACTCTATGTTTCAATTACTGTATATTGGATTTTTATCATACATTTAAAATTTTGTCCATAAAAATAAGAACAATGTAGTAATAAAAGTGGAAGTCGTTTTCTCTGATCAACTTCCAGTTATTATATGTTACAAAGTGAACAAGCTAGATTGCATGACTTTTATTAGATAATGTCTCACATTATACATGTATATTTTAAACATAACATTGGTTGTCCATGCCAAGAAACATGGATTAATTTTTTCAAGTCTGAAGAACACTGCTCTTCCCTTTCCTGCATGTATAATGAAACAGCATGGCAATATGTAAAGTTAAATTTTAAAATTGCAGATTATATTTAAACCACACCCTCCCAACCTTTTCATATCCTTTTCAAGTAAACTGTTGGTAATACTAGGGGAATGTCAGACCAAATGAATGATTTTACATCACCTAAATATACCCAGATATTCTGTATTACAGAGTGAAATGATTTTAGGTATCTCTTCTGGCTGTATTTTGGTAGTTGTCGTTGTACTGATACCTCAGTTAACAATAGGCATCTCTTATAGTGACGTATAAAATCTCACAAGTGAAAGAGGACTTTGACAAGCAATTTTCTTCCCTCCCTCTTTCCTTCCCATCTTTCCTCCCCGCTTGCTTGTTTCCTTCCTCGCTTTCTTTTTTTAAAATAAAAACCTTCTAAATAGTATAAAGTAGTGTTCACTTTACACAAATAGCTGTGCAATTAAAATATATTCTGATTTTAATCTTATTTGTTAAGTGGGGAGTGTTTGTTAGAGAAATGACTTGTATCTGCAAACAGGTAAAGAGATAAGCTTTGTTCACAAATATACCCCGGGAGTCATACTACACTCACTCACCTTCAAAGTATCATAATGAAACTGAGGATAACGATGATGATGGCACAATAACTGGCCATCAAGAACACTTTTTGCCTGGAACTAGGCTAAGTGTTTCACTGGCTTTGTCTTACTTGCTCTTCACAATAACCCTATGAAAGCAGATAATGCCATCTTTAGATGAGGAAACGGAGGCTTCAGAAGCTAAGAAACTTGCCCAAGGTCACTTACTAGGACTCCATCCTAGGTGTGTGTGAGCCCTCAGGGTGTGACCTCTCTTTGAGATATGATGGAAAGTGTAGACAGTGTGGGACTATCTCCAATTTCCCCCAGTCAGTAGTGGAAGTCAAGCCGAGCAGAGGCCCGTGACTTTGCTGGGGCTGTGGGAGGCCTCAAACTTCTGATCTGGAAAGTGCCCACCCTGGGCTCGCTGCTTTTTCTGGGGCCTAAGGCCCTTGGCTCTAGTCCAGATCACTTCATCAAACCCTTGCTCTGTGTCTTCTCCATATCCACCTCTCTGGTACACTTTTGATTTTCTGGTGCAAATATTTTGATGTAGTATTTGCTCGATGTTTCATACTGTGACTCTTCATTCTTGGTGTTCTAGAACACACATCTCCTACAATGGGCATGATGGAGTGTCCACTTTGTCCTAAATTCCCCAGCTTTTGTTATTGTTGTTCAGAGGATACCCTGATGGTACTAGCGATGGTGCCTCACCCACCAGTGGCCGGGAAAAAAGAGCTCTGCACTGTGGAAACAGCAGTGTCACTAGCTGACCTCCTGGGATTTGAACTGACAAGCGGGAGGGTGTTGATCAGAGAGGAGCAAGTGGAGAATGGAACAGACACTCTGAGAAGCAGAGTTGACATGGAGAAGAAGCCAGGAGAGAGAGAGAGACCTACAGAGTAGCTGGCCCTGACCTGTCTCCTTTCTTGGTGGCTTTCCACTTTTCAGTCTCCACATATGTGTCCTTGTGAGACCTGAGTGGGGCTCTGTTTCTTGCAGCTACGACAGCACATGTGAGCATCCCACCACCAACACCCTTTCCAAGGCTTCTTTCTTCCACCTCTGTCCTTGATGGTTTGATTATAAGAGGGATACTAGTCACGATTCTTTCCTTTGCAAGTGACAGAAACCCAACTAAAATTACTTTAAGCAAGCAAGCCATCAAACAGCAAACAAACAGGGGTGGGATGGAGAAACGGGAGAAGTATGGAAGTGAGAAAGATACTGATAGAGACCACAGAACTGAAGAAATTGTTGCAGAGCCCAAATAGCTCTGAGCCCTTAGTGACTAGAGGCAGAGACTTGTTGCTACCGTGGTTCTCTTCCGCTCCTTCTTTTTGACTTTCGTCTTCTTCATTCTCTTGCCTGTCCTACCTGTGGAGGGTATGGCTGACAGCAGCTCTTGGACACATTCTTACAGCTCTGTGACCAGAAATGAATGAGGACTTTCCCCATCAGTAAAATTACAAATTCCCAAGGAAGAACTCTGATTGGCTGGGCTCTGGTCATGTGCCAAACGAATATTTGCCAAGGGAAGGGCACACATCCCTGTGGTCGCGGAGCATAATGCTCTGATTCCAAGCCCACCAGAAATATATGCTTGGAAAGGGGGAAGAGCAGTTCTCCAAGGGAACAGGAATGCCTCTCCGTGCAGACAGAACAAGTGCATCTGTGACAAGAGGTGTAGCTATACAACTTGGCTGTATCATCTTCTGCGACAAAGGAGCAGAAGAGCAAATGGGCTCTTTGTCTAATTTCCCAAGATCCTCATACAGACCTCTTCCACACTCCCTGCTCTCACCTCAGATCTTTGGCTCATGGCGGGGATGAGAATCATTACCTAGGACATTGACTCACCTCCACTTGGTAGTCATCCTCGCCACCAGGCTCAGCAACTTGAATGAATTTGAGGACCTCAGAAAAGGACAGTAGAGATCCTTTTCTTTATACTATGGGCTCTTAGAGTGGGATCCCTGGACCAGCAACATCAGCATCACCTGGATATCTGTTAGAAATACATGTTTTCAGGCTTTACCCCAGACATGCTGAATCAGAGGTTCTAGGTATGGGGCCCAGGAATCTGTTTTAACAAACCCTTGGGGCTTCCCTGGCGGCGCAGTGATAGAGAGTCCACCTGCCGATGCAGGGCACACAGGTTCGTGCCCCGGTCTGGGAGGATCCCACATGCCGCGGAGCGGCTGGGCCCGTGAGCCATGGCCGCTGAGCCTGCGCTCTGCAACGGGAGAGGCCACAACAGTGAGAGGCCCGCGTATTGCAAAAACAAACAAACAAACAAACAAAACAAACCCTTTAGGTGATTCTGAAGCAGGTTAAAGTTTGAGAATTTCTCCTTTAAGCCATCCTTTCAGTAGCCCCTTGTTTAGGTGATCTCTCCAAAACATTACTGAGGGAAGACTGTTGAGTCCAAGGATGTTGGCCTATCATCCCAACATGTCTCTCTGTGTCCAATATGTGTGGCCACCATGCACTATGCCACCATGCATCCATCCATTGCCACCCGCATCCCCCAGAGAGATCCCAGAGAGAGTCTAAAGGATAAGGGGAGGGCAGATGAAGCCGTTCTTTCATATGGCTTGTTCATGGCAAGGCATTCCTGCACTGAGAATGTGCACTTTCCTGTACAGGCACACACACACACACACACACACACACACACACACACACATCTAAAGTGTACTGGGGGCCCTTGGTGTCAGCCATACAGGCTCCTTGTGGCCCCAGAGACTTTAGGGTGGTTCTTGGATGAACCTCATCTTTCCCACATACCCAGTGGGACTTGCTTAAGAAACCTCATGGGTTTAAAGAGGAAAACTGAGCCCCAAGTGTTTCCCTGCCCTGTTTTCCTTTTTATATTGTTAGAAATCTGAGATCATGTTTTTCCCCCCCCACACTGTGCTTGTCGTCATTATAGTATCTCGTAAGGACTGCGCATACAGTAGGTATGGAGATGACAAACTCTCATGGCTCCCATAGTTCTTGCTTCAAACCATCAGTTATGGTTTCTGGCCCATTTACTCAGAAATCGATATTTTCTTTGCATATCCCAAAGTTCCTAACATTAAAATATCCCACTTCACTACTAAACAAAATATAGCATTCTGAAGATTTCAAGAAGCTTCATATTTAGAATAAGTCATCGATAAGTACAATATAGATCCATGTTATGGACAAGTTAAATTATTCAAAAACTAAAGATCATAAATCTTAAAAACAAAAAACTTTTAGTTTTTGTCCTTAGAATCTTCTAGGTTCAAGAACCCTTGTACAATCATCTAATCCACAACTTCACCTTTAAGCTGAAACTGCTTCTGCCAGGAAGGAGTTCTCATCTCAGAGTAAAAGGATTTGCAAGCAAGGATTCATAACAGAAGTGCCATCTCAGCCTTATTGGTGGGATTGCAAAGTGATAATTTAATTTAATTACATGATAATTTAATATCCCTTGTGTTTCTCTGCAAGTACTTTGAGGACAGTGTTTGGAGTGGCAGCTAGGTCTTTGACAGCATAGTTATACTAGTGGAAGGTGAAGTTGTACCCACAAGTACTAGGTAGATTTTTTTTTTTAACCTCAATCTCTGAAAACATTTAGCTCATGTGAAAAAACTTTTTTTTACATGAAATAACATTCTTTGTCAAGGTCATTCATTTGCATTTTTTTTTTTTTTTTTTTTTGCGGTACACGGGCCTCTCACCGCTGCGGCCTCTCCCGTTGCGGAGCACAGGCTCCGGACGCGCAGGCTCAGTGGCCATGGCTCACGGGCCCAGCCGCTCCGCGGCATGTGGGATCCTCCCACACCGGGGCACGAACCCGTGTCCCCTGCATCGGCAGGCGGACTCTCAACCACTGCGCCACCAGGGAAGCCCCCATTTGCATTCTTATAGACAGAGTAGGACTTCCAGAGAATAGTGGAGAATTTATTTGCCTGACCAATGACTCAAGCTTTCTTCTCTGAAGTAGGAAGAAGAGACAGCCACTTCCTCGTTCCTTAGTTATACCACCAGTCCCCAACCCAAGCCCTAGAAACTGCCTAGAAATCTGTTATCTTGGCTTCTTCAGTAATTCAGGGAGTAAAAGACAGATAGGACCTATGCCAGATTTCACTTTGTAGTGAATTATTTAAAATTGTTTAAAAGGATAAATATGCTGGAAATTAAATGTGACAGACTGTTAAAAATCACCCAAGGCAATTTTTAGAAATCTTCAGATTTCTTTTCTGCTACCTTGGGTAAGGAAAAATGGTGACGCTGATAACAAAGAGAGGAAAGTAAGAAGGAAAATTTAACATGTTAATAGGAGGCTGAGTTTAGTTCCCACATGGTGACTTTGTGGTGTTACCCAGTATAGTGGGCACTACGGTGTGCCACCCAAATTCCATGGACAGGACCAAGGCACTTACTTCCCCAGCTATCAGGGTGTTACATGTTTACCACTGACAGCTGAGTCCCTCCCCAGCAATTGCCCATAGCCAAAAGGCACTGTCTTGCCCTAAGTTATGTTTCTTTCACAGGGGTAGCCCACATCCAGTGACTGCTTAATGAGGTGGTACCACGTCCTGGCTCCCTTGCCTCAATTTGGTGGTCTCTCTGAGGGACCATCCACTTTCAGACTCATGGTGGGATTGGCTGAAGCCTTGTTCCAGCTGCACCAATAGTTCAACTTGTCTTTCTGCCCATTCTGCTTTCTCTCATAAAATTACACACCTATCTTCATCTCTGTCTGTTTCCTGAGGAATCAAAGCTAAGACACTATAAAAGGAACTAAACAAAGATGTTAATATAGAGTAGGGAGGGTAGGAAAGAGATGTAGAAGGAGTTCCTTCTTCACTACAAGTGAATTCACTACAAGTGAATTTATCTTAATAAATTTCCTTTAGGTTTTGTGGTTTGAATCTGTAGTATCCCTCAAGGCTGATTTGATGTATTAATGTAAATAACACCAGTATGAATCAATGAGTCAAGTATTTACTAAGCACCCATAAGATAACTAGTTCCTCACTCAAAATCTCCATTAATACTGCAGTTTGTTTATAACATAACCTATTGGTATTATTCAGATGATTTTGAGATTTTTTATTTTTTGCGGTACGCGGGCCTCTCACTGTTGTGGCCTCTCCTGTTGTGGAGCACAGGCTCCGGACGCGCAGGCTCAGCGGCCATGGCTCACGGGCCCAGCCGCTCCGTGGCATGTGGGATCTTCCCGGACCGGTGCACGAACCCGTGTCCCCTGCATCAGCAGGCGGACTCTCAACCACTGCGCCACCAGGGAAGCCCTGATTTTGAGTTTTGATAACAAGCCCAGTTTTTAAAACTGCATAGAAAATAAGACCATGTGAATTCAAGGACTTAAAAGTGAGTTATTTACCCAGGGTGGACCTCATCTGGTAGTTTCCCGTAAGCAACCAGAGTCACATACAGCCAGCTCCTCATGAAATCTATTAAAAACGTACTTTTTGTTTTTTAATCACCTAATGAGACAAAGTTCCAGGTCAAAGTCCTCCGTGAAATGACTATATTCTGTGTGATCCAGACAGGTAGCTCAGTTTTATAGATAATATTGTGAGAACCACGCAGGCAAGAGCCTGAGTGTAGCATCTCTCATCAAGAGCTACCCTAATGTTCTGTCGTTACCTCCCCTGGTGAGAGCCCAGTACACTGGCCTGGCTGCATGAGACCACAGCATCGATGCCCAAAGCACACAACCTGCAGAATGGGTTCCGTGAATCATCTCATTTTTGCAAGTCCAGCTGTTCAGGTTCTGCTCACTTTCCAGTATGTCCTGCAGGCTTGGGCTTGGGAATTCAGAAAAATAGCTAATTATCCCAGTGTTTATTTATTGGGGGGTGGGATTTATTTATTTTGTTGGAGTATAGTTGATTTACAAATGTTGTGTTAGTTTCAGGTGTACAGCAAAGTGATTCAGTTATACATATACATATATTCATTCTTTTTCAGATTCTTTTCCCATATAGGTTATTACAGAATATTAGGTAGAGTTCCCTGTGCTATACAGTAGGTCCTTGTTGGTTATCTATTTTATATATAGTAGTGTGTATATGTTAATCCCAAGCTCCTAATATCCCAGTGTTTTAAAATGATGAAGAATCACACATTCCCTACACCTCCTCATTATTTCAACTCTGAGGTCTCCAGAATCCATGGCGTTTGCTGTACGATGAAGCACATCTCCGCCATGACAGACCACATGTACTAGGATTTTGCAGAGGAAGACAGTGTACAGAAGATGAATTTTAGTAGTTTCTCTCTCGCTTCTTCTGTAATTTGATATTAAAATAGTGATTTAACATTTTAATGTGGCATAGTTGACAATGCAGTTTTGTGCAATGAAAAGATAATTGCTGTAACATTTAAAAATATTTCATTACGGCATTTTTAATAGTAAAAACAGTAAAATGCTTTTGCATTTTAGACTCAGCCTAAACTTTAATAATCATTCTTATTCAAATGACAAGATGTGGAACACTTGAATGTTGTTCATATATATCCATGAATGATTTAGGGGAACTATGAAATTATATTAAATTTGAAGAATACAGTTTAGTGTATGAGAGAAAAAACCCTAATGACTTCACAGGAGAAATATTTATTGGAATATCGTGTTACCTTTGTTTGCAGCATAATGGTCTCAGAGGGACCAAGTGAGATTGTTTTGATGGTAAATTTATTACACAGTTTTTAGGGGGCTGGGCCTGAGGGAATCTTCTTGAAAAGGGTTTTGTGATCCCAGAAGCTATAAGGAACTTTGGCTTCCCACAGAGAGCGTCTCCACAGAGTGAATCCATGTCCTTGGAGAACCAAAACAGATGCTGCTGCAGGGAGCAAATGGTTCAAGTTGGTGTCAGCTCACCAAGGAAGGGAGCAAATAGCACATATTCCACTTCTGTCAAAAATGCAATATTTCCTTTCGGATAGCAACGCCAAAGCATTCTTTGTTTCTTCTCATTAAAAGCTCAGACTCGAGCACTGAACTGCTTCAGCTGGATTTCTGGTTCTACCATTTGCTGGCTGTTTGACCGTAGCAGGTTACTTGACCCTCCTGAGCCCATTTCCTCATCTGCAAAGCAATAATAGGACTTACCTCATAGTGGTATAATGGGGACTAAATGAGGTGTGGATATGTGGCCCTCAGGTACAAGTACCGTGCCTTGGCACATGCTAAAGTCTCCAGCAATGGTAGCCATTGTTATTGCAGTTGAGCCTTGAACCACACAAGGGCTGGAACTCAAACTCGGCCCTCCAAGTACATAGTTCCTACTGATCCACGATGATTTAATCAACCGCAGATCGTGCAGTAAAGTAGTATTTACTGTTGAAAAAAATCTGCCTATAAATAGACTGTGCAGTTCCAACCCATGTTGTTCAAGGGTCAACTGTATTATAAGTAACCCTTTTTTTTAAAATTGAAGTATAGTTGATTTACAGTGTTGCGTTAACTTCTGCTGTACAGCAAGGTGCTTCAGTTATACGTATATATACACATTCTTTTTTTTATATTCTTTTCCCTTATGGTTTATCATAGGGTACTGAATATAGTTCTCTGTGCTATACAGTAGGACCTTATTGTTTATGCATTCTATATATAATTGCTTACATACGCTAACCCCTACCTCCCACCCCATCCCTCCCCCTCCCCCCTCCTGCAGGAACTCTTTTTTAAGGCACTGTTTTGTGGACACATGTATGGGGAAGGATCCACAAGGGCATGATTTGTGAAAGAGAGTCTGTACTTTAATGCCTCCAACTCCAGGTTCACTCCCACAGATAGGGCCAGCGTGAGGCCAGAGGTACATGATCTCTGTCATGGTCACTGCACACCCTGGAGGTTTAGGGGAGCCAGTCTATGGCAGAGTCCCCGAGATAGCAGAGGACCTTCCAGGCTCTTCTGTCTCACTACTCACATCTCCAGCACAGGCCCCAGAGAGCCCCGATATGCCTGTGCCGGGTGGGCCGGGGGCACAGTGGCTGTGTGGCAGAGTCCACCTAAGGAGAAAATGCCCCTCTCCAAACTGCCCTTGCAAGAATTTGCCGGGCTCCTTTCCTCTGCAGCTCTTTTCCACCTCTTGACCCTCCTCTGTCAGCTTAGCCTCATCCCAGGCCTGTGACCAATCTTGTTCTAAGAATAAGAACAACTTTGGTGATTCTACATCAGGGCCACCCTGTGGTTTCTTTGGCTTTATTTGTGCCAGTTCTAGTAAGGATAATATGAACAATAATAACTAATATTTTTAACACCTACTCTGTGCTAGCCCTATTCTAAGCACTTTATGTTTTCCATTTGCTTCTCACAAAAGCCCTATGAGGTAGGCATTGTTATTTTTCTCATTCTGCAGATGAGGAAACTGTAGCACACAGAGGCTAGGTAACTTGACCAAAGTCATACAGGTAGTGAGTGAGAGAATGGAGATTTGAGCCCAGGCTGGCTGGCTGTACAGGCCACGTACTTAACTACTTGCCCCCTAATAAGCTTCTCCTTTATTCCTCTGTCTCAGACTGCAGCTTGTTCTCCCATTCTAAATATCATGACTCTAATTTGTTCTGTCTGCCTGAGTTCTATGGTGAAGAGCTGCCTGGGGTCTTAGGTCCTCACCATAGTGTCCCCAGGAGCTGGAGTGCTGACCCTGAGTCCTAGGGCAGTAGCCCTGCTCCTTCCACCCAATTTTAGGCCTTTCTGCCCTGGATCCCTACTCAGGATGCTACCTAATGCCTGTCTCAGAACATTCCAGATACTGCCTTTCTGGCTGGGTTCCCTCCTTCACCCATGGGGACTTTGGTCTCCAAGCCCCTCGCTCACCTACACTGGACATTCCACATCTGGGCTCCAGCAACTCCAGGAATAGTTCCAACTACAATGGCCCGAGCTCCATTCCTGAAGGTGATCTGCTGGGGCTTTTCTCTGCAAGGAGTGCCCTGGCCATGGAAGAGAGTGACAAAGAAAGTGACCACATCATTTTTATACCCACTAATTCTTTCCCCTCCTTCCACAGCTGAGTCTGGAAGGGGCTTTTATAGGGAGCCAGCATCTGAGCTTTCTCAAGGTACACTGCCTGGGCAGAGACTCTTCCAGAAGTTCCTCTGGACTAGCACGTGTTAGGGTTACTGGTCTGTTCAACATGTGTAGACAGGCTTCTAATGGTATAGACAAGAAGAGAGAAGATGACTGAGCCCTTCAAAGACCAGTTAAAAGTATTCAGTGTGTCCTTAGACTGCAACGTTTTCCTTGGAGTAGGAAAGAGGAACTTAGGCTTACGGTATGAAAATGATCAGCTGGACGCTTTTCTATTAATGTCCGAGATATCGAAATGTGAAGTATCCCATGACGTTTTGTTAGGCCAATGGAAACGAACTGAGTAATAAAATAAGGGACTCCTTAGCCATGAAGGCACATATTTGATGAACGGGTCAGAAAAATTCCCCTGTCTGAAAGTCAGAATGTTAAACATTTTGAGAGGTGGTAGATTCCCAAAGTAGAAGGTGACAGGGCCACCACTTAAGATAATTAGCCTCCAGAGCAGGAACACATATATCTCAGAGTCAAGGATGTCCCTGACATGAGAGGAAGACCTGGGACATCAGAGCTGCCTACAGACTCAAAGTATAGTCTGCAAAGCCCTGGATACAGGCACAGGAAGTCCTTAAAAGGAAAAACACAGCCCTGGTTGGTTCAACTGGGAGAGTGTGTAGAAAGTTGGAGAGAGTGAAGGTCAGAGCAGAGTTGTTAAGATCAGAAATCATAATGGAAGGTATTTTCAGATTATATTCACCAAAAAATTAAATTCTCTGTAAAGCTAAGAGCACAATAAACAAAATTAAAAGTTAAACAACAAGCTGGTTATAGGGATCTCACTCTTTCTATCTCTGTCTCTCCCTATCTCTTTGCCTAGCCTCTGACTTCCTATTTTTGTTTGCGGAATTCTCCACTGTATGACTCTAGGTGAAACACAGGGTCTACTTTCCAACTCAAGAGATGAAAACTCCCCATATTCACTCTTTCAGCCCCCTGGCAACTAGGATGCAGGCCATGACAGGGGCTCCCCAATAAGACACTCTGAATCCAGGACAGAGAACAGACCACTCCAGGGCCAGTGCCGGAGTGGCTTTCAGCATCTAGTGTCAGTATTGGCAGGGTCCTCACCAGTCATTCCTAAGTTTAGCTTGGGCTGCCCTCTGCCCGGCCTCCCTTAGTGCTGCTCTATTTTCAGAGTCCAGTTTCTTAGCTTTTCAAATGATTCTGTGATCTAGCAAATATCCTTTCAAAACATTCATTTTCTGCTGGAATGAGCCAGTCAACTTTCTGTTGCATGCACCCAAGAACCCCTGACAATACACTGGGAAACCTACTTACGGCATTTTACAGGCAGAAGCAAAATATCCTGAAAATACAAATGGTTCTAACAAATTCAATAAGGAAAGATGCATAGTCCAATAGAAAAGAGGGCAAAGGGCGTGAACAGACAATTCACCAACAAGGAAATAAACTTAGGAAGAGATATTTTGGTCAATAAACATAGAGAAAGACTTTGCCCTCACATTTCCAAGATGCAAAATTCTCATATATTGTTGAGAAATCATTCTTCCCATATCATACTGATAAAGATTAAGAATGCTAATACTCAGTGTGGTGAGCTTGTGGGGAACTAGCTGTTATTGGGCATCTAAAATGACATACCCTTTCTAGTGGGGGGATCTGATATTGCGTATCAAAATTTAAGGTGTTCCTTTTGGCCCAGAAATTTTGCTTATAAGAATTTATTTATCCTGAAAAAAGGCTATGACCCATGAATGGTGTCGTAGAATATAGAGTTCATGCAATGAAAAGTAAACTCACAGTTCAAAGCTGTTTCAAAATAACTCACACCCTTTACTTGTTTGTGTCAAACATTGTGGAAAGGATGAGCTCCCAGAATTATATATTAGATCCCTTTTCACCCTCTCCCCTAATTCATTGCCCCTGTACTTTGAAGCTGTGACCCACAAATATTCTGCCCAAAGTACTCCTTCTGCCCCAGCCTCAAGCGACTCTCCTCTCTCCTTTTGGACCAAGAAGACCAAGAATGTATGCTTCCTAAGGGCAGAGGACCCAGGGAGACTGAAATTATCGGGGAGGTAAAGAATGGGAACATTCATAAATTAATAATCCTCTTTTCATCTTATCTAAAAATAAATAGAAAAGGGTTCTAAGAGATACATCTCAGCCCCTATTAACCTCCCCCTCACTCCACTCTGGCCACCCTGATTTCTTGCTGTTCCCCAGGCTTTTGCCCTTGCTGTTGCTCTGGTCATGCTGCAATTCAAAATAAACAAATAGGGCTTTATCTCCTGTCCCATTCAAGTCTTTGCTGAGACGTCACCCTCTCAGTGAGATCTTCCCTGGGCATCCTATTTAAAATTGCAACATGCAGCTCCTTAATACTTCCTATCCTCTTCCCGGCTTTATTTTTCTCCATGGCACTTCTCATCAATTAACATTCTACTCTTATTCCTCATTCGTTCATTGCCCATGTTCCTCCTCCCCCACTAGATTACAAGCTTCACGAGGGAAGGATTTTTGCCTGTTTTGTTCACTGCTTTATCCCCAGTACTTAGAAGAGAAGCTGACACATAAATGCTCAAAAAAAATTTGTTAATGCAAAAATACCTTTGTGATCTTTATAGTAAAGGAAAACAAAACACCCTGAGTATTCTGTAAATTGTAGATTTGTTAAATTACACCACATTTACATGACGGATTGCTTAGCATACTATGGTAGGCACAATAATATTTTATTCTGATAATACAAAATCAGGTCCTAAATCCCAGACCTGTAAATGTAACCTTATGTGGAAAAAGGATCTTACACGTATAGTTAAATTAAAGAATGTGAGGAGAGATTATCCAAGATTAGTAGGTAGGCCCTAAATGCTATCACACGAAATATCTTTTATTTTTTTGCAGTTTATTTTATTTTATTTTTTACTGAAGTATAGTTAATTTACAATGTTGTATTAGCTTCTGGTGTATAGCAAAGTGATTCGGGTATGATAATATATATTCTTTTCCATTATAGTTTATTAAAGATATTGAATATAGTTCCCTGTGCTATGCAGTAGGACTTTATTGTTTATCTGCTTATCCCAAACTCCTAATTTATCCCTCCTCCCCCTTTTCCCTTAGGTAATCATGTTTGCTTTCTATGTCTGTGAGTCTGTTTCTGTTTTGTAAATAAGTTCATTTGTATCATATTTTAGATTCCACATATGAGGGGTACCATATATTTGTCTTTCTAGGTCTGACTTACTTCACTTAGTATGATAACCTCTAGGTTCATCCATGTTGCTGCAAATGGCATTATTTCATTCTTTTTTATGGCTGAGTAGTATTCCATTGTATATACGTACCACATCTTCTTTATCCATTCATCTGTCGATGAATATTTAGGTTGTTTCCGTGTCTTGGCTATTGGAAATAGTGCTGCTATGAGCATTGGGGTGCATGTATATTTTCGAATTAGAGTTTTCTTTGGATATATGTCTAGGAGTGGGACTGCAGGATCATATGGTAACTCTATCTTACAGCTTTTAAAGGAACCTCCAATAAATACAAGGAGAAACACGCCAAGACACATATTAATCAAACTGTCAAAAATTAAATACAAAGAAAGCATATTAAAAGCAGCAAGGGAAAAACAACAAATAACACACAAGGGAATCCCCATAAGGTTAACAGCTGATCTCTCAGCAGAAACCCTACAAGCCAGAAGGGAGTGGCAGGACATACTGAAAGTGATGAAGGAGAAAAGCCTGCAACCAAGACTACTCTACCCAGCAAGGATCTCATTCACATTTGATGGAGAAATTAAAACCTTTACAGACAAGCAAAAGCTGAGAGAGTTCAGCACCACCAAACCAGCTTTACAAGAAATGCTAAAGGAACTTCTCTAGACACGAAACACAAGAGAAGGAAACGACCTATAGTAGCGAACCCAAAACAATATAGAAAATGGAAATAGGAACATACATATCGATAATTACCTTAAATGTAAATGGACTAAATACTCCCACCAAAAGACACAGATTGGCTGAATGGATACAAAAACAAGACCCTTATATATGCTGTCTACAAGAGACCCACTTCAGAACTAGAGACACATACAGACTGAAAGTAAGGGGATGGAAAAAGATATTCCATGCAAATGGAAACCAAAAGAAAGCTGGAGTAGCAATTCTCATATCAGACAAAATAGACTTTAAAATAAGGACTATTAAAAGGGATAAAGAAGGACACTACATAATGATCAAGGGATCGATCCAAGAAGAAGATATAACAATTGTAAATATTTATGCACCCAACATAGGAGCACCTCAATACATAAGGCAAATATTAACAGCCATAAAAGGGGAGATCGACAGTAACACATTCATAGTAGGGGACTTTAACACCCCACTTTCACCCATGGACAGATCATCCAAAATGAAAATAAATAAGGAAACACAAGCTTTAAATGATACATTAAACAAGATGGACTTAATTGATATTTATAGGACACTCCATCCAAAAACAACAGAATACACATTTTTCTCAAGTGCTCATGGAACATTCTCCAGGATAGATCATATCTTGGGTCACAAATCAAGCCTTGGTAAATTTAAGAAAACTGAAATTGTATCAAGTATCTTTTCTGACCACAACGCCATGAGACTAGATATCAATTACAGGAAAAGATCTGTAAAAAATACAAACACATGGAGGCTAAACAATACACTACTTAATAATGAAGTGATCACTGAAGAAATCAAAGAGGAAATAAAAAAATACCTAGAAACAAATGGCAATGGAGACACAACGACCCAAAACCTATGGGATGCAGCAAAAGCAGTTCTAAGGGGGAAGTTTATAGCAATACAAGCCCATCTTAAGAAGCAGGAAACATCTCGAATAAACAACCTAACCTTGCACCTCAAGCAATTAGAGAAAGAAGAACAAAAAAACCCCAAAGCTAGCAGAAGGAAAGAAATCATAAAAATCAGATCAGAAATAAATGAAAAAGAAATGAAGGAAACAATAGCAAAGATCAATAAAACTAAAAGCTGGTTCTTTGAGAAGATAAACAAAATAGATAAACCACTAGCCAGACTCATCAAGAAAAAAAGGGAGAAGACTCAAATCAATAGAATTAGAAATGAAAAAGGAGAAGTAACAACTGACACTGCAGAAATAAAAAAAATCATGAGAGATTACTACAAGCAACTCTATGCCAATAAAATGGACAATCTGGAAGAAATGGAAAAATTCTTAGAAATGCACAACCTGCCAAGACTGAATCAGGAAGAAATAGAAAATATGAACAGACCAATCACAAGCACTGAAATTGAAACTGTGATTAAAAACCTTCCAACAAACAAAAGCCCAGGACCAGATGGCTTCACAGGTGAATTCTATCAAACGTTTAGAGAAGAGCTAACACCTATCCTTCTCGAACTCTTCCAAAATATAGCAGAGGGAGGAACACTCCCAAATTCCTTCTACGAAGCCACCATCACCTTGATACCAAAACCAGAAAAGGATGTCACAAAGAAAGAAAACTACAGGCCAATATCACTGATGAACATAGATGCAAAAATCCTCAACAAAATACTAGCAAACAGAATCCAACAGCACATTAAAAGGATCATACACCATGATCAAGTGGGGTTTATTCCAGGAATGCAAGGATTCTTCAATATACGCAAATCTATCAATGTGATAAACCATATTAACAAATTGAAGGAGAAAAACCATATGATCATCTCAATAGATGCAGAGAAAGCTTTCGACAAAATTCAAAACCCATTTATGATAAAAACCCTCCAGAAAGTAGGCATAGAGGGAACTTTCCTAAACATAATAAAGGCCATATATGACAAGCCCACAGCAAACATCATCCTCAATGGTGAAAAACTGAAAGCATTTCCACTAAGATCAGGAACAAGACAAGGTTGCCCACTCTCACCACTCTTATTCAACATAGTATTGGAAGTTTTAGCCACAGCAATCAGAGAAGAAAAGGAAATAAAAGGAATCCAAATCGGAAAAGAAGAAGTAAAGCTGTCACTGTTTGCAGATGACATGGTACTATACATAGAGAATCCTAAAGATGCTACCAGAAAACTACTAGAGCTAATCAATGAATCTGGTAAAGTAGCAGGATACAAAATTAATGCACAGAAATCTCTGGCATCCCTATATACTAATGATGAAAAATCTGAAAGTGAAATCAAGAAAACACTCCCATTTACCATTGCAACAAAAAGAATAAAATATCTAGGAATAAACCTACCTAAGGATACGAAAGACCTGTATGCAGAAAATTATAAGACACTGATGAAAGAAATTAAAGATGATACAAATAGATGGAGAGATATACCATGTTCTTGGATGGGAAGAATCAACATTGTGAAAATGACTCTACTACCCAAAGCAATCTACAGATCCAATGCAATCCCTATCAAACTACCACTGGCATTTTTCACAGAACTAGAACAAGAAATTTCGCAATTTGTATGGAAACACAAAAGACCCCGAATAGCCAAAGCAATCTTGAGAACGAAAAAAGGAGCTGGAGGAATCAGGCTCCCTGACTTCAGACTATATTACAAAGCAACAGTAATCAAGACAGTGTGGTACTGGCACAAAAACAGAAAGATAGATCAGTGGAACAGGATAGAAAGCCCAGAGATAAACCCACGCACATATGGACACCTTGTCTTTGATAAAGGAGGCAGGAATGTACAGTGGAGAAAGGACAGCCTCTTCAATAAATGGTGCTGGGAAAACTGGACAGGTACATGTAAAAGTATGAGATTAGATCACTCCCTAACACCATACACAAAAATAAGCTCAAAATGGATTAAAGACCTAAATGTAAGGCCAGAAACTATCAAACTCTTAGAAGAAAACATAGGAAGAACACTCTATGACATAAATCACAGCAAGATCCTTTCTGAGCCACCTCCTAGAGTAATGGAAATAAAAACAAAAATAAACAAATGGGACCTAATGAAACTTCAAAGCTTTTGCACAGCAAAGGAAACCATAACCAAGACCAAAAGACAACCCTCAGAATGGGAGAAAACATTTGCAAATGAAGCAACTGACAAAGGATTAATCTCCAAAATTTATAAGCAGCTCATGCAGCTCAATAACAAAAAATCAAACAACCCAATCCAAAAATGGGCAGAAGACCTAAACAGACATTTCTCCAAAGATTACAGATTGCCAACAAACACATGAAAGAATGCTCAACGTCATTAATCATTAGAGAAATGCAAATCAAAACTACAATGAGATATCATCTCACACCAGTCAGAATGGCCATCATCAAAAAATCTAGAAACAATAAATGCTGGAGAGGGTGTGGAGAAAAGGGGACACTCTTGCACTGCTGGTGGGAATGTGAATTGGTTCAGCCACTGTGGAGAACAGTATGGAGGTTCCTTAAAAAACTACAAATAGAATTACCATATGACCCAGCAATCCCACTACTTGGCATATACCCTGAGAAAACCAAAATTCAAAAAGAGTCATGTACCAAAATGTTCATTGCAGCTCTATTTACAATAGCCAGGACATGGAAACAACCTAAGCGCCCATCATCGGATGAATGGATAAAGAAGATGTGGCACATATACACAATGGAATATTACTCAGCCTTAAAAAGAAATGAAATTGAGCTATTTGTAATGAGATGGATAGACCTAGAGTCTGTCATACAGAGTGAAGTAAGTCAGAAAGAAAAAGACAAATACCGTATGCTAACACATATATATGGAATTTAAGGAAAAAAAAATGTCATGAAGAACCTAGGGGTAAGATAGGAATAAAGACGCAGACCTACTGGAGAACGGACTTGAGGATATGGGAAGGGGGAAGGGTGAGTTTTGACAGGGCGAGAGAGAGTCATGGACATATACACACTAACAAACGTAGTAAGGTAGATAGCTGGGGGGAAGCAGCCGCAAGGCACAGGGATATTAGCTCGGTGCTTTGTGACAGCCTGGAAGGGTGGGATGGGGAGAGTGGGAGGGAGGGAGACGCAAGAGGGAAGACATATGGGAACATATGTATATGTATAGCTGATTCACTTTGTTATAAAGCAGAAACTAACACACCATTGTAAAACAATTATACCCCAATAAAGATGTTTAAAAAAAATAAAAAATAAAAAAAAATAAAGGAACCTCCATACTGTTTTCCATAGTGGCTGCACCAATTTGCATTCCCATCCGCAGTGTAGGAGGGTTCCCTTTTCTCCACACCCTCTCCAGCACTTATTATTTGTAGATTTTTTTGTGATGGCCATTCTGACTGGTGTCAGGTGATACCTCATTGTAGTTTTGATTTGCATTTCTCCGATAATTAGTGATGTTGAGCATCTTTTCATGTGTTTGTATTGGCCACCTCTGTGTCTTCTTTGGAGAAATGCCTATTTAGGTCTTCTGCACATTTTTTGATTAGGTTGTTTTGTTGTTGTTGTTGTTGTTGAGTTGTATGGGCTGTTTGTATATTTTGGAAGTTAACCCCTTGTCTGTCACATCTGCAAATATTTTCTCCCAGTCCATAGGTTGTCTTTTTATTTTGTTTATAATTCCCCTTGCTGTGCAAAAGCTTATAAGTGTGGTTAGGCCACATTTATTTATTCTTGTTTTTATTTCTGTTGCCTTGGGAGATTGACCTAAGAAAATATTAGTAAGATTCATGTCAGAGAATGTTTTGCCTATGTTCTCTTCTAGGAGTTTTATGGTATCATGTCTTATATTTAAATCTTTAAGCCATTTTGAGTTTATTTTTGTGTGTGGTGTGAGGGACTGTTCTAACTTCATTGATTTACATGTAGCTGTCCAACTTTCACAACACCACTTGCCTAAGAGACTGTCTTTTCTCCAATGTATATTCTTGCCTCCTTTGTGGAAGATTAATTTACTATAGGTATGTGGGTCACTCAAAGTATCTTTATAAGAGAGAGGCAGAGTGAGAATTAACATACACGTGGAGGAGAAGATAACATGAAGATGAAGCAGAAAGAGATTTGAAGGTTAGAATGATGTGGCCACAAGCCAAGGTGTGCCAGCAGCCACCAGAAGCTGCCGACCCAGGGATACTGATTTCAGACCTGGCATCCAGAACTGTGAGAGAATAGATTTCTGTTGCTTTGAGCTCCCAAGTTTGTGGTGACTTGTTAGAGCAGCCGCAGGAAACATACACATTCCTAACTTTTAGATTACAATTTTGGATTACCCTATGAATGAAATTTTCTTTCCCAAAAGAGACACCTCAAGTGTCAAAAATGACTTGATTCCTTTAATTTTTTTAATTAAACTTTCTGAGAAACATGTAGCTTCACATGCAGCAGTGAGAAATAATACAGAAATCCCATGTATCTCTTACCCAGTATACAGGGGAACATCTGTCCTGATGAAAGTCTTGGCTCCCTATTTGCCTTCTCTGATCCCACCCGGCAAGGGTTTTGCTTATCACAGCCTCCTGAGGGTGGAAATCTAGGGTCCCACTTGGCTTTTGCCTGTGTGAGTGTCACTGGGGCCACAGTTCTTCTTTGGTGTTTCACTGGAGGAGAGCAGTTACTGTCCACAAGTTTTCTTTCTTTCCTGGCTGCCCCACTCCTTGCCCTTTTGCTAGAGAGAGCAGACTTTTTTGGAGCTTTCTTCACCTGTGCCCATTGGCATTTCTGGGTTGCTGGCTTCTTCAGTTCTAAGTGTGGGATAAATGAACCAAAAGGAAACCCAGGGCAATCACCCCTGCAACGTTCCTCGGATCCTGTGGTCCCTATTAAGTTTGCCTATTCTCTCAGCCTTTCAGAGTCTTCTTATGTTTGTTTTACATACAATGTCCAGGGTTTTTAATTGTATTTATTGGGAGGAATAGGGAAAAGTATGTCTGCTCCATCTTCCCAGAAGTGGAAATTTCTCAGTATCTTCAAGTGTGAACAAATTCTGTTTTGTTTGGGGTTTTCTACCTATAAGAAGAATGAAGGAATAGACTATTTGGAAAGCTCTAAAAAGCAGAGGAGGCTACTTTTCTTTAAGGTTTCCAGTTCTAAAGTAATTCTGACCCTGTCTTAATCCTTAGATGCCTAGTTTCCTTGTATACATTATACTTTGCACATATTTTTAGCTCTTTCTTGTAGGCTCAGTTCCACTGTGCTTAAAGACCACATCTTATACTTTTTTTTCAAACTGGTTAACCACAGAGAAGGGGTCTAATAATTGTTGATTGAATACATCAAAAGAAGATCCACCACAGACCAGGCTATATGGGAATTTTAGAGAAGTGTGCAGGGAAAAAAATCACGATGTTCTTAGCGGCCTTAAAGTCTAGCATAGAATGAATTACCCTGGCATACCTTTTATGTCAAGTTCACCAACTTGATTTTGTATGAAACAAATGAAAAGGTTGCTCACTCTATGGGACACAGAACCTAACTCCTCATTTTAGCATGTGGTATTCTGGACTGTTTCGTAAGCCAGCTGGTGCTGGAAAGCAATGAAAGCTGGCCGATACTATAGGTTCATTTGCTCATACATTTCTTTTTAGATTTTTTTTCTAGAAAAGGCTCAAATAGTCTATGATATCTGGAATAGGCAACTCTTAAAAGTAAGCTCTTCACCACACAGTAAGGCATGTAGGCTCACCCATATCTTAATCCCATAGAGTACTTCTGAATAGGCCTGGGGAAGACCAGGCCAGATGAACCTATGCGCAAACCTTGCACCTGCCCCTATCTTACCTTGCAGACTGAATTCTTTCAAGCAGTGACTGACAGCTTCAACAAGCTGTCAGCAATGGACAGAGATGGTCAGTGGCTGTGAAACCACCATTACTCCTGAAATAACATAGCAGCTTCTTTCTGAATACCAATACCCCATGGACGGTAATAACTTTCTTTCTCTGATTCATTAAAGCTGAATTGTCTCACTTGCTTAGGCTTTAATGTGAAGGGACAGAGGGACAAAATTATCTTTTCATCTGGAATACAGACAGTGCCAGGACTGAGGCCATTTTGTTCTAATTTTGACTCTCCCTTGACTTTTCTATAAAATGTTTAACCTCTTTGTATCTTCTCATTGGGATGTCATAAAAATTACCTCTTCACTTGAATGTTGTAAATGAGACATATATATCAGTTGAGATTTTTTTGATGTGAGGTACACTCGTAAGCAAAAGTACTGTCCTTGGGTTTCTAAACTGTAAAGTTTAATCTTCACTCCCCAGTGTCGGAACCCTTGGTTGATTAATTCATATAAAATCTTCACACTTTCAACAGTTTTCTCCTTTTCATTCCCAATCCAAATCTCAAGGACAATATACAGAAATTAATTTTTGATTTATAATGGGAAAAATGGTGTTAAATTCCTTCAGAGAATTCACGTGGAGTTAAATGTTATATTTGCCAGCCATACAATGCTTTTGCTAGTCGTCGTCCTTGCCATTTTTATTTGAATCCTTTATGTCTGCTTTTACAGTAACTATTTTAAGTTAGATTTTCAAGTATTTTACAATAATGTTTAGTAGAGGGGGAAATGCCCAGTGTACAGAGACAGTTTTCCTAGTTTGGATGAACATTGTTGAGTGGGTTGGATTTTCACCATCACTGTCTGGAATGTGGAGCTTCTACCTGACTGATATTAAGGGCCGCTTCTTGTGATACTAATACTAAGGGACTGATATTAAGGGACACTTTTTGTGACACTAATTCATAGTCCTAGGAAAAGAATATAATTAACTCTTCTCTTTAAGAGCAAAATCTTTGGGGGCTTCCCTGATGGCGCAGTGGTTGAGAGTCCGCCTGCTGATGCTGGGGACGCGGGTTCGTGCCCTGGTCAGGGAGGATCCCACATGCCGCAGAGTGGCTGGGCCCGTGAGCCATGGCCGCTGAGCCTGCGCGTCCAGAGCCTGTGCTCCGCAACGGGAGAGGCCACAACAGTGAGAGGCCCACGTACCGCAAAAAAAAAAAAAAAAAAGAGCAAAATCCTTATTTCCTCAGACACTGAAGAGCACATTTAAAGTTGTGATGAATCTTAAAGACAGGTATCCCCCATTTTTCTTTTAAAAGTTCGATTTACACCACTTCTCTTTTAGGAAAGACCTATTTTAGTACCTGTTTTCACGAACCGAGAAAGGATTTTCACTTTTATTAAAAAAGGCAATTAATTGTTTCTTCGCTTCATGTTGTTCCAGCTTATGAAAGATTTCATAGGAACGCTCTTCTTTCACATAGAAGGGAAACCTGTAGTTAGAAACTTGGTATTTTACATCCTCTCTCCCCCAGTTCTGATATTGAGAGCTCTTTGGATGAATTCTGACTTGTTTACCACCTCTATTTACCCCCAGGGCATTATGGGGAGAAAAAAGTGAAAGGATGAATGTGAAAGTAACTTGGAAGCTGTAAGGATCGTTTAATGTTATACTCTTATAATCTCTGAAATCATTGTCATCGCCATCACCACGCCGCCTTCCCCAGTGTCATGGTACCTCAACTACTGCAAACTCATTTTCCTTTCTCTCTTTGATCCAGTCAGTTCAAAATCCTCTCTGAGTAATCTTTCTCTCCCATCACTCCCATCTTATTCTTCTCCTTCAAACCTCTCCTCTGTCTTCCAGATTAAGCAAACTCACCTCTTCCAAAAGATTCATTTTCTCCTCTAAGGCTTTTTCCTTAACCATCAACAATCTCAGAAATGTCCAGTGTCAGCGATGACTGATGACAGAAGCTAATCTCTCTCCCTACTGTCTGTTGGCTTCTGCCTTTCATATATTCCATTCTTCTCAGCATAAATGCCCTCTCTTTAAATCGAGAGTTCCTAAAGACTAGCCTCCCTCATCTAACTGTATCAGTACCATCACTGCAATTTACAGGTGAGGCACAGTAGACATTAATGCCATGTTCTTGCTCTAGAAAGATGGCATTGGAGACCAACCCTCTTAGGCTGCCCACAGGAGTTGTTTTCTGAGTTAAAGGAGAATGGTGATGAGCCATCACCCATGATCTCCTACATCCTCTTGTCCATAGGCATACAGTTGAGAAACAGGTATTGTACGTTTCTTCCATCACCCCAGAATAGTGGTTTCCTTTGGCTTCTTTCTACAGCCCTTTCTGTACCTCTCAGCTCCTGGTATGCCTATTACTAAGCACCCCATTTTCAGAAAGTGGCTGGTTCCAACTTTTGATGCCTGAATGACAGTCTAAATGGTAGGTGCTTAAATTAAAAGTTATTTATGGAGTTGAAGTTCAGAGAGCTTACCCGCAAGTCTTTTTGATTATCCTTTCTTGCTGTCCAAATTATAACTACTATTCATTTGCCTAGTCCCTATGTTCCAGGCTCTGTGCAAGTGCTTTATATACAGATATACATCCATATATGTCTTTACAATAATCCTGAAATTTATATAATCCCTATTTTATGGTAGAGGAAATTTGGCATCTGAGAGGTTAAGAAATTTGCCCTAGGAAGTAATACCAGCAAATGACAAAGCCCAGATTCATATCAAGGCTGCCTTTTCTACCAAACCACTCTGGGGGCCCTTCCCTCCACCCAAATTTAGTGCCCCATACTACAAAAAAACTTTTTTCCTCCTCTCTAATTAATTTTCCTATTCTTTAAGTTTTTGTTGTAAAGGAAAAAGCAAGACAATTGCCTAACTAAATTAATTTATGCTATGATATTGATGACCCTTTCCCTTAGAAGAAGAATTTGTCAGGTCAAGATAATCATTAATTTGTGGAACATGTGAGAAAACAATCTTGGCAGGGTGCTTTTCTATTCTTCCTTAGCTCAAGTCACCAAAAGCACTCCCACCAACACATGCTACTATTCATGCATACAACACACACACACACACACACACACACACACACACACACACACACACACACCCCTGGAGAATAAGAGGTTAACAATTTGAAGCTTGCTTGTGCTGACCCCAGATTAAGCCAATTGAGCTAAGTGGTTCACTAAGTATTGACAAACTGAGACCTGAGCCCTGGCTTATATATGGGATTCAAGGTTCAATTTAATATTTGTCTACACAAAAAGCTACTGGGCTTTCCAATTAGCCAGAGAATATAAGACATTTTATGTTCAATACTTCAAGTTTAACCACTGGAGAGAAACTATTTGAAAAGAGAATTGCTAAGGGACCTGACAGAGGAGGCACTGCATCAATATATATACTCTCTCTCTCTCAATCTCTTTTTCTTTCTCTGATTCTTACCAGTCCCCTCTGAAATCGCCTATTGAATATTTTGAATCATTCTTGTTAAGGCTATATAATTAAATATCTAATCATATCCCTAAATCTCTTTGAAAAATATTTTATTTTAGATTATACAAGGAACACATAATTATAGGCTCACTGTAAAAAAAATAAACAAAAAACCCCTAAAACCTACAGAAATATAGAGAGTAAAGAATTAAAAATTCTTTATCATCTTCATTTCTGTTTCATTTCTTTCCCCCAAATAAATCAGTATGTAGTTTGGTGTATAGCTGCCTGGACTTTTTCTATCATTTACAACCAGATAATTTATACACAGACGTATTTTTAAAATTTTTTTACATGACTGAGTTCATACTAAATATAATCTGAAATTTACTTTTTTTTTTTGTACCAGGGATGCTTGCAGGTTCTCAGTCAAGTCCTTTAATCACTTAAGCCTCAGTTTCTCATTTCTGCTGGACTGGCTCTTGAAAGCCAGTGGTGTACCTGTCTTTCTAACTCTTTGTTCAAATGTCAGGTTGGTAGCTTAAATTGGCCATGGTGTTATGTATTTATACCATGGAAATTGGCAAATACTGCAAATCAAGGCTCCCCTAGGCCAGCATGCTAACCCTAACCCCCTGGCCTTCATGGTGTGGCTAACCCTAGCCCCTCCCCTTCCCTTCTGGCACACCCTACATCATTATTCAAATTTAATTTTAGTTCTTCTCTTGCACTGCATCTCTTCCCCCACCACCCCACCATCCTTTGTGGGAAAGAAGTAATCAGAGTGGGCATTGGTCCACCCAGGCAGTAGATTAAACTGGTAAATGGGGCTCAATGTCCCATTCGACAACATAAGTCACATCCATGGGAGCATTTTGAACTAATTCCTCCCCCAGAGTTAAGCATTCACCACCACACAACTGCTTTCATTGTAGGTTGTTATGAAGATTTAGTTAAATGAAAGGTGCCTGGCACATAGTAGGTGTTCAACAATATGTTAATTCCTTTCCTTGTTTATGTAAGGAAGCTTCAGTTCAGAAGTTGCTTAAGGATGCACAGCTGGTTACTGGTAGAGCAGGACCTGGGACCACAGTCAGAACTCACAGTAAGTGTAGCTCTATAAAACCAGTGGTTCTCAACATGTGGCCCAAGGAGTCCTGGGCAAGTCTTCCCTTTTTCAGCTACATCTTTGTATGAGGCTAGGTTTTCTTCATACATTTTAACCAAAACAACATAGCACAACAGGTTAAATGTAGATGCAGATGTGAGAATCCTACCATATTCTATTAAGCCAGGCATTAAGGAGATGTACAAAAATGTAAGTGAGTGACACACTTCTCACCAATTATTTTTATTTTGGAAAACAGCTATTTTTTATAAAAATATGTTAGGGTAACATATTTTTTGTTAGCTTATTTTGAATGAAATTCATAAATATATATTTAAATGTCTCACTTTTTATTTCTAATATATATATTTCTCTAAAGCATAGTATCTAGAGATATGACCCATGAAAACAAGACCTCTTTTACATTCTTAATTTTTAAGAGTGTAAAAGCACTCTGAAACCAAAAAATTTGAGAACAAGTGTATGTATATATGAAAACACCCTGCCCTCCAATACTTTACAATGCTTCTATACATCAAATACGAGGAAAGAATTACAACCATGAACAATCTTTAGACTCTTTAATAACTTAAAATATGCTAGAATAGAGCATTTTGAATCTGGGAATTTTGAAAGAGTGCCTGAGTTGAAAAACAGTTGGATTAAAGTTGGTGTGTTGGACAAGGACCACTCTGGCTTTAGCAGTTGCGATGGTTAATTTTATCAACTTGGCTGGGCCATCAGGTGCCCAGATAATTGTTCAAACATTATCCTGGATATTTTTGTGAGGGTGTAAATTTCTGGGTGAAATTTATATTTAAATTGCTGGACTTTGAGTAAAGCAGATTGCCCTCCATAATGTGGGTGGGCCTCATCCAATCAGTTGAAGGACTAAATGGAACAAAAGCCTGACCTCCCCTGAACGAGAAGGATTTCTGCCAGCAGACAGCCTTCATTTGTAACATCAGCTGTTTTCTGGGTCTCCAGCTTGCTGGCCCACTGTACAGATTTTGGACTTGCCAGCTTTCATAAGCATGTGAGCCAATTGTTTAAAATAAATCAAACTGTACAGATTTTGGACTTGCCAGCTTTCATAAGCATGTGAGCCAATTGTTTAAAATAAATCTCAATTCAATCTCTCTCTCTCTCTCTGTCTCTCCCTCCTTCTTTGGTTCTGTTTGGTTCTATTTTTCCTCTGGAGAACCCTGACCAACACAGCAGTAAAGTTGAGAACAGACCTGGCGGGGGGCGGCGGGCGGCGGGTGGTGGCTGAGGCCTTTTAGTTCTATTAGGTGGGCAAGACTTCAGTCTTTGGAGGGTGGAGGTATCTTACTCTGTCTCAATTGCTTCAGGGCCAGGTTAGAGGGTCTTTAGCTGGGGAGAGCGTGCTCTATGGGCAGTCCAGACTGTGGGCTCTGTTCCACTTCCTCACCTGCTGTGCCACACTAAGGGGCTAAATTAAGGTTCCTTAGGTCCCTTGATTCTGTTGGAAATTTCCTTACGGAAAAAAAATGTGTGTGTGTATATATATACAATTCCATAGGAACACTTCAGTGAGACTGGGGTTTGTTAGAGTGTCAGTTACTTTACATGCTGTCAGAACCTTCTCAGGCTGCTTGAGGGTTGGGTTGTGAAAGGAGCATAAGGACAATCACGTGCTCAGCGAGAAGACTGTCCCTAGGCTCTGAATGATGGCACAGGGCAGGCAGGCAGGGGGCTCAGGACCACATATTTCACCACTCTCATTTTTGCTTAGGATTGGTTAGCTCTGCCTGTGTCCATGCAGTTGTAATTCAGTATTTGTCTTTAAATCTAAATACGTTTGAACTAGTTTTCTGGGGGATTCGTCAGTTGAGGCATCTTAGACCCTTGGCCATGGGCCATAAAATGCACTTGACCTGAGTATGATATAAATACCTTCCACTCTACTGATGTATTGCTTTGTTTTCATTTTGCTGTCCCTATGTACCATACACATCCATATCCCAGCCTAAGCTCCTGGAGAAACTTAGAGAAATTCTCTGAGCAAATAAGTGTCCAAAGAGGGAACAACTTCATGTTTATCCAGAACCTAAAATGTGACAGGCAGTTAAATATTAAACTTATCTGATCTTCACCACACTTAACAGATAAAGGAACTGAGTCTTGGATAGGTTCTATATGTAGTGTGGAATGTTATTTTAAAAGCATTTTCTGCTCTCTTTCCCCCTATTGGTAAGTTAGAGGTTTATTGTTGGTCAGTTTGTCTCCTTGAAGCTCTAATTCCATTGAAACCAAGACGGAGACCGACCAGCCTAAGGAAGCGGGGAGGGACACAAGTGAGAGAAGAAGGAAGTAAAAAGGGACGGGAGAATGGACATAAAAACTCCCCAAATAGATGATTGGAAGCTGAAAGATGCTGAGTAGTGTTGAATGTAGAATTTTAACCTTTGTTCCTAATTCTGAGTAGGAATGGGAGATAGAAATTAAGTTAATCACTACTCTCTATAAGCAATACATCTGACATTGCAACCAGTAAACACATGAGTGTGTATATACACCCCTCCACACACACATATACACATACACCACACACACACACACACACACACATCACAAACATCTGAAACAACCTTCATGGAAAATACTTAACCCTTACCATTTGCAAAGAATGCTATTATTTTCTATTCTTTTTAAAAAATGTTTATTGAGCCTATAAATTGATTTCATGACCCATTAATGATCACCAATCTTGGAAAAACACAGACATATAGAAAAGTTATTTTTTGACCCACCTAAGTAATTTGCACAAGGTCATGTAGTGTAAATGGTGGATCTGGGTTTTACCCCACACTTATTATGCTGAGCATGAAGGAGCCCCGGGAAGGAAAAGCCCCATCCATCAGTCAGAGGTACCCAAGATACAACCAGTCTTCATCTCACAAACTTTCCCAGTTCATATGGGATATGCACTTTCTCCACCTACTACTGGGATCCCATCTGCTTTCAGCTACAAAATGTTTCTTCCTAGACAAGTTATGGAACTATGGGGCTGCAGGCAAAATCTGAAGAACTTTAATCAGCAATTACCAGAAAGAATAAAAGAAAAGGCCATTCTCCCCACGGTAAGGGGAACTCCCTATGCAGGTGTACCTTGTCCAGGAGAAAAATACAACATACACCAAGTTCAGGGAGAAAAGGAGGTAAAAACTTCTCTTCCCTAGGGCCACCTAATCCTACACCCAGCCAGGCCAGACTCCATCAGGATGAGGATGACGGGGCGCACTGAGTCAGGGGCGCAAAGGGCAACTCTCCCTCTGCTGACTTGCTTCTGTACCGCCCCTCGCTTTGCAACTCCTTGGAAGTTTTTTCTCCTCCTTGTTTCTTTCTTTCACATTTTTCCTCTTGTCAATTTTACTTTGGGGTTATTTAAAATATCGAAGGAAAACCAAAAACCAAAAAAGCCCTCTCTTTCCACCAGGCAGGTGAGTGATACTTTTCCTTTGGAGAAAGACTGGTGCCCAGGAATTGGACTTCTCAAGCATCTCCTTTGACCGAGTTGAAGTCTTTATCTTTCATACATGCACTCCTTTCCTTTTATACATGCACTCCTTTCCTTTCAGAGTGTTTCTAAAATGTGGTGATTCCTTTGGGGAAGGCCTAGAATAAAAGTGGTCTGAAATTCCCCTCAAGCTTCCATTTGCTCATCTGCTCGGCTGCCTCTCTTAGATCCCTTTCATTTCTCCTGCTGAGCCAGGGAAGGGGGTTGGCAGGACAGAGCTGTCCCAGCCGATCTCCCAGCCCTGAAGGATCTGGTCCCTGCCCCCGTTATTTCCCCATTCAGGCTCTCAGCTCCAGTCACTCTGGTCTTCTTGCTGTTTTGGGAACAAAACGAGTTCTTTCCTGCCTCTGAGCCATTATGTAAACCATTCCTCTTCCTGTACAGCCCTTCCCTTGATTCTTCCCGTAGAAGAAGAATTAAGGGGCTCAGTTTAGAGACCACATTCTTAGGGAGATTTTCTTCAATCATATCCTCTAAAGTAGGTCTCCTTTGTTCTTCTCTATCTTGGCCCTTGGCTTCTCTCATGATACCAACCACAATTTGTTAATAGTTTACTTAATTGTCTTTGTTTCTGCTTCCTCTACCATAATGAAAGCATCCAAAAGGCAAAATCAATCCTATAAAGTAGACAGTGTATCCCCCCGCCGCCTTGTACATTAAGAAATCTCATTTGTCTTATGATTAAGATATTGTTGGCAACCTTCAGCAAAGTAAGATCTTTGCCAGGCTCTTCTTTCTCCCCAACTAAAAGTATTCATTCATTCATTCATTCATTCACTCATCCCGTCAACAGATATATATTGAGCATCCACAGAGTTATTCTGCACCAGACACTGTGCTCCAGTGATGAACAAGGCAGTTCTTGCTCACTTCACTCCATGTTGCAGCTGGCCAGAAGGATCATTCTCAAGTGCATTTCTCTGCTAAGACTCTTCATCAGTTTCCAGTGCCTTCTGGATGAAATCTGAGCTCTTCAGTATGGAGAGCAGTGCGTGCCCCCTGTGACCTGGCTCCTCCTTGCTCTGCAGCCACATCTTTTGGTGCTCGTCTCCTGCCCTAGGCTCTGCTGGGTAACTAACAACAGAGGGTCCTCTGGAGGGCAGGCAGGTAGTAACAACAAAGGTCCCTTGGGTTTGCTTTTTCTGTTCTCTCTCTCTCACACACACACACATACACACACACACAGCCTGGGTCAATCACTTACAACAATGGCTTCTGGGTTCTTATAGACAATCTCAGCAGGTGTATTTCTCTGCTGGTTGGTCAGACAGGTTTTGCCCCTACCTGCTGGGCTGTGGGCTTTTTCTAATTGAGATCTCAGTCCTAGTGCAGCAGGCCAGGGGCTGAGCTGGCCCTATGACTCGAGGGAAAACTCCATAGAGGAACCCCACTTTGCCAGGTCATATTGTGGCTGGTGGTGTCAACAATGGCACGAACTGTGCTTGCTCAAGGATGCTAAATGTCTGCCAAGTGCTAAAAAAGAGGGTGTCAAGAGCTACAAAGCTAAGAGCTTTTTATCGAGAAGCTTTTCCTTGATACAAAGGCAGTACCTTGGGTTCCTATCTTATTAGAAGGGCCAGAGAAAAGGGAATTTAAGTCTTCGCAATTTGTAAATCATTACTTCTTACTTTCAGGTCCGCCTCTCTTCTGGATTGCTGCTATAGACCCTTATAAAATTTTCCCTTTTTCAATTTTTGTGCTACTTGGGGCTGGCTTTTCATTTTTTTTCCTTGGGGGAATACCATGAAGAAAAGGAATTTTTTCAGCTTTTCTGGAAACTTGCAGTGGCTTGTCTTCTAAATGCTTTATGCTTCAGTTTCTTCATTATAAAATGGAGAATTAGCAAAATTAATGAAGCTTTGTCTTTTATAAAATGTCTTATAGGCTAGGTGCCATGTGAGTAATATGCTATGGAATGATAGTGTTTTGTTAGTGTTTATAAACATAATTTGAATTTTCCATTAACTGGAATTAATCCTGTTTATAAGGAATGATCTCTCCAATTTAATCACTGGTGTGAGACTTTTGGGTGGCTGAAGCCTTCATTTTGCTTTACTTCTAATAAAATGGGTTCCTACTCTACTTTTGGTAAATTCTTAATTTGCAGCTTCCTTTGGCCTGTTTCAATGAAGAATTTTCACCTTGTATGTAGTCTCTCTAAACATTATTATTTGTATTAGAAAATTTTCTTTGATATTATGCCTCTTCTGATGATTGAAAATCACTTTATAGCTGAAGGGTATTAACAATGTTTATTCAAGGTAAGGTTACTATGTGCTTTAAGATGTTAAAATAAAAACAAACAACCTTTCATTAAACCATTATTTTAGTAGATTTTTTTTTTTCCGGTACGCGGGCCTCTCACTCTTGTGGCCTCTCCCATTGCGGAGCACAGGCTCCGGATGCGCAGGCTCAGTGGCCATGGCTCACGGGCCCAGCCGCTCCGCGGCATGTGGGATCTTCCCGGACCGGGGCACGAACCCGCGTCCCCTGCATCGGCAGGCGGACTCTCAACCACTGCGCCACCAGGGAAGCCCAGTAGATCATATTTTATTTTTACCCTGGATGCATAATGTTCCTTGTCTTTAAGAATTAAAATTATTTTGAACACTACTCACCCCAAATGGTAATGAGCAACAAAACCATTTATACTTTTAGGTTTCTCGTCAGTAAATGTCCACCTGGTTCTAACGTTGACCTATGTTTTAATGCTATTTCCCGACTTATAAGCCTTTTAACCCTTGTATAATCTTTTTTTTTTCTTGAAAGATAAAAGATTTTTTCAACATTCCTGGATATGCCTTGAATCTAAATCTCAGTTGGTTTCTAAACGGCATTTGCCACTGAAGTCATATACGTGATATTCTATAAATTGGAGTATCAGTTTGTCCCTAAGTGGTACCAATACAGTTAGCAGCCACAGAGGGCAGAGTATGTCCTGACCTCCTGTGACCTGTTTACTAACTTGGTGATTTGGGGATGTTTTGAATTTGAACCCATTTGGTGTCGGTTCTAGACAATTTATTGCAGTTGGAAACACCCAAGCTGATTTCTTCTGACTCGAGAAGACAAAAAAAAAAATTCTAGATTATCCTTCCCCCGTCCTAAAACCAGGGGTTCCAAATAATTCAGGGAGAAGTGCTATTCTGTGAAACACTTCCTGTTCCCCAGATACCAAGCTAAATAGACTAAAATCCTGGGGGTGGGTTTCAAGATGATTGTTAGGGTACTTAGTCTATAACTGTCAATTAGGAAGTTCTTAATAAGAAAACCCCTGTTCCTTGAATTTCTGGGACTGGTGCAAACTTGAACTGGGTCCTCTAGGATATCTCTAAGTCAATATGGTTGTTTAAGCACCCTAAACAAAATCAGTCTTCATGCCTCAAATAATCTGCCTACAAATCTTTATGTCTGGAATGCTGTAGAATCAGGCAATACTCTGAATGGCCCATAATCAGGTAAAGTTCCTTAGCCCCTTGTCTCCTTGGTGGATACCTTTGGAAATACGTGGCGCTGAGGATAACTCGTATGAAGTGTTTAGCCTGATAGCTGGCTTGTAAATGTTCAACATGTTAGTGTCTACTTTCTTCCTTCTCAAGGGCATTTGGAGTATGAGAAAGGTCATGGCCAATAGACTCCAAGTCAGGCCATAATATTCAGCACCATTTTCCTCTTCAAGAGCAGACGAGTCCTAGCACATACATCTCTTGTGACTAAAGGGACTCCAGTATCAAAGCTCTGCTAGCTGCTACCCAGCCATGCTGTATTAGATATGGGAGGAAGAGCAGTACTGATTCTGAAACTGCTCCAGTGCAAAGTCTGGGGTGATGATGATCAGAGCTCTTCCCAAAAAAGTCTTAAAAAGAAGCTGAAAAGTGGGGAATTTGGGGGATTCCCTGGTGGCGCAGTGGTTGAGAGTCTGCCGGCCGATGCAGGGGACACGGGTTCGTGCCCCGGTCTGGGAGGATCCCTCATGCTGCGGAGCGGCTGGGCCCGTGAGCCATGCCGCTGAGCCTGCGCGTCTGGAGCCTGTGCTCTGCAATGGGAGAGGCCACAACAGTGAGAGGCCCGCGTACCGCAAAAAAAAAAAAAAAAAAAAAAAAGTGGGGAATTTTGAGCAGTAAGCCATCTGAGAACTAAAAGGAATATGTAAATTGTTTCAATTGCCCCCTCACAAAGCTCTCTGTATAGTGCTGACAGTCACCCTCAAGTCACTTATGGTATGAGCTATAATCCATTCAAACCAAAAACATTAGCCAGTCTTGTAAAATTTACTAAAGTTTTTGGAAGGGAGATCAAGGAATGTTTTACACCGTACCCTGCATATGATACACTCTTGTAAACCCTCTTTCTGCTCAGCAGTGCCTCTCTGCCCACGTCTCTCTGGCATGCCACTTAGACCCACACTACAGCAGACCATCATTTCTTTTCTGCCTCTCCCCCACAATAACATATTACTCTAATGTAACACTCAGCCTTCCAAACTCCACCCTTTCTCCCCCAATCTCTTAAAACTGTTTTATGCATCGCCATTTCTCCAAAATTCTCCACTTTCTCCAAACTTGCCTAGTCACATGCAGGAAAATAACTCTTTCAAAGTAACCCTGAGTTATGTACTCTTGTATGATAGGCTGGGGCTGGTTTATCTCCTCAAGATGTGACCAGTTGAGCCCGCTGATCCTTGCTGAATCCTGTCTCCCAAGGAAGGAAGATAGATCTACAGACAATATGGGTTACTGGTACCTTCACATAATAGGCTCTTAGGAGTCTAATTTGTTTAGAAGTCCAAAGAAAGATACAGGAAGGTGTATACTTTAAAAAGATATGTAGCCAGCGCATCTTCAGAAGGTGGAAACTCTTAACGTAGGCGTGGAGCCCCGCCACCCGCTTGGGCCCCGCTTCCTCCCTCTGACTCCCCACACTCTCCGCTGCTCCCACCCCCCTCCCCTAGAGACTTAGGGCCGAGCAGACCCCCCCGCCGACACCTGGAGTGGAGCCCAGGTCCCCACGGAGCCCAAACTCCTGGCTTGGTGTCTCTTCTCTCCACCACTGCTGAGCCGCCCCAGAGCCTGAGGGGAGGGTGGTGCGACCTTCAACCTCACACACAGTCGCACTGCTGCCACACTCGGGCTGGACCCCACCAGCTGAAGCCCAGTCCACCCTTGGAGCTTGGTGCCAGGGCACCTACCAGGCACTGGAGGAGGACCACAGACACCTAGGGGGATGGGAGGAACCCCCAGCGACCAGCTTGCGGGATCTTGGTTCCCAGGCCAGAGGTCAGGCCCAGGCTCCTGTGGTGGGTGCTCCGAGTCCAAATGGATGGACTAACACAGAACCTCAGACCCCAGGGAATATCAGTTGGAGTGAGGCCTCCCAGATATCCTCATCTCAGCACAAAGACCCAGCTCTATCCAACTGCCTGCAAATTCCAGTGCTGGACGTCTCAGGACAAACCACCAGTAAGACAGGAATACAGGACCACCCATCAAAAAAAAAAAAAAAAAAGAAAAGAAACAAAAAAATTTGTTAAGGATGAAGGAGCAAGGTAAAAACCTACAACACCAAACAAATGAAGAGGAAATAGGCAGTCTACCTGAAAAAGAATTCAGAGTAATGATAGTAAAGATGATCCAAAATCTTGGAAACAGAATGTAGAAAATACAAGAAACTTTTAAGAAGAATCATGAAGAACTAAAGAGAAAACAAACAGTGATGAACAACACAACTACTGAAATTAAAAATACTCTAGAAGGAACCAATAACAGAATAACTGAGCCAGAAGAACGGATAAGTGACCTGGAAGATAAAATGGTGGAAATAACTGCCAGGGAGCAGAATAAAGAAAAAAGAATGAAAAAAATTGAGGACAGTCTCAGAGACCCCTGGGACAACATTAAACGCACCAACATTCGAATTATAGGGGTCCCAGAAGAAGAAGAGAAAAAGAAAGGGTCTGAGAAAATATTTGAACAGTTTATAGTTGAAAACTTCCCTAACACGGGAAAGGAAATAGTCAATCAAGTCCAGGAAGCACAGAGAGTACCGTACAGGATAAACCCAAAGAGAAACACGCCAAGACACATATTAAACAAACTATCAAAAATAAATACAAAGAAAAAATATTAAAAACAGCAAGGGAAAAGCAACAAATAACATACAAGGGAATCCTCATAAGGTTAACAGCTGATTTTTCAGCAGAAAATCTGCAAGCCAGAAGGGAGTGGCAGGACATATTTAAAGTGATGAAAAGGAAAAACCTACAACCGAGATTATACTACCCAGCAAGGATCTCATTCAGATTCAATGGAGAAATTAAAACCTTTACAGATAAGCAAAAGTTAAGAGAATTCAGAACCACCAAACCAGTTCAACAAAAAATGCTAAAGGAACTTCTCTAGGCAGGAAACACAAGAGAAGGAAAAGACCTACAATAACAAACCCAAAACAATTAAGAAAATGGTAATAGGAACATACATATCAATAACCACCTTACGGCTTCCCTGGTGGCGCAGTGGTTGAGGGTCCGCCTACTGATGCAGGGGATGCGGATTCATGCCCCAGTCTGGGAGGATCCCACATGCTGCGGAGCGGCTGGGCCCGTGGACCATGGCCGCTGGGCCTGCACGTCTGGAGCCTGTGCTCCACAATGGGAGAGGCCACAGCAGTGAGAGGTCCGCGTACCGCAAAAAAAAAAACAAAAAACAACTACCTTAAATGTAAATGGATTAAATGCTACAATGAAAAGATATAGACTGGCTGAATGGAAACAAAAACAAGACCCATATACATATGCTCTTGTCTGTCTACAAGAGACCCACTTCAGACCTAGAGATGCATACAGACTGAAAGTGAAGGGATGGAAAAAGATATTCCAGAAAATGGAAGTCAAAAGAAAGCTGGAGTAGCAATTCTCATATCAGACAAAATAAACTTTAAAATAAAGACTATTAGAAGAGACAAAGAAGGACACTACATAATGATCAAGGGATCAATCCAAGAAGAAGATATAACAATTGTAAATATTCATGCACCCAACATAGGAGCACCTCGATACATAAGGCAAATGCTAACAGCCATAAAACAGGAAATCAACAGTAACACAATTGTACTAGGGAACTTTAAGACCCCACTTTGATCAATGGACAGATCATCCAAAATGAAAATAAATAAGGAAACACAAGCTTTAAATGATACATTAAACAAGATGGACTTAATTGATATTTATAGGACATTCCATCCAAAAACAACAGAATACACTTTCTTCTCGAGTGCTCATGGAACATGCTCCAGGATAGACCATATCTCGGGTCACAAATCAAACGTTGGTAAATTTAAGAAAATTGAAATTGTATCAAGTATCTTTTCCGACCACAATGCTATGAGACTAGATATGAATTACAGGAAAAAAACTGTAAAAAATAAAAAGACATGGAGGCTAAACAATACATTGCTAAATAACCAAGAGATCACTGAAGAAATCAAAGAGGATATCAAAAAATACCTAGAAACAAATGACAATGAAAACACGATGACCTAAAACCTATGGGATGCAGCAAAAGCAGTTCTAAGAGGGAAGTTTATAGCAATACAATCCTACCTCGAGAAACAAGAAACATCTCAAATAAACAATCTAGCCTTACACCTAAAACAATTAGAGAAAGAAGAACAAAAAAACCCCAAAGTTAGTAGAAGGAAAGAAATCATAAAGATCAGATCAGAAAAAAAAAAAAAAAGATCAGGGGGCTTCCCTTGTGGTGCAGTGGTTGAGAGTCCGCCTGCCGATGCAGGGGACACGGGTTCGTGCCCCAGTCCGGGAGGATCCCACATGTCGCAGAGCGGCTGGGCCCGTGAGCCATGGCCGCTGAGCCTGCGTGTCCGGAGCCTGTGTTCCGCAACGGGAGAGGCCACAACAGTGAGAGGCCCACGTACTGAAAAAAAAAAAAAAAAAAAAGATCAGATCAGAAATAAATGAAAAAGGAATGAAAGAAACAATAGCAAAGATCAATATAACTAAAAGCTTTGAGAAGATAAACAAAATTGATAAACCATTAGCCAGACTCATCAAGAAAAAAGGGGAAAGACTCAAATCAACAGTATTAGAAATGAAAAAGGAGAAGTAACAACTGACGCTGAAGAAATACAAAGGATCATGAGAGATTACTACAAGCAACTATATGTCAATAAAATGAACAACCTGGAAGATATGGACAAATTCTTAGAAAAGCACAATCTTCCAACACTGAACCAGGAACAAATAGAAAATATAAACAGACCAACCACAAGCACTGAAATTGAAACTGTGATTAAAAATCTTCCAACAAACAAAAGTCCAGGACGAGATAGCTTCACAGGTGAATTCTATCAAACATTTAGAGAAGAGCTAACACCTATCTGTCTCAAACTCTTCCAAAATACAGCAGAGGGAGGAACACCCCCAAACTCATTCTATGAGGCCACTATCACCCTGATACCAAAACCAAAGATGTCACAAAAAAAGAAAGCTACAGGCCAATATCTCTGATGAGCATAGATGCAAAAATAGTCAACAAAATACTAGCAAATATAATCCAACAGCACATTAAAAGGATCATACACCCTGATCAAGTGGGGTTTATCCCAGGAATGCAAAGATTCTTCAATATATGCAAATCAATCAATGTGATACACCATATTAGCAAACTGAAGGATAAAAATCACATGAAAATCTCAATAGATGCAGAAAAAGCTTTTGACAAAATTCAACACCTATTTATGATAAAAACTCTCCAGAAAGTAGGCATAGAGGGAACCTACCTCAACATAATAAAGGCCATATATGACAAACCCACGGCCAACATTGTTCTCAATGGTAGAAAACTGAAACCATTTCCTTTAAGATCAGGAACAAGACAAGGTTACCCACTCTCATCACTGTTATTCAGCATAGTTTTGGAAGCTTTAGCCACAGCAATCAGAGAAGAAAAATAAATGAAAGGAATCCAAATCGGAAAAGAAGAAGTAAAACTGTCACTGTTTGCAGATGACATGATATTATACACAGAGAATCCTAAAGATGCTACCAGAAAACTACTAGAGCTAATCAATGAATTTGGTAGAGTAGCAGGATACAAAATTAGTGCACAGAAATCTCTTGCATTCCTATACACTAATGATGAAAAATCTGAAAGAGAAATTAAGGAAACACTCCCATTTACCACTGCAACAAAAAGAATAAAATGCCTAGGTATATACCTGCCTAAGACAAAAGACCTGTCTGCAAAAAACTATAAGACACTGATGAAAGAAATTAAAGATGATACAAACAGATGGAGAGATATACCATGTTCTTGGATTGGAAGAATACATTGTGAAAATGCCTGTACTATCCAAAGCAATCTACAGATTCAATGCAATCCCTATCAAACTACTAATGGCATTTTTCACAGAACTAGAACAAAAAATTTCGCAATTTGTATGGAAACACAAAAGACCCCAAATAGCCAAAGCAATATTGAGAAAGAAAAACGGAGCTGGAGGAATCAGGCTTCATGACTTCAGACTATACTACAAAGCTACAGTAATCAAGACAGTATGGTACTGGCACAAAAACATAAATATAGATCAATGGAACAGGATAGAAAGCCCAGAGATAAGGTGACCATATGTGTGTGGGCTTGTTTTTGTTAAAGGAGGCAAGAGTATACAATGGAGAAAAGACAGTCTCTTCAATAACTGGTGCTGGGAAAACTGGACAGCTACAGGTAAAAGGATGAAATTAGAACACTTCCTAACACCATACACAAAAATAAACTCAAAATGGATAAAAGACCTAAATCTAAGTCCAGACACTATAAAACTCTTAGAGGAAAACATAGGCAGAACACTCTATGACATAAATCACAGCAAGATCCTTTTTGACACACCTCCTAGAGAAATGGAAATAAAAACAAATATAAATGGGATCTAATGAAACTTAAAAGCTTTTGCACAGCAAAGGAAACCATAAACAAGATGAAAAGACAATCCTCAGAATGGGAGAAAATATTTGCAAACAAGGCAGCTGACAAAGGATTAATCTCCAAAATATAAAAGCAGCTCATGCAGCTCAATATCAAAAAAATAAACCCAATCCAAAAGTGGGCAGAAGACATAAATAGAGATTTCTCCAAAGAAGATATACAGATTGCCAACAAACACATGAAAAGATGCTCAACATCATTAATGATTAGAGAAATGCAAATCAAAACTACAATGAGGTATCACCTCACAGCAGTCAGAATGGCCATCACCAAAATATCTACAAACAATAAATGCTGGAGAGGGTGTGGAGAAAAGGGAACACTCTTGCACTGTTGGTAGGAATGTAAATTGATACAGCCACTATGGAGAACATTATGGAGGTTCCTTAAAAAACTAAAAATAGAACTACCATATGACCCAGCAATCCCACTACTGGGCATATACCCTGAGAAAACCATTTCAAAAAGAGTCGTGTACCACAACGTTCATTGCAGCTCTATTTACAATAGCCAGGACATGGAAACAACCTAAGTGTCCGTCATTGGATGAATGGATAAAGAAGCTGTTGCACATATATACAATGGAATATTACTCCGCCATAAAAAGAAACGAAATTGAGTCATTTGTAGTGAGGTGGATGGACCTAGAGTCTGTCATACAGAGTGAAGTCAGAAAGAGAAAAATACTGTATGCTAACACATATATATGGAATCTAAAAGAAAAAAATGATTCTGATGAATCTAGGAAGAGGACAGGAATAAAGAAACAGATGTAGAGAATGGACTTGAGGACATGGGGAGGGGGAAGGTTAAGCTGGGACGAAGTGAGAGAGTGGCATGGACACATACACTACCAAATGTAATATAGCTGGCTGGTGGGAAGCAGCCCCATAGCACAGAGAGATCAGCTCGGTGCTTTGCGACTAGAGGGGTGGCATAGGGAGGGTGGGAGGGAGATGCAAGAGGGAGGGGATATGAGGATATACGTATGCATATAGCTGATTCACTTTGTTATACAGCAGAAACTAACACAACACTGTAAAGCGATTATACTCCAATAAAGATGTTTAAAAAAAAGATATGTAATAACATGTAGTAACATGTTCCCCTTGTCCTCCTTGAGCTTCCCAAATCACAAAACTTTTTACACAAAGCATTATCAAAGTAGACTTAATAAATATTTAGTAGGAGGAAAGAGGAAAGAGTTTTAATTGCATACTACACAGGAAACAATTTATAAAGCCCCCATCGTGTATTCTCTCCCAAGTCCCTTTATAGGTGGGCAAACATTTGGAATCTTCTTTTCTTTGACCTCTTCCTCCAAGAAGCCCTTGGCCTTGCACCTGCCTGCCCTCCTTCCTTTATTAGGCAGAGTCTTCTTCATCTGCAGAAAGCCTGGACCCCAGCAGAAGCCTTGCTCCTACCCCATACCAGACTTATCAGAGTGTTTATAGCAAAGCAAGCCTCTTCCTACGAAGAAATTCTCACACCATCAGGCAAGAAGGTAGTGTTTTCTCCATGTGTTAGGTATCCTTTATTATTTGAAAGGTTTATTGAATTTCAGCACATAGGTTCAGTTTCATCTCTTCAACAGATAATTACTAAGGGTTTTTTATCTGCCAGGCAATGGGTGAGAAGCTGGGGCTACAGCAGTGAGCAAGACCCAGTACCTGCCCTCAATGAGCTTACAGTCTAGCAGGGAAGAAGGACAAGAAAACACACCTTTTGACTTAGAATGATATTGGGGGATATATTGGTTGTTAGGGGAACACTTTCAAGAGCCACCCTACTGTATCCTGAGGAAGGAAAGTCTAGGAAGGCTTTGCAGAGAAAGTGTTGGGGAGGAGAAGGAGGGTGGAGACAGCATTCCAGTTAAGAAACAACTAGTCCAAGACCCCGAGGGGAGAAGGAACACAGCCTGCCCCAGGCTGGGAGAGTGCACTGTGGCTGCAGTGCACAAAGAGTGAGGAGGGGAAGTGAGGAAAAGATGAAGCTGGAGAAGGAAGCATGGCTGATCATACATGGCCTGTAATGCCACACTGAGGAGTTTGGGTTTGTTCATTTGTTTGTTTGCCTGAAGTTCGTGGGAGAGATTTTGAGCAGGCAGTCTGCATATTTAGATTTCAGTTCTTTAGAAAAAAAAAACTCATTGGATGAAATATAAGCTAAACCAAACCAAAGCAAGACAAAACAAAGTATGTGTGTGATCATTGCTGTTTGAATTGTGTACAAAGTGCTTTGAAAGTGCTGTGAGGGGCTGGGTAACTCCCATGGCTGAGGTGGGCTCAGGAAGTCCTTCTAGAACAGGTGGTCTGGGGAGTGAGGAGACACTTCAGCAGTGCAAATACCCTGCCTCCTAAATGTATTGGTTTTATTCCAATGCACATCCTTTAATTCTTGAGAACTTTGAAGACAGTATTACTCAAATATCTTCTAAGGTCCCAGTCCCATTTATTATTTATCTGAAGCTCCTGGTGGCTTTCTTTCTTGTCAGGGATATGAATCTGAAGGAATATTAGAGCCCAGAAGATAACTTCCTTGAATAAATTATTATAACGTTTTCAACTTCGAGGAAAATCACCAACTACAATCATAATGTTAGGAGTCTTAATCTAATTTTAGTGTTATTTCCTGACTGATCTACAAAATCCTCAAATCCTACAAAAAGGTCGAAGAATGAGTTTGTGTGATCACTAATTTCTTTTTTCAAAAGAAAATAGCTTCTCTTCTCTAATGAGAGCAATATAATAAAAAACATGAATCTAGTAAGAGAGATTTGAGCATGTAGAAAAGGAAAATAATTTGATAGAAATAGATGTCAGATTTTAATTTGTCAACAAAAGAACTGTGGAAAATAATAGCTAAATAATGTTGAACACTTGCTATGTGCCAAATGTGATTTTTGCATTTTGTGATTTAATACTCAGAATAGTCCTATGAACTACATACTAGTAGTACCATCATCCCCATTTCACTAACAAGGAAGCAGCATGCCTAAAGCCATATAGTTATTAAGCAGGAGAGCTGGGATTTGACCTAGGTCTCTCCCCAGAGTTTCTGTTTTATTTCTTGTTACCACAGTCCCTCTGCTTAGAGATCTTGGAGATCTTAGCTCCTCCCTTTGGGCTAGATATTGGATACCCAGCTTGGCAAAAGGCTAGAGTATAAGCATATGTGTAGAAGAAGACTAGTACAGAAAGGATAAATTGTATTTAATAAGCCTATAATTCCATCAGCGATCCAGTAATTTAATTTTAATGTTAACTTCCAGAGCCTTCTATTCTCTCAAGATCACCATCACCTTTATCGAAACCTGTGGGGTATGGCCCCAAATTACTTATTTGTCCTAGATTTACAATTCTATCCTATTGAGTTCTTTTCTATTCTCATCAACCTGTGGGCCATTATTAATTAAGCAGGACTGAATACTTCTCCCAACATGAATTGCTTTCATTTGTTGGGAAGATAGTTTTCTATAGTGCAAGGAGTATAGGACATGGTGAAAAGCGGCTCTGACTTTGAATTCTAGCTCTGTCATTTACTAGCTGTATATGCCTAGATAAATTAAACTTCCCAGAGCTCCAGTTGCTTCATCTGTAAAATGGGGACCATAAGACCTACCTTGCAATGTTCTTAAGGATTTGATTCCTTAACATCTGCAGGCACCTGTCAAGCATTTGCCAAGAACAGCTTTACTTATAGTGAAACCTGCTTTCTCTAATGCTACCACAGGTTAAACTATTGCAATAGGTTTCTCAGCTCTGGCAGAGTTTGTTCACAAATATTTCTTCTTTCTTACATAGTATTATATATGAAACCTTTCTGAAAAGGTTTGATTAAAAGGATGACAAGTGATTCTGGTAGTGATGATTAGAGGGTAGGGTTTACTGGCTCCAACTGCCACCTATAAAATGTGTCTATCAGAATCAGATGCCCACTTGGCTCTGTTTCACGTTCAGAACTGGGTGGTTTTTTAGTAGGATGTCATTTGCTAGAATCCTGGAGGCCTCAGTCAGTTCACTGTTGCTTGAACCCGTGCTTAACAGTGATATCTGCCTTTACAGATCAGGAAGCTGGTTGGTTTTTAGGCACAATGCCAAGGATCTGAATATAACACACATTTGAGCTCAGACAAATGACAAGTTTATCCCTTTGTTTGTTGGTTTATGATTTTTATGACACAAGGCTTCTCTCAGGATCAGCCAGACCTCCCTCCCTGGAAATCTGTGGAACTGGTGATTACTCCTGCCCAGGCACAGTAGGACCCAGATCACCTAAAAGACTTGGTGATTCCCTCTTTTTTCAGATACAGTTCACATTCCAAAAAATTAATCATTTCAAGTGTACAATTTCATGGTTATTAATATATTCTCAAGGTTGTACAACCATCACCACTAGACCTAGTGATTCCGAGTTGTCCAAATACATATACCTGAGGGAAAACCAAAACTTTTCCTTAATATCTATTTACCTTTAAATAAGTTGCTGGTGCAAAAAAAATCCAGAATTCTGTGTGCAGTGCTCTACTCTTCAGGTCACTTTAGTTTGCATATTAACGTGAGTTCATTAATATGAATTGTAAGCATATTCCTTTCTATTTAGATGTTTTCTCCACTTCCAATGATGAAAGAAATGATTGTGAAATACATAGAGCCTACATGTTTAATTCTTTCCTTCGTGAGTATGTATAGCATATACCTAGAAAAATATCCTTCCAGAGGGTAACACTCAAGCCCCCCACAATTCCATTACCTTCTAACATTGTCTTTTCTTGTCAGGTAGAGGTAGAAGTGTAGGTACTCATGTTGCTTCCTTGTTTTAGTGATCCCACTCACATTTGGTAAAATCTAATTATTTTTTTGCTTCTCTTATTAATCTTTTCACATTTAAAGTGTTTTATTTTCAGTGGAGGCACTATGGCACTATCTTTTTAAGATGTAGATTTTTAAAAAAATAGACAAAATATGCTTTTTTTTTTGTTTTTTTTTTGCGGTACGCGGGCCTCTCACTGTTGTGGCCTCTCCCGTTGTGGAGCACAGGCTCCGGACGCGCAGGCTCAGTGGCCATGGCTCACGGGCCCAGCCGCTCCGCGGCATGTGGGATCTTCCCGGACCGGGGCTCGAACCCGTGTCCGCTGCATCGGCAGGTGGACTCTCAACCACTGCGCCACCAGGGAAGCCCTATGCTATGGTTTTTATATGAAAATAATACTATGGGCCAACCGTATCCATGTAGAATTGTTTTCCACTTGTAATGAAGGATGTATGTCAATGGTACAATTACAGATTTATGGAAACATAAATATCCCAGGGCAGATGAGTACCAGCCAGTTAATGTCATTCCAGACAGCGTTATGGTAGCACAAATAGCCCTTCTGTTATTGGATGATAATAAGCTGGTTACTTTTTGAAGGAAGCATTGGGGACGAACAAAAGAGTCTAGAAGGTTTCATGTGACAGGCTGCAGTTTCACACTTAATTCCTTAAAATAGTGATAAAAATAGTGATGAAGAATGAAGGCCATGCTAATTGCAGTTCAACAATTCTAGTAGTGCCATTGCTGTATACCAAGGAAACTAGTTTCCATTTCATAACCAATAATGGCTTTCACATTCTGTTGTAAATTGTTCACTCGTTATAGTGTTTCTTAAGCATCTACTATGTATGAAACTTTGTGTTAGGGTATATTTTGTTCTACTGGATCTTGTGATCAAGTAGAAGAGCCCTCACACTTTCATATGACAAAGTTATTGTTACAAGGTCAAATTCCATTATAACAGAATTGAAGTGACATCCCAATTATTTTATTTCACTAGAATTTTATGGTATTGAATATGCTTGAATAAGTAAGTTGCTGGCTAAGGCTGAGAATTTTTTTTATAATAGTGAATTTTTCATTATGATGGTATATATTGTAAGGGGATCTAGACTGTAATATAATACAATTATAATCATAAATATAACTATGAGTGTGTAAGTGCTGAGGGAATACAGTAGAGGAGATTAATTAGAGACAGGTGGTTCTAGGACTCCTCCAAGGGCTTCTGATTGATTTCAGGGGGAGATCCTGGTGTTCCCTAGACAGCTGTTTGCCCCCAAAGGACTCTCCTACACAGAGGGCTTATGATGGGGAAGGTAAGGGTCTTTGCATCTGCACCCAAATCAGAAGGATCTTTTGGCTCCAGCTCTTAAGAGTCTCACCTTATTACTTTAAAATAACTAACATTACTAGAAAATACTCTATCATTCATTAAATAAATTACTTTGAGACCTCTGATGATGGAAGTTTTCCCCTATTTTGAAAAATAGCTTTTTAAAATGAAGTGACATGCAGATGACCAGGGTCAAACCCCCAAACTCTACTGAGGAGAGGCATGCTTAATGATGGATATCATAAGTTATGAAACATTAATGGGTCCTGATTTAGCCCTCACTGGGGCACCATGGTCACTGTGGTGGTCATGCATGAGATCTTACTTCCATTAGAGCAGGAGTATAACCAATCCACATCTCTTTGTCCTCCCATACACCTACACATTTCACAGTCTTACATATTTGATAAGAGACTTTCCTAACATTGATCAATGGGTGAACTGCTGGGTATAAGATTTGTTTGGCAGTAAGTTATTTGGATGGATATAAACATTTTGACCATCACTGGCACTAAAGATAATTAAACAATTAACTCAGGGAAATAAAAATAGCACTAGGTTTTGATGGCTACTCTTAGGTACTCTAAGCTTCAGGGAACAGCAGTTAGAAGTTCCTGCATGACCTTATCTAGACTGTCCTTGGTCTTGGGGTTATTTTAATGTATCAATACATGTTTAATTTCCATGAATAAGGAGCTGAAACAAAACTAGTCAAAGCCCAAGTTAAACCAGAAAGGAGAATTTTATGGAGCTTTAACTCTCAAAGTACCACAATCAAATATATTGTGTTGACCATCAACTGTCAGGAACTCTGAGTCCCAACTTCAGCTTAGTGATGACTCACTCTGCAATCCCCTGAGTCCCTTAAACCCTCTACTCTTCAGTCCCCGCTCGTCTCCCTTGAACATGTATGTAAAGACCATGCAGAAGAAGACTTTTTAAAAATCACCCATTTTCAAGCATCTGAGTGGGAAATCCTTTTATAGGCTCAAAGAAAAGAAACTTTTTTTGAAAAGCAAACTTCTAGCCTGGGTTGACTTTACATCAGTACCAAATTACAATCTGCTGCCATACAGGGTTAGAAATCAGCAGTCTGGCGAAAGTTAAGTTCCCAGAATCTGCATTGTTAAAGTGCCAGCAAGCGAAAGGTAGCTTGTCCTGTTTCTAAACCACTGGGAAGATGGGAGCAGGCTGAAGCAGGCAGCTGGGAAAACCATAGGCAGGATGTAACAGAGCCCCGGGGTTAAAAAGAAGAGGTAAGGGGGAAGTGGGATCTATGGCTGAACAAAGTGGTTAACTGTCATCACGTGATTCAGATATGTTTATTTCTTAAACCTTCACCCTAGACTGAGGTGGGCAAGGGGCCTCCTTTTTTAGCTATAGATGACTATTAACAACAAATAGGGGGAAAGAAAGAAAAAGAGAAAACTGAATGAAAGAAAAGTATTGTATTTGTATTATCAAAAGTGATCAACAATCGATTCCTTAAAGACTGCCAGAACACCATTTCACCATACTTTTCCAGCTCCAGCTACCAGCAGAAACTCTCTGTCCAAGGAGGCTCATAGCGTCTAACCAGACAACAGAGAAGGAAGCTGCTTGCAGACAACAGAGAAAGAAGCTGCTTGCTGTAGCCAGCACCTTCAGGATAGCAGGCAGCCCACAGGGCATCTCACCCTGAAGGTGTATGTGTGATTACACAAAACCTTCACTTGGTCATTTTTTAGGTGTTTTAATAATGCTGATGCAAAATAAGAGTAAAATTACAGGTGCCAGTTCCCAGTGTAGAATGCTGATAAACAACTTACCATTTTGCAGTGGCTGGTCACATCTGGAGCCTTTTGGGATGCAAAAGTACTGGAAGGATTATTGCAAAACTTAAAGACACTTTTGCTGCCATTACTTTGTTTTTAACCTAAATTAGTGAGGGGTTGGAGGGGGTTGGAGGAGGAGTGCTCTTTTAGAGAGTAATAATGCTTATATCATAAACTTATTTAAACACTAATCAGATACCAAAATGGAAAAGGGAGTTAGGTTTAGAGTAGTTGCTTGAAAACTTTTCTAAATTGGCTTTAAATAGAGGCTGTTATAAAACTATGGACTAGTGGATTATACTTTATTAATTTTGGTATGCTATCAAATTTCCCAATTTAAATAACCTGTTTAAACTTGATTTGTCATTGGTGATACCTCTCCTTTGGGTTTTGAATTAGCATGTAATGTACACAGCATAAGAATAATAATATAAATAGAAGTGCTTTGTTCTTATTCTTTATGAAATTATGGTTTCCACAACCACAAAAGAACATTAACATAAGAATAATTAGAGTATTAGAATATAGTTGATTTGTAACTCATTTTTAATAAAGCTCTTCTTTTAGAATATAAATATTTTTCTATATTTTCTGTCCACTTTCAGGTTATTTGGGCCTAGCACCGAGACTAGACACAGATGGATGGAGAGAGGCTAGAGAGAGTACCTTTAGAAAAGTATTTGTGGGGCTTCCCTGGTGGCCCAGTGGTTGGGAGTCCACCTGCCGATGCAGGGGACACGGGTTCGCGCCCCAGTCCGGGAAGATCCCACATGCCGCGGAGTGGCTAGGCCCGTGAGCCATGGCTGCTGAGCCTGTGCGTCCGGAGCCTGTGCCCCGCAACGGGAGAGGCCACAACAGTGAGAGGCCCGCGTACCGCAAAAAAAAAAATAGAAAAGTATTTGCGATTCTTCCATGTTTTCTGTTAGGTTGCTTAAGGAATAATTATTCATGTATAAAGCTAGTAGTGCATGGTCCTCCTGCTCTCTTTTTTGTGCACCTCCTTTGAAAACATGCAATTTAAACCTTAGGCTGCAAACTGATCATAGTCACTGAGGTTTGGTTTCTAGGAGATTATTTGCTATATCTATCACATAGGGAATCAGACATTTTCATGAATGCACCTGGTTTTCTATAGCATTACATGGACTGACAGGCCTGGAGTAATCTAAAAAGATTTGGTTAGACTCATCGTCGTCCTCCAGAAATCATTTCCTGTGATATCATGTACTACATTTCTCATAGGACTTCCTTGTCAAGAATATTCCTCTTTTAAGCTAAATAATAACTTATGGGCTTAATAGATTTTATTACTGAATATTGAAGCAGTGTGCCCGGTTTGTGAAGCTTTCTAGCTTTCTTCATGCAAATGAGCAGATATGCTTAACAAATCAAGCTTGAGTTTATGGGATAAACAAAGCCACTCTGTTGGCTGGGCCCTGCTAGTGCATGTAGACACACGCACGCACTGGCTTGGACATGTATTGGCATCACATGTTACTGCACCGAAAGAGTAATTTGCTGACCGAAATATGCATATCTGAATTAAATAAAGTCCCTTCTGCCTAAAGTCTGATTTTAAGCCCTATGTATTTCCTCTTTTTGACAATAATGTAAGAAACTTTCTGACTGACTAGGCCAAGAAATCAAAAAGAGCTTGTCTTCCTTCTAGTTTCCACACCCTGCTTATTAATTTGGAGTTATAATATGTGGTTTGTTGTAAAAAAAAAAAAAGGACTTACATGGTGAGTATGGGGAAGGAGGAGATGAACATTTGCTGAGTATCTGACATGTGCTAAGCTCTTCCCATAAATTATCTCATTTATTCCTTACAACAAACTGAAAGGGAACTGTTGTTACTCTTAATGTATAGATGTGGAAACTGAGGCTGAGAGGTTAAATGACTTGACCAAATTTACAGAGCTCATATTTAGAGGAGCCAGAACTTCCATCTGAGTCTAACTCTAAAATTTATGTTGTTTTTATTATACTGGGGTACCTTCTATGGATTGTGAAGCTTCATAAAGGGAGGACCAAAGGATAGAATTCATTTGGAGGGTAACACATCATATTGTTTGAGTTACATTTTCACATCTAGTTAGTAAATCTATGTGCTGCAAATTGAACTTGTTCTTGCATCTTCTATGTCGCAGTCTGCATTTTACAGTTGGAAAAACATATCTAGAAAGATTTCATCTTGGTAGCTACAAAGTTCATCTTGGTAGCCACGGTTGGAAATTTCTGCTTTTGGTACAATAAAATCTATGGTGTTCTTGGTAACGACCTTTCAATTGAGGTATTAATGTTTTAGCCAAAGTTCTACTTACTGCCAGGAAGAGAAAGCCACTCAAGGGGAGTCTATTGTGGGGTAAAAACGGGCCATCTTCTGGTCATCCTAGGGGAAAAAAATCAGTGTTCAGCCCATACACTGGATTAAGAATGAGACCTAGAACCAAGGTACTTCCTCTGTCTCCTCTGTGACCACATGATGCACTATTTTGCTTCCTCCATTCTCCAGCATTCCCTGCCTACTCATCAGTGCGCTCATGGTCGAAAATGGCCACCATAGATCTCAATTCCTCATGATCACCAGGTTGCTATCTAAGGGCACTCTTGATTCTCTTTCATTTTGAGAGATCTGATTCCTCACCACCATTTGTGTCCTTGATCACATGTCCACCAGAGTCACCAGGGAGGGAGGCACAAATGTGATTGTTATGCCCACCTCCTTAGGAAAGGTTAGGAGCATGGGCGATTCCTAGAACATAGGGCTCTCAGTGAAGCAGGCATTCCACATATACCTCCAACCATAAATAAAAAGTATGTGAATACGACTTTATAGTTTGGGGAATATTTTTATGCAGTCTCCTTTGATCTGGAATTATCTATCACCACCTTACACTTAAGGAAACTATGGCCAACTGGCTGAGTGATTTGGGAAGGTCATCTGGCAAAGTAAATGGAGGACCCAAGACTAGATACCAAAGCCCCAGTTCTTTCCACCATATTAGGCTGCCTCTTTGTCCATGGAAATGGACACAGCTTATGGAAGAAAGTTGCCATTGTGGCAGTTTTACATCTACAGTTTAATTCACAATTAGCACCCATGAATAAATTTGCTAAAACCACAGCGGGTTTTAGCTTCCTTTCACAATACCACATTTTTGTGTTGTACCTCATGGTTAGTACTGCACTCCGCTGGAAGCTTGTGAATACATTTTCTTATACTGGTATGGTACATACTTATAGGAATTATGGATACCATGAAAAGAATAAGTTGAATAGATTGTTTTGGGTTATTGAGTAATTGTAGTTCAATTTTGCACAAGTAATAGAATATGCCTTTGAAATGTCACGTGACAGTTTTGTGGAGCTAGAATTTTGGTTAAGGGAGTCATAGACTCCCTAAAGGTGGGGATGTCCTTAAAATGCATGGAGAAATGAACCCTTAGTCACGTCTATACCCAGGCACATTTGAGCCAGTTTTTTTTAATGACTCCTGAACCTCAAACCAAAAATCAAGAAAAAAAATTGAATAAAAATGCTTGGAGTTATCCTCTTTGCCCAGAGATAATGCAATTTCCCTGTGCTAAATGCTGTTAATTTTTCCAAAATCTAAAGAAGTGATAACATTTTAAAGATGAAAGGAATTTATTCCTGTCCTCAAGAGAAGTCTAGTATAGTGGGCAAATTGAAATGCATCAAAATATAAAATACTTCTTTATTTCACCCCTAATGAACATATCTTCTGGCAATGACCACCATGGCAAGAAATGAATGGAAATTTTTCATGCAAGAGCATTACACGTAAATTCCTGTAGTGCTTTAAATGTCTGGAAGGGTCTCTAGAAATGGACCTTAAACAGTTACACAGTTAACATTCAGATATCAAAGAATTCAGCAAAATAGAAACTGCTTAAATATTAAACATCAAATTTTCCTTCTTTCAAAGGACTAATAACTTAGCAATAAAAATTGTCTGAATCTTGACATCACAAGGTCTCAGTCAGGCAGTGGATTTTAAATAAAAATTTGCAAGCAGTTCCTATTTAAGCAAAGTTAACAGCTGAGCAAAGAGGAATGAATTAGTAGCCTGCCCCAAACTCACCTTGAACAGACAACAGTCCACCTCCTTTGCAGTCCAAGCTCCTCCTCTGTGGAGCTGCCTGCCAAGCGAAAGCACCCAGGATCGATGCTGTCAGGGAAATGCGTCTGCACAGAGGCAAGGCACTAATCAAGTTCTCCTGCAGCTGCTGACCTAGCCTGCAATACCAATAGAAGAAACATGCAGCCATGAAAGAGAAGCAGATGGTGGACAAGGAATTAGAGGAAAGGGAAACAATAAAGGAGGAATCCCTGAGCTTGAAAATAATGGGACACACCAACAATAAAAACCCCTTTGTCCACAGTGATGAGGAAATATTTCATTAAGATGTTCTCAAAGAGACTCACCCATGTAGAGTGAGCAGCAAAGGGTAAAATGACTTGCTGAGGCTGTTCCTGGAGAGGAACTGGAGCCTGAGTATCAGTTCCCAAATGGTAGCCCTGGTACTGGACCAAAGAAGGAAGGTAGAGCCCAGCCAAAAATAACAGAAGGAGTCATAACCTGGGAGGGGGAGGACTTGACAATACAACATACTTTTACTGTACTTGTGTTCCCCTGAAAAATATTGATTCTGCTTGGTTCTCAAGAGAACACTCATAGAGAAGGAACCATGATGTCATAGAATCTTGAAGCTAAAAATAACCTAAGCCTTTCTAGTCCAACCAGAGACAAGGAATGTGAGATTCAGGAAGATCCAAGAGCTTCCCCAAGGTCACATACAAACTAGGGGCAGAGAGCTAGAAAGAACCAAAGTCAATTTCTCCTGGGTCTCAAGACAGTACCTTTGGTGTTCTAGTAAATTTTCTACACTTCTGAAGCCCTGTTAGTTGTGGGCTCGTGTTGGAACACTTCACTTCAATAAGTAGACTAAAATGAAACACTATGGTATGGTTAATAATAAAACCGGTTTTTATAAATAATAACTTCTATAGGAAATATGACTTCTATCAACCTATGAAATACATTTTGGTTTTGCAAATAATGAGGCAGTTGTGCCCCTATTGGATGTCTGGGATAATTTTCCAGATATTGTCACCAGCTGGGTTAGGTGTTATATAGCATAGATTGACATCTGAACTAGTAGATCTCTACAGCAAAAAAAAGGAATTTAGAGACTTTAGGTAGCATTGTAGACAGTGCCATTGCTTCCAAAGCACTCACTTTATTCCCCTCATTTATTTGATTAATGCATACAAAAATTATAGGCATTGTAAGGAATCAGGAGAGGAGTGATTTGGCTGGAGTAGTTTGCACATTGAAAACCTCTCCTCCTGAAGGTCTTTAGGCAAGTGTCTCATGTTTTCATCTCCTAAAGAACAAGTGGATCACTGTAGAAGCAGCCATCTCTTTTTTTTTTAACACATGTCAAAGATTTCATTTAATTCATTAATAAAGGAACCACTAAGATGTTACAATAGATTCAAAGGAGAATTCACAGTACCACACATCTGTGGTCTAATAATGTATGTTGAAATGAATTTTAAAAGAGATGCAAAAACAGGAAAAATGGGCTAATAGCCACAGGTAAATAATTGATTGCATTCTGCCAGATACAGTTTGGGCTTTTACCGTCAAGAATTACATTTTTATCAATTTCCTACAAGTTACAGTTTACAGTAGCTCAAAGGCAATGAAAAGTAAGAGATCCCATAGAATCAGATAACCCAGAAGGATGTGTAAGACCACATGCCTTGTTTTCAAATGAAGACACCCAGCAACCTTTTGGTCCATTAAAATTCTTTCAGAATTTTACCTGCAGTTCACATTTTACAGATGAAGAATCTCAATTTAGAGAGGTAATAGCCTAACCTGGATCCCTTGGTGATAGAGCTTAAATGGGAACCAAGGTCTGTTTAATTCCAGGGACACTTCTCTTAAACTAAAGGGCAGTAGTTCTCAACTGGGGGTGATGGTGTGTCTCAAGTGATATTTGGCAATGCCTGGAGACATTTTTGGTAGCCATAATTTGGGGGTGCTTCTAGCTTCTAATGAGTAGAAGCGAGGGATGCTACTGAATTTCATACAGTACACAGCACAGCCCTCTATAACAAAGAAACCGTCTTTTGAACAGTATCTGCTATTAAAAGGTGATATTTCCTTTGGACATGTGTAGGTTCTAACTGACTAAGAACCTACATGCCAAGGCCACTGTAAAAAGCAAAAACACACTTTTCAGAGGATCATCTACTTAAGAATCTTCCACTAGCATGTAAATCGTTAAAGAATTGAAATGGCTAAGAGCAACAGGTAAAATTCAATGAGAACTTGTAGTAATTGGCACAGTACTAATAGCATCGCAGTAGTGTTTATTCAACTTTCCTACAGGCACTGCTTAGGGTGTAGAGGCTCGTGCCGGGAAAATATTGAATTGGCAGCATTATTATGAAACTTACCTGCATTTGGAAATAAAGGTAAATGAGAATTATATATTTCAGTATTAAATGCAACATAAGTTAGATTCTGGCATGTACTTAAATTTTTTCTTTTTTTTTTGCGGTACGCGGGCCTCTCACTGTTGTGGCCTCTCCCGTTGCGGAGCACAGGCTCCGGACGCGCAGGCTCAGCGGCCATGGCTCACGGGCCCAGTCGCTCCGCGGCATGTGGGATCTTCCCAGACCGGGGCACGAACCCGCGTCCCCCGCATCAGCAGGCGGACCCTCAACCACTGCGCCACCAGGGAAGCCCTTAAGTTTTCTTTTAATATGTACTGTGTGATAGACGTAATGCTAGGTGCAAGAGATATATGAAGATAGAAGTTTATGAGCTAGTGGGGAAGATGAACATGCACATAAAAGATTGTAATGCAGCATGATCATTCAAGGTTCCTAAGGGAAAGCAAGCAAGATTGAAAAGAATGAGGGAAGGCAACTCAGAGAATGCAGGCTGGTCCTGGGAGGATGGACTTGGAGAACAGTAGAGGGAGGGGGAATTCTGGGAAGATGGAATTGTACTTTTTAGAGGCATGAACGTGAGAGAGAGAGTGTTGTGTTTTGAGAGTGTAAGTGAAAGGGTGGGAAGGACAAGGTGATTTATGTAAGACGACAATAGACAGGTAGCTAGGGGTCTGACAAGGAAGAGCCTCCTAACTGCATTGTCTCTAGCTTTTTGGCTATAATGAATAAAGCTGCTATGAACATAGTACAAGTCTTTTGTGAACACATTATTTTTTTTTCGGTACGTGGGCCTCTCCCGTTGCGGAGCACAGGCTCCGGACGCGCAAGCTCAGCGGCCATGGCTCACGGGCCCAGCTGCTCCTCGGCATGTGCGATCTTCCCGGGCCGGGGCACGAACCCGTGTCCCCTGCATCGGCAGGTGGACTCTCAACCACTGCGCCACCAGGAAAGCCCTTGTGGACACAATTTAAAAAAATTTTTTTCTTGGATAAACACTTAGGCGTGGAATTGCTGGATCGTAGAGTAGATATATATTTAACTTTATAAGAAATAACACAAGTTTTTTTTAAGTGGTTGAACCATTCTATATACTCACCAACAATTATGAGAATTTCTGCTATTCCACACCCTTGCCAGTACTGGATGTTGTCAATCTTTTAGATTTTAAATCAAATTAGTGGATGCATGGTGGCATATCAGTGATTTTAACTGGCATTTCCCTGATGATCAGTGATACTGAGCATATTTTAATGTACTTATTGGCTATCTATAAGTCATTCTTTGCGACATTTCCAAGTCTTTTGCCCACTTTTAAAGTGTGTGTCTTTTTATCATTAAGTTATAGTTGTACTTTATGTATTTTGGATATAAATGTTTTGCCAAATCTATGTGTTATGAATATTTTCTCCCACTCTCCTGGGACTGCCTACTTATTTTCTTAATAGGTCTCTTGATTAGCAGAGATGTTTTGACTTTGATAAAGTCCAATTTACCAATATTTCCCTTTTATGATTAGGACTTTCTCTGTCCAGTCTAAGAAATCTTTGCCTATCCTTCTTCATGAAGATTTTCCCTTATAGTTCCTCTAAATGCTCTTATAGTTTTAGCTTTTGTGTTTAAGTATATGGTATATCTCAAACTAATTTTTTGTGTATGATGACAAAAAAAAAGTTTCACTTTTTTTGCACATATTGTTGTCCAGCTGACCCAGAACCATTTACTGAATAAAACCGTCCTTTCAACCCCACTGAATTTCTTTGTCACCTTTGTTGAAAGTCTTTTCATCCTATAAATGAGGGTCTGCTTCCAGACTTCTCTATTGTGTTCCATTGATTTATCTGCCTATCCTTTTGTCAATACTACTTCATTTTGCTTATTATAATTTATAATATTTATAAATTTATAAACATTTATAATATGTTTTGAAATCAGGTAGATTAAGTCTTCCAACTTCGTTCTTTTTTTTTTTCTAAAATTACTTTTGCTATTCCAAGTTCCTTGTTTTTTCATATGTATTTTTTGAATTAGTTTCTACAAAAACACTTCTTGGGATTTTGATTTGGATAGCATTGAATTTATAAATCACTTTGGAGAGAATTGACATTTTGACAATATTGAGCATATCAATCCATGATAATGTTTAGCTCTGTTTAGGTGTTTTGTTTTTTTTCTTTTCAAATTTCTCAGTAGTACTGTATATTTTTTCAGCACAGAAATTATCCCTAAATATTAACAAAGTTTTTGAATGTTATTATAAATTTCACTTTTTAATCCTATTTGCTTTATTAAGAAATGAAAAGTCCTCAGTTTTCTCACTTTGGAAAATATATAGAGAAGAAAGTATCAATTATAATACTACCATCTAAAGATAATTATTATTAGCACCTTGGTGAATACCCAATAGTCTTATTTATATGCATACCTACATACACATATCTTTAAAATATAAATGGGGAGTCTGTTCTTTAAAAATTCAATCTAACTAACACCAGTATAACCCAAGAAGCATTAAAAGGGAGCCTTACATTGAATTGTCTTTCTAAAATCCCTATAAACACTCATTGTTTGGAAATCAGAACACAGTTTCCCCATAGAGACAATGTTCAAATGACAGGTTATCAATTCAGGCCCACAAAACAAAACCTACTTAGCCCATTATGGCTTTTAGCCCTCTGACCTGCAACTCCTTTAAGGGAACACAATCCCCACACATTCATTCCCTACATAAGCTTTGGATCTCTTAAAACCCTGTAAGGAGAGAGACACAGGATGGAGCTGGTACATGAGGATGGAAAAGGCTTAGAAAAAGCAGGAGGCTGGAGTCCTGAAGGGAGTCTGTACCAGTGTTGACTCTGGGGTTCTTGTGTGTGAGCTTCAGAAGTCAGGTGGACAGAGTAGTAGCAGCAGTTTACCTGTATTAACATTCATTAACGTCTGCATTACATTCTCAAAGAAATTCTGCTGAAGCTGAAATTCAAGAGATCCAATCTCAGGGTCACCACGCTATCCAAGAAACATGGCCCAGCAACTAAAAGATGATCTCAAAATAATTTAAATACTTGCCTCTCTCAAACACAGTGCTGTCAATACATAGTCCACAAAATTATTTGGTTTAAATCTCCTTTTGCTCTCTTGTTGGCTTCAACCTATAGCTTTTCTAGAATATCCTTCTCTAAACCTGTAAAGCTTTCTCCCTAGCCACATCCCATGCACTTTTTTTTTCTTCTTCTCCCACCCCCTTTCTCCTAATTCTGCATTCCCTAAGCCCAGAGAAGCACCCTGGCAATGGCAGAACCCTTTCTGAGTAGATGGGGGTTTGAGGGGCTAGGCGGGTGGGGTAAGGGAAATGCTGGGAAGGGCTCCACATACCAACTTCCATCATTTCTCCCTGAGCATCTGTTTCCTAAGTTAGGAAGAACCTGTTTAACTGGAAAGACTTCTGGGAGTTCCTGGAGGCTAGGGAAAGATGAGACAGCCAAAAGAATGGATTTTGATTCTTACATGTAAAGATAGTAGATACATGAGAAGGTGCTCTAGAAGCAAGTCATTTTCAGGAACTTTTCTTCCTATTTCCTTTGCGCCTCCATTATTAAACTGCCCAAGAAATTGGCTCAGTCTTGTGCTTGAGGGGGACCCAGGTTTAGGATTCCTGGGGAGCCGCAGGTCAGGAGGGTATTGCTGGGCAGTGCAAAACAGGGAAGCTGGCAGGGTGGCTGTCCATGCTGTGTTGATCTTTTGGTCTGATACTTGTTTTTAGTTTCACTTTCTTTTAATTATGGTCTCTCCATACCTGACCTGAACAGCACCATTCTTCTGGCTTGTTAGTTCATTTTAATGATAACACCATATTACCATCAGAGTGACTTCTCAGGTCACAGTGTATTGCAGAGAGCAGATTTTTAATTAAATGGTAACGTTTTCTGAGTTTGGAAGTAATTCCTAAAGTTAATAGTTATTAGCTACCTTGAAATTGTAAAAAAAAAAAAAAAAAAAAAAAACATCAGTATATAAAATCAGTGCGTAATTAGCAAGCTGCCCTCTAAGAAGCAGAGCACATCACCTTCTGTCCAAAAGGAACAGCTCTGCTGATGAGGCACTGACATAGTTAAGAGAAACCATGAATCATGAGGGACCGGGAAAACGTTGATGCCCAGCTCACATTCAGAAGCAGCATAATTTATGAAGCACTGAGGACAGTGGGAGGTAGGCTGTCAGAAATGCTAAGTTCTCTGTGGAATTATTACATTCCCTTTGAAAGATTGGATGTCATCGAAACGAGGTAATCTGGGGAAGCTTGGAGGTTCTGTGCAATTGGGAAAAGTGCAAAGATACTTGGAAATGAAGCCAAATTTCTTCAGCCCTTTTCCCACTGGAAATCACGCCCAAGGTCTTATGAAAACAGGCTTTCTTTTCAAGCATCAGGAGGAAATACTTCATGAAGGACACCCGTGGCACTTGGAAACTTCCTGATCCATCGGTACTGGAATGGTCAGAACTATGCCAAGATTGCATCGACTCTGCCTTTAAGATCTGTTTTCTTTATTTACCCCTTGGCACACTCTTTTCAATTATTTAAGATTACATATTGTCTATGGGTCCAAGGGAAGGAGAAAATGTAAAAATTAACAATATATGTTGATGACTTCAGCAAACTTATTATCAGTCATTACTTTTATTATTCCTTTTGATAAATAATAATTTCTAGCATTTATCATTGGCTGCTCACTAAAGTGCTAAAGACAGTGTTGAGTGCTTTTCATGGGTTATTTTATTTAATCCTGCCATAAACTAAGCACCACCTTCAATTTAGAGATGGGGAAACTGAGGCTTAGAGAGGCCAAGCAACTTGCCCAAGATCACACAATTTATCAGAGGTGGAGCCTATATTCCAGTCATTTCCTTTAGCTGTTGTAAAGGTATCAAGTTTTAATCCAATAGAAAGATTAAAATGACTAAATCTACTTGACATTTTGGAAGGGAATATGATTCACCTTGAAGAAGAGCACTCTGGATTTTGGCATGGCAGACTGGCTATGTCTTCCTGTCAAGTCAGTTTTAGACAACTCCTATCTGGTCCATAATGGCTCTGTGGCATGTATTCTCTGAATACAGATGAAATCACTCCACTGTTAACAGCTCAGTGGGATGTTCCCTCAACAAGTGAGAAAGTTTATTCAACTTTGGAAAGTGGTATCGGCAAACTATTCCAAAACCATCTCATACTACTTTCAGACCCTCTCCAGCTTGTCCATTGGAACTTGAATCATAAAGAGATTTCTTTTAATGGGCTGTATTATTTTCTGCCAAGCAGTCACTTATTTCCTTGGAGGTCCATTGTATTCACTATCCATTTCCATGAGGGTAGGTAGTCCAGTTTCTGAGGTATTTATAAGAAATTGTATAACAGTTTCTATGGTGATAGAGAATGAGAACATTACTTCAAGCCATTTAAAATGATGATTTGCCAAAACAAGTGTATACAATTTTGTTTACTACCTGGTCATTGAAAGGTCTAGGGTAACTTGGTTGGCAGCTTGAAGAAACTTTTTACTCCTCATTCTTTGCGTCAGGCAGCTACCTGGTCAGAAAATTGATTTCCAGAAGCATGAATGGCCACAGAGCAATTTTAGTAACAGTTTTAGTTGAACCTTTGCGGTAAACAAGGCAATTTCCTGGGTGCCGAGTGATTGGACTTCAAAATGAACCATCAGACCCACAGGCAAGCTTAGTACAGCAAGCAGGCCTGCTTTCCAGGCTAAGAGTTAAACTTTTCTCCTCTGATTCAAATATCAGATATAAGCCTTTCCCATTTATCTGTGATACCAAAATAAACAGAGGTCCCACACAGGGGAAGCCTTTGGATTCGGCTTAGCTCAACAGACGGTTATGGGGATGTAGTGTGGCAATATAGAAAGAGAGCAGGCTTCAGGCCCACCAGAGGTGGATTCAAGTCCTGGCCTTAGTTGTACAGCCCTGAGAGAATGACTTAGCTGCCTCAAGGCTCTTTCTTCACCTGGAAATTAAAGACACTAACGTCTCCATTGGCAGGGTGTTTTAAGGACTAGAAATAATATATATGTTTTCTGGGTCCCCATGTTCCTACCTTGGAGAAGAAACAGCAGCTAGGAGCAGTTAGAAGCAAATGATATCCTTTACCTGGATTTCTCAGAGCACGATGAAGGAGGTCCTGTTTGTAATCTACAATAGCGCTCCCTAGAATAACCTCTCCCCTAGTCTTCTTCTCAAGGTCCTATTTTCATAGAGCTATCCTTTCTTTCTCTCCCCCTTCCTCCTCATTAGTTCTGTTTCTCTGGCTCCCAGTCTCTCAGTTCTGTATCACAAATGTCCTGGAATCTGGCAAAAGTCTAATTCCCCTCAGAGGGCAGAGAATACACGCTGTGGAGCAAAAGCCAGCATTCTCTTCAGAGGGCAGCAGAGGTGTAGCTAGGGCTGTGGACACACACTATGAAAAGTTTTGCTCTGTCTTACACATTGTAACACTCACCTTAGTGCCTGGAACCTAGTAGGTGCTTAATAAAAATGTTCTCGATTAAGGAGTATCTACAATTGCCCACATACTTATCTTGTGATTGTGGGTTTTAGAGCACAAAAATTAGTAAGATAAGACCCCTGCTTCAAGGACTACACAGTGTAGAAGATATTCTTGAATTTAAGTGATTGTTTTGGGGTTTTTTTTAAAAATAAATTTATTTATTTATTTTATTTTTGGCTGCGCTGGGTCTTCATTGCTGCGCACGGGCTTTTCTCTGGTTGCAGCAAGCCAGAGCTACTCTTCGTTGCAGTGCGCGGGCTTCTCATTGCAGTGGCTTCTCCCATTGCGGAGCACGGGCTCTAGGTGCGTGGGCTTCAGTAGTTGCGGCACGTGGGCTCAGCAGTTGTGGCTCGCGGGCTCTAGAGTGCAGGCTCAGTAGTTGTGGCACACGGGCTTAGTTGCTCTGCAGCACGTGGGATCTTCTCAGACCAGCGCTCGAACCCGTGTCCCCTGCATTGACAGACGGATTCTTAACCACTGCACCACCAGGGAAGCCATAGGTGACTGTCTTAAGCAGCTACATCATCACTGAAACAATGAAGATGCACTCGGTTATATCCATAAAATATCTTAAGCATAGTAAAACATCTCCATGGCATAAATGACTGATTACTGCATTGGTTGTATTCCAGAGAACTAACTTCAAAATGACCAGGCAACATTTCTTAAAAAAAAAAAAAAAAAAACCGAAACAACCCACCAAAAGCAAGTTATTTAAGGTATACCTTTACTAGTTTTTTTTTTTTTTTTTTTTTTTGCGGTATGCGGGCCTCCCACCGCTGTGGCCTCTCCCGTTGCGGAGCACAGGCTCCGGACGCGCAGGCTCAGCGGCCATGGCTCACGGGCCCAGCCGCTCCGCGGCACGTGGGATCCTCCCGGACCGGGGCACGAACCCGCGTCCCCTGCATCGGCAGGCGGACTCTCAACCACTGCGCCACCAGGGAAGCCCCCTTTACTAGTTTTATGCTTAACAACAAATGCTATTTGTGGGTTGTATGATAACTGACATACTATCAATGTACATAAATTGTGTCATTGCTTTTTATCAATTATGTCATTGATTTTTGGGTTAGAATGATAAACACAGATTATTTCATTCATTCATTCCTTGCTTCTATCATCTTTTATAATTGCCACGCTATTCTAGCCCTAATTTTGTTGTGGAGTCTAAAATCAGCTACTTATTAACTGTATTTTGCAGCAAATTACTTAACCTCTCAAAGTTTCTCTTTTAACATCTGTTAAGTGGGGTTAAATTTGACAGTATCTACCTCTTGAGGTAGGTTGTAAAGATTCAATGAGATAATGCACCTTTAGCATCTAACACAGAGTCAGGCACATTGTGGCCAACATTTAACAAATGGTTGTTATTATTGTTGCTGCTACGATCATTGTTGTTTATTATTGTTGTCATACCAATATATTATAGGAGCTGGGCTCTATGAGGTACAAACAGGAAATAGCTTTATTTTTAAATTTCATTGCCTTTAAACATGTTCTGTCTTATCTCCCTTTCCTGCCCCTGTATGATACCTCTGCCAGATTCTGTGTACTTTCCTGTTACTTTAAGATATTGGACAACAGTCCTGTTTTCAAAATTTAAAAAGTCTAGTCCAATCTAAAGTAAAACATCCATTTCCCATCTAGTTTAAATCTTCTCCCCTCCCCCCAGCTCAGGCCCAGCCATGGGGCCCACAGATCGGTGGAGGGAGCAACACAGAGTCTGTTGCTTGGCCCTCTTTTCTTCTGTCACCTGCTTCTGGCTCCTTCAGGCTGGAGGGTGGGGTGGGGGGGTAGGGTGAAAGGGGTGGAGGGGACCAGAGGAGGTGGTAGCTGCTGCTCCCTGTACTTCTTTCTTGATTCTCTCTTGACAGATTCTCTCAAATGGCCTCAGTCCCAGCAAATGTCCAAAGCTGGCCCTTTCCTTGAAGGAGCATTTTTGCCAGTTCTTTGGGACTCTCATCCCTCCACTTCCCTGCTGTCAAGAATGTCAAACACTGCTCTATTCTCCCAAGAAAGTGATACTTGCGCCCAGCAAGCAGCCCTGGAACCCAGCTACCTCCCATGCTATTTGGCTTATGGGAAATTTACCCACTTTTTCTATCACCTTCTGGAAGCCAGGCTCTCCCACTGCTGTTCTCTCTGTCCCTGTCCACCTCCAGGTGAGAGGCAGGCATCAGATTCTCTGTTTCCCAAACTCCAGGGAATATGTGATTTGAGAAGAGACACAGACTGTAGCGCTTTCCACTTGCACCCCAGATTCTTCCCATAATGATTCACTAACTTCCGTTATGTAGGATAGGAGCATAATTGAATGGACAGTCAAAGAACCAATTAGCAAGTGCTAGCTGGATGTGTTTAGCAACTGTCTTTACAATGTGTGGACTTCTACTGCCTATTGTCCTCAGCTGGGGCGCTTTGGCGGAAACTCTGAGACAACAGGAAAAGTCCCATCCAGCATCCTGTTACATTTTTATTATGCCTGAACTTTTACAACAGTCTCGTAATTGGTTTTCCTGCTGCCTATGGCCCACTATTTCATTTCATCCCATACCTAACAGCTAGATTAATCTTTCTCAAAAGACACTGGTCTTGTCATATTTTTCTTTTCAGTCCATCACTGTGGCTTTTGCAGGTTGGCTACCATCCCAACAGCCCTTTCAAAAAGAAAAGGAAAAGCTCAGGGTCCCCAGACTGAATGTAATCCCAGAAGATGAAGCCAGATAGCACAGTAGTAGAGTTTCTGGGAGTCCCCAGAGCTCCTGTGACACTGGTTTGCTTCTGCTTATTATGTCATATAAACTCCCCAGGCTACAGACATAAACTCTACTTATTCAATGAGGTATTTACACTATGATCAGAGATCCCCGAGGCACTAGAAAGGATGTCTTTAATATACAATTCCAGCTTCATCATGTCATCAAAGTCTTCTAAATTTTGAGGAGTGACCCACTGGCTGCACATCACCCAGATCATTTAGAGCTAATTTCTCCAAGAGCCACACTCTGTCTACACCAAAAAAGTGCAAAGTATGAATTCTAGAGAACTAGAATTTTGGAACCCAGGGAACATCTAATTCAACTTTTCTGTTTTACGCATGACAAAATGGTGACTCAGAGAGGCTGTGGCTTTGCCCAAAGTCACCAGGCCATTTGAAGCACAACCAGAATTAGTAGCCAGGTCTCCTGATCCCTAGAGCCAGGCTGATTTCACCATCCCAGGTGACAGCATGCCAGTTGGTTTCATTACTTTGTAAACCACTGTCCACTTAGTCCCTGAACTGCAGAAGGTCATCCACATGTAATGGAAAGGGAATGTTCTTTCTAAAATTGGTATTAAAGCCTTCTTTGATAGCATGTAGGGAGAAGAAAATTATTACTATTATAAAGAAGTAAAATGAACTGCAGACCCAGAATTTGTCTCTGAAAATGCTGATGGATATTTTTGGTAATGAAAGGGAAGGCCCAGGACATATCCTGGATGGAAAAGGCTGAGACAAAACAAACTAATTTGCTTTAAATAATAAAGTAAGAAGAATTTTCCATTTCCAGTGAGAATTGAGAGGAAGGTGTTTTTACAGGCTAAGAACTTGGAAAAGAGAGAATAATGGGGAAAAAAGATCCCTGTAGATGGACAGAGTGGGCAGACCAGAGGGGGAAATGGCTAAAAAGAAACTCCGGGTGGCCCAAAACTTTAGAAACAAAGACGTCTTATATTTGATTTTAAGTGCTTTTCTATACTGTACTGTGATCAACCATCACGATTCACAAATCCTCAGTAAAAGTTCACTATACATAACAATGAGGGTCAGAGAGGTACCTGGGACAAAGGGGAGTGGGGAGAGGAACAAAATCGTGGAAGTACCTGACTGTTAGGTTGCTGTGGTAAGCAGAATAATAGCCCCCCAAAGATGTCCGTATCCTAATCCCAGGAACCTGTGAATGTGTTAATCAACATGGCAAAGAGAATTAAGGTTACTAATCAATAGATAAGGAGAGTCACCTGGATTATTCAGGTGGGCCCAATATAATCACAAGTGTCCTTAAAAATGGAAGAAAGAGGCAGAAGAGGGGGTCAGAGAGATGCAATATGAGAAGGACTCCATCTACCACTAATACCTTTGATGATAGAGGAAAGGGGCCATGAGCCAAGGAATGTGAGTGGGTGGCCTCTGGAAGCTGGAAAAGACAAGGAGACGGACTCTGCCCTCAAGAGTCTAGGGAGGAATGTGGGAGAGGGCACTCTGATGTTAGCTCACTGTTTGGCATGCCTCTCCTCTCTGTCTCTTCCTTCCATGGCAGCCACTAAGGCTTGGGTCTACCCCTCCTTCTCTCAGCCTCACTGCTTCCTATCGTTGGTTTGTTTTAGGGGAGCATCTGCAGTAGCAGAATTTGAGGAAGACAGAAGAAATCCCCAAGTTAGCTGCTCTCTTATCACGCTCACCATTCATGTGCCGCCAGCCCTGTCATCCTGTTCTCGTCTCAGTGTTCCCAGGCATCATTCCCATCCTTTATTGTTCTGTTCCTTATCCTTCAATGTCTGACCCTGCTTTGTGTCCCAACATCCATCACTGATTTTAGGCCCAGACTGATTTCACAGGAGTGATCACCCGTATCTGTCTTACATTCTGGGTTACCCCCAATCTCAGAGCAGCAGAGATGCTCCTAACATCTCAGATGGCAACTCAACATATTTTCCTACAGCAGCAATTTTCAGAACGTGTTTTGGGGAGCTCTAGTTTTGGGTGTTAATATCTGTTACTCAATAAAAGGGTTTCAAAGGCAAAGAAGGTTGATGAATTCTCAATGGAACAATTTTAAGCAGTTTTCTTTCCTGCGGAACTTCTTAAAGCTTTTAATATGCAAATGTATATTATGAATCTCTGAGTGGGATATATGACATGCAGTGTTTCCCAAACTTATTTGACCTTGGAATTTTTTCCTTGAAAAAATTTTTTCCTTTTTTCCTTGAAGCTTTCTTGAGAGAATATTCTTCTGTGAAACGTATTTTGTCTTAAAGTAGCATAACTTTTGTCTTAAAGTAACCCTCTTGTGGGTCAGGCATAGGTTCTTGTGAATTGACACAGGGATATAGTCATTATTGTCCTGGTGGGACAATGCTTTCTAACTTCTTCAACTGCATTTTTTGGAACCCAGTAGTTTGTGGAGTGGAAAACTGCATGCAAGACCCTTCCAGCTAAGGACTGGGTGATTGCCCAGAAAGCAGAGGCAGATGACCAAGTAGAAAGCATCTGGGATCATAGGTTAGAAGAGCTGGTATCTAATCTCAATTTTACCACTATTAGGTGGGTACTCCTGAGCAACCTTCAATATTTTGCCTCAGTTTCTTCATCTATAAAATGGAGGGCTTAATGGTAATATTAAAATAAAAATAAATAATAACTGCTTAAAATATTTCACAGGAATTTCAGGAGTTTCTAATGAGTTGATGACATGAAAGCACTTTAAAAAGAGTAAGGCTTTTTTAATGGTACAGATGAACCGGTTTGCAAGGCAGAAATAGAGACACAGACGTAGAGAACAAGCGACACCAAGGGGGGAAAGCGAGGGGTGGGTGGTGGTGGGATGAACTGGGAGATTGGGATTGACATGTATAAAATAGATAACTAATAAGAACCTGCTGCATAAAAAAAAAATAAATTTTAAAAAAGAGTAAGGCTTTTCTTAGTAAGTGTATGGAAAAAATACTATATTATTTCTTAATTAACTTGGTTTTGTACTAGGATCAATGATTCAAGCCCATAGATAACCTCTAAACCTTATTGATTGATTGATTGATTGTAAAACATTTCAATTCAAATTATTTTCGCCAAACTGGTAATAAAGAATAATTCACAAATTACAATTTTACTTCTTTTCTCTTTCTAGCTCCTCTGGCTGGTGGAGGAATAGTGCAGTGGCCAAGACAAAGATGCAATCAAGGGAAAGGAATAGAAGCTGGACATTTAGTAAACTGGATAAACCGGATAAGGCAGGTCATTGTCACATTTGAGCTTCAAGTGGGGTCTGATTGATTTGGAAACAGTGCTACTGGGGGCAAATTCCATCCTCAGATTTTCAGGTAACTTTGGATCCAGTTATTAGCTGACAGTTAATATTCCCGTTGGCAAAACCTGAGAGTCTGACTCTGATTGACAAAGCCTAAAATGTCGGGCTTCCCTGGTGGCGCAGTGGTTGAGAGTCCGCCTGCTGATTCAGGGGACACGGGTTCGTGCCCCGGTCCGGGAAGATCCCACATGCCATGGAGCGGCTGGGCCCGTGAGCCATGGCCGCTGAGCCTGCGTGTCCGGAGCCTGTGCTCCACAACGGGAGAGGCCACAACAGTGAGAGGCCCGCGTATCGCAAAAAAAAAAAAGAAAAAGCCTAAAATGTCATCTGTGACACCAGGAATAAGTTTCATTTCACAAAAGAGCAGAAAGTATCAGTTATCACACTTCTCCATTGTCCATCTTATGTGATGGACACATGAGAACATGCCAGTGGGTCATGGGCAACAGCAACAGGCTCTGTACCTTGGCCCTTTCAGCTCCAGGATTTGTAGCTATCTATTAAGTTACATCACAGCATTCTGGGTATTCTTATGCAATATTCAATCTCTTTGGTTCAGGAACTGACTTAGAAGAGGGAGACTCTAGATAACCTGTTATAAAGTATCATTTGTCTGGTAGATCCTGGTATGTTGAGCCTGGATCAGCAATTCAATTTAATTCCTTGCTCTATTTGTTTGAAAATGGAACCTGTAGCAAAAGTAGATGTGTCATACTGACAAGTATATTTTTAAAGCAATCTCCATTGTTTATTTTTTTAATGGTAGAAGTCAGGGATGATTCTAGGAAGGTGAATTATACAGGTAAGGATGAATAAGGAGGGGCACTACCTTATAGTCATATATGTATTTGGGTTTAGTGGCTCTTGGAGAAGGGGAATTTCTCTGTGGATATCACGTATTATCATCTAATTTAGAGACATTTTCTTTTTTTTTTTTTTTTTTGCGTTACGCGGGCCTCTCAATGCTGCGGCCTCTCCCGCCGCGGAGCACAGGCTCCGGACGCGCAGGCCCAGCGGCCACGGCCCACGGGCCCAGCCGCTCCGCAGCATGCGGGATCCCCCCGGACCGGGGCACGAACCCGCGCCCCCTGCATCGGCAGGCGGACTCCCAACCACTGCGCCACCAGGGAAGCCCGAGACATTTTCTTTAAATCATCTGGTTGCTTTCTCTTACCAGCAACTGTACTTTGAATATTCCTTTCTTTTGTTACTTTTATCATATTATGTGAAGAGAGTAACATCTTATGAATAAATATGGCTTACACAGGACTTTTTCCAAATTGTTTTATTTATATATTATTATCTTTATTTGTTATCTTTCTTTTTAACAAAAGATCTCAAAACATGTTACACAAACAAATTCATTAATTGTATACATGGTGAACCACTTGTTTGCCATTTCATAGGTACAATTACTCTTGGTTTTACCCAAAGTGATTCGGTGTTTAAAAATAACAGAACCTAGTACCCTTTATTTCTCTGCTTTTGGTTCTACTTTGACCATTAGCACATGGCACCAATTCTAGGCATTAGATTGACATTTTCAACAGTGGATTAATTAGCACATGTTCTTTGTTGTGGTTGAGGAAGGGGGTGTTAATAAAACAGAGAAACAACATTGAGAAGAGTTGAGGGTACAGGTGATTTCATCTTTCAAAAAAAGTTCTGTGGAAGGAAGCTTCTTGGTGCTCATTAAGAACAAAAGCTTCCATACATTCATGGAAGAATGGGGAGCAAAAAGAATTTCAATGACTTTTTCATGAAATCTAACCCAGAGTTGAACAAAGAGAATTCTAAATCTTTTGCATATGCCATTTTTAGGAGGGAGGGGGGAACATCCATCTTTTCCCCCCTCCTCTGGTATTGCTTGAACAAAAAGAATTATTGAAATTGAACTTGTTCAGGTTTTTATAAATCAAGATGTCAACAAACACAAGCACTAGTCTAGTTACAACAAGAGACTGTAGTTTACAGAATAAAACTAACCCTGTATCTTTTTTTTTTTAAGCGCAACAAAGAACACATTGTTTATTCTTGTGTAAAAACGTCACGTAAAGCAGCTCTCTGTCAGGTATTCTGTTTTTATTTAGTTGTTTCATAACTCAATTATAATGTTCCCCTCTGTCTAATAATTAGCATATGCATAGTAACAAGACTTTAAAACCTGTTCTTTTCCCCACTGTGTGTCAGTTAAATTTCCAAATTGTTATGGAGAACGGGCTGTGCCTGTGTAGGTGAGTCTCCCTGCTGCTCTGGCAGCTTGCCTCTGTGCAGTAGTTGAGGGTCAGCTCTTGGAGAAAGGCCCAGCCAGAGGCCTGAGCAGGGACTTCCTGCCATCTGGAACAGTCTGGAGCACAAGGAAAGATGTCAGCAAGAAGCACTCACGTCTCCTCTCCAGCTCCCCCGGGGAAGACCAGTATTTCCCCCAGGTCTGTGACTGGGGAAACTTCATAGGCACTCTCAGTCACTTGATGGAGATGTTCTGAGCTCTGTATTTTGTTGCCTTTCACGCTGAGGTTTTTGTGGCCACTTACCACTTTTTGAACACCCTTTCTACCTCTGAGGAATTCCCCACAGCCTGAGTCTTAGCCTCCCATTGTATAAGCCCCAAATGTACTTTCCCATCTTCTCTTATAGCAAGAGCATAAATTTGGGACCTAGGCTCAGCCGGCGGTCCTCCTTGCTTGTACGAGAGATTGTTTTGGAAGAGAGCAATGAGAGAGGAAGTAGGTGCTTCACAGAATCCGTTTTCTGGCAATGGTGGCAGTGGAGCCTTCTGGCTTTGGAGGGGGACAGTGTGGAAGTTCCAGCATGTGGTGTCCAGTCCTAACAGTATTCACTGAGATGAAGGGGTTGGGGCCACAGGGGTCTTCCTGTAGCAGTTGTGATGGATGCAGTGCCTAAGACCAAGATCCTCTCTGCAATAATAAAAGAAAAAATTACAGGCATCTGATGTAATTGTTCATAAGATGCATACACTCTGAAAATCAAAGCATCAAAATGTTTAACTTGATTTGTTGAAATTTTTAAAAAGTTAAGATGATTACTTTTTAAAAAATTTTGTTGAAGTATAGTTGATTTACAATGTTGTGTTAATTTCTGCTGTACAGCAAAGTGATTCAGTTATACATATATATATATATATATATATATATATATATATATATATTCTTTTCCATTATGGTTTATCACAGGATATTGAATATAGTTTCCTGTGCTATACAGTAGGACCTTGTTGTTTATTCATTCTATATATAATAGTTTACATCTGCTAATCCCAAACTCCCAGTCCTTCCCTCCCCCACCCCCCTCCCCCCTCCCCCTTGGCAACCACAAGTCTGTCCTCTATAGTCTGTGAGTCTGTTTCTGTTTCATAGATATGTTCATTTGTGTCCTATTTTAGATTCCACATATAAGTGATAGCATATGGTATTTGTTGTTCTCTGTCTAACTTACTTCACTTAGTATGATAATGTCTATGTCCATCCATGTTGCTGCAAATGGCATTATTTCATTCTTTTTTACGGCTGAGTAATATTTCATTGCATATATATATGTATATATATATATATATATCACATCTTCTTTATCCATTCATAATATACATATGTATATATCACATCTTCTTTATCCATTCATAAGATAACTTTAAAGTGCATTATTTTCCATAGGCAATAATACACTTGTGATAAATAAACTCAAAGACCAAAGTGTTTGTGGGAAACTGGTGTGGCAAGGTTGCCCTTCAGATATTCAGATATTTTGGGGGTACATGTGAGTTTATATTTACTTTGGATATTATCATTTACCCATTTGTAAGCTAACTTCTCCCTCTTCCTCCACTCTCTCCTCACATCTGTATTATTGCACTAATCCGATTTTTGGGGGGTAGAAAAAGGTTCTCTGATACACACATGGCATCTAGGTGGGAACACAGCACCGCATTAGTTGGCTTGGAGAGAGGGGTTACAATGGGACTACAATAAACCTAGGGTAAAAGTGGAGCAGAACACCTCATCCAAATCAGTGAAAAATAATTTTTTTGAAGTAAATGCTATTTATTATTTTACAAGTAATTTGCATAATATAAGAAAAATACTATTTGTTAAGAATAGGTGAACTTGTTTAAAAATTACAAATCGGGAGGGAGGGAGACGCAAGAGGGAAGACATATGGGAACATATGTATATGTATAGCTGATTCACTTTGTTGTAAAGCAGAAACTAACACACCATTGTAAAGCAATTATACCCCAATAAAGATGTTTTAAAAATAAATAAATAAATAAAAAAATAAAAATTACAAATCATTATTGGCCCATGGTAGTGGATCATTACCACCCTTGACTTTATGCAAATAATAGCTGGACCCAGAATTTGAAGACATGCCTGGAGAATATTAGTAGGCCCCTTATTTTCAGAGAAATAAACCATGTTTTCTTAGCCATAAGGACACACTACAACTGTATTACTGTAACATTACAAATTTATGGAATTTTAATCAATGAGTTTTAGCCACAGAGACAAATTCCAAGGGATGAGGAATTTATGAACTCAGTACATAGTACTAAGTTACAGGAATGACAATTAAAGATCTTCACTATTTTCTATGCCTTGTTCTTGCCATGATGTTGAAAAAGACTGATATTCTGAACTTTGATGAGCCATTCTTTCTTTAGTCATTCTGTTGGTTTTTAGAATTGTCTCCCCTTCCATCCTGTACCTTGTGCCATGATTTCTACATGATAGTATTCCTGTTACAAGTACTATTCAATTATCAGTGATTCAGGCCAAGAGAGTTTAAATGTTTTGGTAGAGGTCCCTCAGATGAGGCTATAGCTGACAGGATGGAGGAAGGAAACCACAGTTTTCTCCTATGTTCCAGAGTGCTCTATGTTGCTTTCTAATATTCCACTAGGTCTATGAAGGCTACATGATTGCCTTGTATGTTGTATTATTTCTGTGGTTTCCACCATACACACGAAAAGGAAAAGAACAATCAATATTTTTTTCCCTGCTTTTCTTCTTTTAATTCCCAGTGGTATTTTATTATTTAAAAATGATTTTAAACTCAGTTTTGAATTCTTCTTTTCTCAACACCATTTTGGTATTTCTATAATTCTGAATATAGATAGCACTTCTAAGGGTAGAAGATATAGTTGTGTGGCTGGAGTGGTGTAGATTTAGTTCTGCTAAGGCCAGGAAGATAACCTGGCTCTGCCTTTGAGCTCCATTCAAATGTTGGTGTACAGGTATGGGAGACACAGAGACACCCTTTCAGAGGACACACTACCCAGCCGTGGGGAGTGTCAGCATCTCAGGGGCTGCTGCAGCTGCTAAGAACAACGTCTCCACAGATTATGCCCTCTCTGAGGCAGCGCGCATCTGATGAGTGAGACTGGAGTATAACAATCAGGCCCTTTCACAGGACACAGGACATTCTGATGGATAATATTTGCTCCAGAGATCTCTGCCAGATTGGCTGAGGCATAATCAGGCCTACATTGGGCCTGACTTCTTAACAGGAGAGTGATTTTGTCTGTTTGCTAGACCATTTGTGATATTAGCTGTGCAAATAAATGTTTTGAATGTTCCTTTGGGAGAAGAGGATCATTTGATGACTGTCTTGAAGTATATGTAGGCTTATCATGAGGAGGAGGATGACTAATTTTTTTCCCATTGTTGTTGCTGATTCAGTGAGGAAAAGTACTTACATTGTATCAGTAAAGAAAGAATTTCTTCACTGGAATTAAGGGATACTGTGGTAACTCCTACTTTGCAGACGTGACTAGATGACATCAAAATCCTCATTTTCACCCTTGAATCTGTGAAATTTGAAATGATGTCATCGCAGTGACCAACTGCCACCAATAAAGAGGCTGTTGGGGCTTCCCTGGTGGCGCAGTGGTTGAGAGTCCGCCTGCCGATGCAGGGCACACGGGTTCGTGCCCCGGTCCGGGAAGATCCCACATGCTGCAGAGTGGCTGGGCCCGTGAGCCATGGCCGCTGAGCCTGCAAAAAAAAAGAGGCTGTTGAATTCGGCATTACATTCTTCAGTCACTGCCTTCAGATAAGAGTTAGAGGGTACATGCTATGAATGTAGGACTGTGTTAGGCTCTGCTGAAGAATCACAGCATTCTCCTTGTGCTTATATCTCACTGGGGAGACAAGACACAGGAAAAGTTAAGTTCTAGTCAAAGGCAGCTTTTTCTTATGTGTGTTACAGATTACAAGAGCAGAGAATGGATTTCAGAGGAGTTAGGGGCCAGAGTAGGGAAGGTCATTCAAGGCAAGGGGAACAGCATGCACAACGCGAAACAGTGTTATTGACAGATGTGTCAGGTAGGTTTGTGTATGGTTTCAGACCATGTTGGGCATAGACCAGCTCTACTGAAGAAGAAACACCCATAAACATTCACTAAGCACCAAGCTCTATGCTAAGCCCAGTACCCGCGTTTTCTCATTCAGTCCTCACGATAACTCTAACGTACAGTTAGAAACATTATCTCTGTTTGCAGTTGATAAAATGGAGGCACAGAGTGGTTAAATGACTTGCCTAAGATCACACAGCTAGCAATTGATGGAGCAGGGAATTCAAACTCAGGTTGTCAGACTTCAGCTACTGGGGCTAAACCTTAATTCCAGAAACATTGGTATCACTTCCCAGAGGCAAAGCACAAACTGAGGTAGGAATTGTAGGGTTTGAGAGTAGGAAAATGTCTTCAAAAGTATATTCCCCCATATCAAGCTCAACATGTAGGTATACTGTAAATGTCTGTGAATGAAAAAGCTATTTTCAAGGAGTATATACTCTGGTAGGGAAGACAGACACGTATAAATAACTACAATGTACTGAAGGCTATAGGTACTGAAGGATCAGATTGAATAAAATCTGAGGGGAGAGAAAGTTATCCTATAAGCAGTGTGGAGGAATTGAGGTTTTTGAGTAGGAGTGACATAATGAAAGCTTATTACTGAAAACTTAATCTGCTGACTTGTGCTACTTGTTTCCTTATTGTCAGCAACATTAAGCCACTTGGAACTCCAAGTAAGTTAGATCTCTGGTATAGAAAAGAGGAGGAAATATTTCTGTCTCTCTCGTCCTGCTCACCAAAGTTCTGCTAAATTGGCTTAGATGCTGGAATAACAAATTGGAGTAAGAGCTGAAGCCTAAAATCTGAAGACATGCTGATGCTTTCTGTTCAGTCACTATTGTTCTTAAGAATATAAGGAGCCCCCAGGGTGTAGGGGTTGGGTAGAGGCCTGGAAAGATTGTTTGTTGCAAACGTCTGAGAGAATTAGGACATAAGTTCATTCATGTATGATCCTTTTAGAGTTATCCATTCATTCAGTGGGTCTGTCATTCAATGACTATAGTTGACCCTTGAACAACATGGATTTGAACTGTGTAGGTCCACTTATACACAGATATCTTTCAAGAGTAAATATTACAGTACTACACAGTCCAAGGTTGGTTGTAGAACTGCAGATATGGAGGAACCATGTATATGGAGGTTATATGCAAATCTTTGACTGCCTGCGGAGCCAGTACCCCTAACCCCCTTGTTTTTCAAGGGTCAACTGTATTTGTTTATTGAGTGCCACTGGGTACTTGGTACTGTTCTAGGTCTTGGGACATAGGGGTCTAGTATGAGAAGAAGTATAATAAGACAGCTGCCCTCATGGAGTATGCAAGCCAATAGGGTTATTCAGACCATAAACATATGACTCTGAAGAAAATAAAACAGAGCAACAGGATGAAGAATGACAGGATAGAAGAGTAAGCACTTTAAAGAGGACTCTCAGAGAAAACCTCTCTGATGTTCCAACAGACTTGAGTAATAAGGAAAAGCCAGCCATACAAAGAGCAGAGGAAAGAGAATTCCAGGCAGAGGAAACAGCCAGGACAAAGGCCCTGAGGTTGGAAGTTAGAAGAAGAGGCAGCAAGAACCGGGGCCTTTTGCTATTAGCCACATTCAGAGCTTTGAAAAGCATATGTGAAATACTTCTTCAAATACTGTGTCAGTGAAATATTTTAACAATTCAATGATTCTCATTATTAACTTTGTTCTTAATAACCATTTAAAATGTTCCATCTGAAAAAAGTAGATATTTAAAAAAATTAATTTGAGTATAAACTGACAAATGACAAAAAAGAAATAATGATGATAGATAATGAGGAATCCAAACTAGGATGAAGGGTTTCAGAGAATCACCTTGAGAAGGGTGGTGGTGAGGGTTGGAAATGAAAGGCTGAAAATCATGTAGTATTTATTAATTTAATAAATCTGTCTTGATGTCAATGTAATCGAATGTTGCCACAAAATAACGGTCTCCTGCTGCTACATAAATGTTGAGGCCAAGCTCTGATGTTTATTTTCAAGACAGGAGACATTGATCCTTCACTAATAGAATATTACAAGTTTATTTCTATTATGCTAAGTAACCAAAGTTGATTTCATTGTTTGATTTGAAGGATGTTGGTGCTGTCAGAGTTCAGAATGGTCTGGGGCTGGGAGGCCAAGAGGATGAGTATTTTTTCTTACCTAATTAGGCATCTTTGGATTTCATTTTAATATAAATCAATAAAAGAAAATTTTAGAGGTACTTAAGTCTCTAGGATCTTTCTTCTGATGCCCCAGAGATTGGGACTATTTGGCACAAGACTGTTCTCCCCTGGGACCAAGAGAGTCTAGAGCCAGACAGTGAGTGAGCTGGATGGGGGCCCCACCCAGTTGGAAAGGCAACAGGAAAAGTGATGAGAGGAAAAGACAGCTACAACAATAGAAGGAGGAAGTGAAGCCAAAAAAACAAGAGAAGAAGGAAAAGTAGCAGTGAACTACAACAATTCACCAGGAAAGGAAAATCACACAGGAAAAAAAAAAAAAAACACAAAGGGAATTGCAGTCTGCTGATTTAGATGCCGCGGATGAATTTTTGACCATTTGCAGAGGTAGGGCACTTATTTACAGTGATCAATGAATGGATGGTGATGGGATCCAGTGATCCAGGTCTCCCTCTTCCTAAGCAGAATGTGAATTAAAAAAACAAAGACCTTGGTTTTGGGGTTTTATCTTCCATAGATCACACAGCCACCTAGATCTGGGAAATGTGATTGACATTTCCCAGAGGAATGAACAAGGCCAAGAATGGAGAGAAGACACGAACTGACCAATTTAGTCGGAGTAAGGAGAATCCTCACCTCTTTTAAAAATCAGAAAAGAAATAGATTCATGCTACATCATTTCTCTTTTTAATAACCTATAGTGAGCCAAGGGATTCACTTTGCAGTAGTCAAAATGGGGAGAAATGATGTACTTGATAATGGACAAGGCTGTAATAAAGCAGGATGTGGCTTGGTGTTTCTGATTTTATCTAATCAGAGGGTTGGCTTTAAGAACAGAATTCATTGCTGCTCACCATGCTGAAGCAAGATCCCAGAAGCCCTGCTCAAATGGTCCCACCTATATTTAATCCAACCTGAATTCATAGAGAAGTTGCCCTTCCAGAATCACGGTACATGAAAGAGGAAGTGTTAAGGGGAAGGGGTGGTTGGAAGGATGCATGTATCAGATTCCTAAGAGGGCCTGAAGACATAGGCTGTCTGGATGAGAAATACACTCTTATTATTCAGTAGTCATATAAGCTAGAGAGAAATACACTCTTCTTATTCAGTAGTGGTATAAACTAGAAAATTTTGCGAATAGTAACACCTACCTCAAATGCTTGTGAAGAGCATTGCGTGAGATACTCTATGTAAAGCACTTAGATAGTACCTGGTACACTGCAAGGGCTTGATAAATATTAGTGTTGTTAATACATAAGAAGACTGTGGCATGCTTTGCAAGCACTGAAATTCTTGGATGGTTGAACCATATAATATTGCCAACAGTCAACCATATTTGACTCGCAAAAATAGCAGTTTCGTGTATTTCAATCTAATATGTCCCCACAAAACTTCCCTATTTCTCTCACCTTTTGTTCTTTTGTCAGGGGTTAAGGGAAAATAAAGGAAAGAGGGAAGAGAGAGAGGAACAACAGGGAAAAGAAGGAATATGGGAAGGTACGAGTTTACATGGTAAAGCCCTTTGAAGAACCTTCACAGGCTGGAAGCCGAGGTGATGAGATGCAGTCCTGTTCCCCTCAACCACTCTCACAACCCTTTAGTGAACTCTCCAGGTCTTTAGAAAATTCCTGAGACATGGATGGGTCTCCTTGTGCCACACATGATAAATGCTCCTTTAAAATAAAGAAAATGCCCAAACCATAGAATAGAACTGACAGCTCCTAAAAGGACACAGTGCCGAGGCAAAAACAAAGGAAGCAGTACAGGAACGTTGGGGTACAGGGGTAACTCTTCCAGAGGGGTGGGAGAAAGTGCCCAGAGCTGGGTTCTTCCATGACTACCCTTCTCCACGGACGACCCATATCCATCACAAGAGTGAGCTCTTTGTCTGCCACCCTCCTAGAAACTGGACCAGGCTGAAAAGCTAGGGCAAATGGATATAGTGCTCCTGAAGCCTCTAATTTCTGGGCACCTCCACATCAAACACAGAATCTAATTAGATTTTTCCAGAGGTCAGTATCCTTGGTCAAAACTCTCCTTAAAGAACAGTATGGAGGTTCCTTAAAAAACTAAAAATAGAATTACCATGTGACCCAGCAATCCCACTACTGGGCATACACCCAGAGAAAACCATAATTCAGAAAGACACATGCACCCCAATGTTCATTGCAGCACTATTTACAATAGCCAGGTCATGGAAGCAACCTAAATGCCCATCGACAGACAAATGGATAAAGAAGATGTGGTACATGTATACAATGGAATATTACTCAGCCATAAAAAGGAACGAAATTGGGTCATTTGTAGAGACATGGATGGATCTAGAGACTGTCATACAGAGTGAAGTAAGTCAGAAAGAGAAAAACAAATATTGTATATTAACGCATATATGTGGAACCTAGAAAAATGGTACAGATGAACTGGTTTGCAGGGCAGAAATAGAGACAGATGTAGAGAACAAACGTATGGACACCAAGGTCGGGGGGTGGTGGTGGGATGAACTGGGAGATTGGGATTGACATACATACACTAATATGTATAAAATGGATAACTAATAAGAACCTGCTGTATAAAAAAATAAATAAAATTTAAAACTTAAAATAAAACAAAACAAAAAACACCCCTCCTTACCATAGCAACAACTTTAGCCCTAAGTAGTGTCCACAGGGTTGGACACATTAAGTTTCTCCTCAAAGAATTAAAATCCCATGAGTGTTACAGGGTAGGAGGTAAGCTCAGAGTAGCAGACCATAAGTCAAAAATGTATTCTTCCTTAACTTTCTTAGCACTGGCCCCCAATACTACAGACAACTTGTCTTAGAAGCTGAGTGAGGCTAATGGGGATTTGCCTTGTAGTAGTCAATAGCTCAGCAACATGTGGCAGGGAGATCCTTCTCTCCTCTGCCTCAAAAATTTAGTTCCAAGGAAAAAGACCTGAGGAGTTTAGAAAGCTGATGATAATTGGATTATAACATTATTCATCTGATGAGAAATCTGGTTTGTACATGTATAATCTAATGATGATGATGGTAGCAGGTAGTAATTACCACCACAGAGTACTTATATTTATTTACTTTTATTTTTGGCTGCGTTGGGTCTTAGTTGCGGTGCGCAGATTCTTCGTCGTGGTGCGCGGGCTTCTCTCTAGTTGTGGCGTGCGGGTTTTCTGTTCTCTAGTTGTGGCGCACAGGCTCCAGGGCGCATATGGGCACTGTAGTTGTGGCACATGGGTTCCAGAACACGTGGGCTCTGTAGTTTGCGGCACGCGGGCTCTAGCTGAGGCGCACGAGCTCAGTAGTTGTGGTACACGGGCTTAGTTGCTCCGTGGCATGTGGGATCTTAGTTCCCTAACCAGGGATCGAATCCACGTCCCCTGCATGGTAAGGCAGATTCTTTACCACTGGACCACCAGAGAAGTCCGCAGAGTACTTAAAAATCTTCGGGAACTTACTGCAATATATAGGATGGAATCCAACTGGTTTCAAAGACTTTTTGAACACCCCAAAATAAAATATTTAAAGTGCCCTCTATATCTTTGGGAAGTATACATGACCCTGATAGGATTGTTTAATTCCTTATGGCTGACTATTGGCAATGACAATATTCAGCACTTGTCTTAAACAGATTTTCAATACTGTTCTGAAACTATTTAAAGGTAAATAAAATACAATTGTGATATATTTTATCTTCCTTTTCTGCCACACTTGGTTAGAAGACCCAGTTATGTTGGAAAATTATGAAAAGCAAATGTAGTGCTATTTTTTTCCCTGCATTTCCACTCCCAACAGAAGGAAATGATACCACCTGGAATGTTGCACAGCCTGCCTCTTGAGACTGGGGCTTTTGTCAACTCCAAGAGTGCAAAGACATCATATTGCCATACCTTAGCAGGTGAAAAACCATTGTGAAGATTTCGGAATGCACTAAAAATATATAGTAATATTGAATAAAGAACACTCTTTGGCATGCTACCTATTACATAACTTTCAACATTTAATGATAAAAATCCAGCCAGTGAACACTGCAACACTTGGAATTTGTTTTGCAAAATGTGCTAAAGTGTGAGAAATTGCCATACATGGTAGCCCAGTTTTTTTTTTTTCTTAAATTTTTATTCATCTTCAGCTTATGCACAATTCTTTGGATCAGAATTATTCCAAGTTCCTAAATTTCCAATTCTTGATAGTGTTAAAAAAACTAGGCACTCTAGAGATGGAACTATTTAGAACCAGTAGATTTGCACACTGTCTCTCCTAACCCACTGGTAAGTGTTTATGAATATCTAAATTGGGATTTTAAAAATCCAGGGCAATAGGTTAAGAAAACAGTCATTGCCTCAGATTAACTGATGTTAAACCAATAGCAGTGTGTCAAATAATGTTAATTTGAGGCCCCGTTTCATTTATTATTCTGGTATGAGAGACCATGTTGCATCGTATTATAATTCTGATGACTCTGTTCATTTCATTACTTTGGAACGTGGCGTGTGAACATATTTGTGAATATGAGCACGCTGGTCTGTTCTGCTTGGGAGTGAAGTTTCTTTTTCTAAATTTTTTATTTTTATTATTTATTTATGGCTGACTTGGGTGTTCGTTGCTGCATGCGGGCTTTCTCTAGTTGCAGCGAGCAGGGGCTACTCTTTGTTGCAGTGCGCAGGCTTCTCATTGCAGTGGCTTCTCTTGTTGCGGAGCACGGGCTCCAGGCACGCAGGCTTCACTAGTTGTGGCATGCGGGCTCAGTAGTTGTGGCTCGTGGGCTCTAGAGCGCAGGCTCAGTAGTTGTGGTACACGGGCTTCATTTCTCCATGGCATGTAGGATCTTCCCGACCAGGGCTCGAACCCGTGTCCCCTGCGTTGGCAGGCGGATTCTCAACCACTGCTCCACCAGGGAAGTCCTGGGAGTGAAGTTTCATACGGTAGTTTGAGTGACAAACATCTCAGAGCTTGCTCACATTCCTCTGTGGAATAGTCACTTCTAAGAGAAAGAGGTGCGGCTTCGTGGTCTGGGAACAGGACCATCAGCCAGGAACACAGAGTTCTCATCTTGGAACTAGTTCTATTTTCTTTATGGATCAGATCATGCTAATGAATTTTTCTAGGACTCAGTTTACCCAATTTAAAAAGCTGGTCAGGAAAATCTAATTAACTGGGGTATATTCTGCTAAATGACTTCAAATGAAAAGTGATATGAATGTAAGTAGGGAGACGTTATTTTCTTAAACTAAATAGTTCTATAAAACAAATAAATAATACTATAATTTTGTCCTTTGGAAAAATTACCCCAAACAAGAAAATTCATTTTTATGTGTAAATAGTTTATTTTAATTTTTCTAAATAAATATTTTCTACTCTAAATGTTTTTCTTTTCTAAGTTAACATGCTAAGTATTTTATGTGATGCAAATAATTAAATTCATGATTAGCTTCCATTTAAACATAAAGAGGTAGTCTCTTTGTTCTATATAGCAAAGGGAAATCTTTTCTAATGTTCCATGCACTGTAAGAATACAGACATTATTAACCTTAATGTTTTAGAGAAAAAATTAGAATCAAAGGAATGTATAGTCAATCTAGAGCTTGAGCAGGGTGGTATAATAAACTGCCTGTTTTAAAATGATAAGGACTTCCAAGAATAAGATGCAGGTTCCAGAAAGAGAAAATTGTGCATATGTGCCCAAACAAAATGGGAGGGAAAAAAGACCTAATGGTTGAGTAATTGTGGTGTTCTATATCTGACAGAATAAAGTTTAGAAAAAATCGACCTCAAATGCAAATATTCTCAGGTGGTCAGTATTCCCCTACCCCAAATCTAGCCCCCCCAAATTAATCAGCCTATTTGAGGTTTAAAAAGCCCCAAAACTTATTAAAAAAATTATATTGTGATTCTTTACACTAGGAAGCTTTAAAGCTCCTATTTCTTCCCCCTTTTTAAAAATGAAAACAAACAAAACATGGATCTTCAATTCTGTGTCTGGGATCTCAAATTTGGCTCTGAATATGTGTTTCAAATCTCATTAATTACAATATTGGCCCCATGAGATACAGTTGCTGATGCAAAGAACACTCTTTATACTCAAAATAATTTGAACAAGGGCAAAGAAGCATTTTATTTACATGTGTTAACATTAAGAGAAAAATAAAACAGAGATGATGGTTCAGGTAGCTGCTTAGATATTTTAATGATAATTGATTTGATTACTTAAGCTGTAAGGTTACCATGTGGAGGAATAGTCATGTTTTCACTTTGTATATTTGTTGCATGATAACATTCTTGTAAAGGTAACTCTGACATTAACTTGGCAAGTTCTGAACTAAGACCTTTTGGCATTTTATTATTTCCAGATACTAAGACCAAATTGTTTTGAATTCCATACCCCACTGTGCAGATCTATAATTTATTTATTTTTTAAATATCAGAAAATATGCCATTACTCAAGACTCTTCCATGTAACAAATCTGAGTAAAGACCAATCAAACGAATAACTTACAGCTGTAGACAGCAAACAGCCTTTCTTGTTTTCTTTCTTCATTTTCCTTTCTCTTCAGGAAACAGCAAATTAAACCATGACTATTTGTGGTCTTGTACTATAAGAACACATACATTTTCATCCTAAAACAAATTTGTTGGCTCAGTGGGTAGAAAGTAAAGTCCACTGTAAAGATGTCTTAATACCAAAATGGGGAGGGTCATCTGCTTTGTATAGCCACAACATAAATATCTTGCTCTGAGAGATGGTGCCCATTGGCTGTCTTTAAATGGATACTGAAGAGCAGAGTTCAACAGCCCTAGTTACATATAAGAATCACTTGGGGCTTATAAAAAATACAGATGCCTGGGTCCATCTCCAAGGTTTCTGATTTAGTTAGTCTGGGACAAACAAACAAAAACCAACAAAAAAGAAATAAATTCTCCTAAGGCAATTCTAATGTGCCGTGACTGAGAATGAGAGAGAATCCCAACACCAGTGCAAAGATAATATCGAATTTGTTTTTAGATAATAGTATAAAACCCACTCTTGGTTTTAAATGGAAAGCTTACCTTATTCTAGGTGTGGGCAGCAGCTGCCAGAGCTCCCTCCTTGACAACATTCTCGAAGCAGCACCTTATAGGGAACATTCTATGGGAGATAGAGCCTGGAGATGCTAATAATTTTCTGGGTTAAAGCTAATGGAAGTAGATAATTGAACAACAAATTACATAGTGCTAACCTTGAAGGTAGAGTTTGTAAAGAGTGGCAGCCTAATAACATTTGAGCATTTTGAACAAAAGTTCATCAAGAGAGGTTATTACTCCTTCCAGTTCTTCAGAGCCCATGAATGCCATGTCCCCAACACCAAATCATTGCAGGTCATTGTAAACAGAGAATTTTGAGTAAGGAATGGCAAATTACTTCTCTTGAAAATCAATCAATTTAAGCCACTGTGACTTTTATCACTTTATCTTCACTTCTATTGGCTGAATTTTTGTCCTTTTAAAAAAAGCATGCTTATTTTTCTTATATCTTTTATATCAGTCAATCCTCTTTTGTTTTCGTCATCTTTTGTTATCATATTCTATGGCTACTTCATTTAATCCTGTTTCTGTTATTCTTCTTACCTATCTTTTACACTTCACCTTTTCCAATTTTTTTCCCATTTTCCTTAACACCAGTATGGCAGGTCCTTTCTCTTCATTTTTCCCAGTGTTTGATTTATGTCTGGTTGCCAGCACCTTTTCTGATTCTCTCATTTTTACTGACTGCCTTTCCTTAACCTTCTGTTGATGTTTTATTCCTATCACTTGCTGTCAATGCCCACACAAGCCCATTTCTTTCAATTCCATCTATTTCCGTTTCTCCATATACATTTTTATGACCCTACTACAAAAAGCTTAAAGCTGTATGTGCAGAATAGAAAGGTACCTTCCTCCATTTGAATCCTTTCCTCTCCCCTCCCATAGCTGTTCCATGTCTTTTCATCCTTTCCTGATGTTTTCCCCCATCCGACCAACCCCCACTTGCACCACTCTTCCCTTCTCACTCCCTGTTTGATGCCCATCTCTTCTTTTTAACCCTATTTGCACTTTGTCTGATTTTACATCCAAGGATCTCCACGAGATAAAGTATGGAGTTCAACTGGGAACCAGGTTGTGTGTGTTTTAGAAAGTTTTGCGCATTTACTGAAATGGGATTAGGGGCTTGGATCCAGAAATACTCTGGGGCAGCCTTTCAGCTCTGGCACATCTTTGCACACCTTGGAGCGCAGCTGGGGCCTATGCTGATGGAAAAGGACAGGGATGTCTTTAAAGGGCTTCTATGGCCCTTTCCACTCCAAAGGTCAGGATGAGTTGGCATTAACGACAAAGGCTGGAAAAGCAGGCCAGGTGGGGATACCTGGAGTCCTTTTCTGCAGCAGATCTGGCAGGGAAGCTGGTGCGTTGGTGCGCCGCGGGCCTCCGGTCTTAGGGGGACAGGGTGGAGGCCACTGAGTCCCCAGGAGTCACCGGGCCATCTTTGGGAGGCAGGCCCTAGCAGAGTGCTCCCCCGGATTGCAGGGCGCGGCCCCAGGGGCCAGGCGACGCCATCCCAGCGGCGCCAAGCGCCGGAGGCTCACTCCCTCCCCGGGAGGGAAGGCGAGTCCCTCCCGCTTGCTTAGCCAGAAGGTCGAGGGAACGGCGCGCGTGTCCCTTGCCAGCCGGCCCTCTGGGAATAGGGCGGAGGGTGACACCACAGGGAGTAGGGCCGAGGGCGGCAGAGATCAATCCTGGGTACCGGCGCGGGGTCACAGACAGGAGAGGAGCGGGAGAAAGGGGCTGTTGGGGGGGAGCCCACGGCGGCTGGGGCCGTAGGTCTGCCTGTGTACTCGGCGGGCGCCCAGAAGTCTGGGGCCGCCAAGGCTCCAGCTCCGCCGGCTCCTGCCAGAGACTCCAGGCCGCACTTTCCCCTCCTCCCAGCGCCTTGTCTCCAGTGAGGAGCCGAGCGCGGGCGGCGCGGGGGGAGGGGCGGCGACGGAGAGAACAGCCAGTTGTTTAAAATCCTTCTAGAGCAGTTTCTAATTCCCCCCTTGCGCCGGGGTTCGGAGGGGGAAGGGGGGTAGAAGAGCGGGTGGAGGGAGGAGATCGGAGAGGGAAGGAGGGAGGGAACCCGGGAGGGAGGGAAGGAGGGAGGAGACTGCCGCTTAGGCTGTAGCCGCCGCCGCCCGCTTCGGCAGGCCGGAGGGAGGGGGGAGGCCTGTCAGTCTCATGCGTTGCCTGGGCGAAGGGGGCGGAGCTTTGGCGTGGGGCGGCCAATAGTGGGGGTAGCTGCGTGGGTCGCCATGGGGACGGGGCTGTTCCCGGGGAGGCTGTGATGGGTTGACAGGTGCGTGACAGTGGGAGCTGCTCTCGGCACAAGCATGTACGGCAAAGGCAAGAGTAACAGCAGCGCCGTCCCGTCCGACAGCCAGGCCCGGGAGAAGTAAGTGTCTCCGCTTCTCACCCACCTCCGCCTTCACACGCGCGCACACACACACACGCACGCACTCGCACACTCTCTCGGAGACACACAGACACTCTCCGCCCGGGGAGAGCCTGGGGTGGGCTGGCAGGGGGAGGGGTACGCGAGGTGGGGCATGCGGTGCGGGGAGCGGCTGTTTCCCAGGAGGGGCTCGCGCGGGGCGGGCGGCCCTGGGGTCTGGCGGCGGGAGGGAGCGAGTGTATCGGGGGGCGGCGGCGGTGCTGGTGGCGGGGATTGGAAACTTGTTTGGGTGATTGAGGGAAATAACCCGCGGGTTCACCTTCTCACAAAGTAACTTTAGAGCTGGGGTCCGGGGCTGCGGGGAGCGGAGAGACTACGTGGGTCGTGGGTAGGGGGAGAAAGGGCAGCTGCGTGGAAGAGGGCAAGCGGAGGGAATGTGGGTGTTTGGCGGGGAGGGCAGCGCGAGCGGCCGGCAGCGCGAGGGGCGCCGCGGCGGGGGCTCGGGCGCCGGGACTCGGGGCCGGGTGCGCCGAGCAAGGCGAGGGCGGCGGTGCCGGGCGCGCGGCGGGCGGAAGCCGGGCGCGGAGCGGCCGAGCGGGGCCCCGCCGGGCGCGGAGACGCGCGCGGGGCGCGGAGGGCGTGTGCGGCCGTGGGTCGGGTGGGCGTCGGGGCTTTCTCCAGCGGGCGGAGGGACGCGGCATTCTCATCCCCGCGCGCCTCGCGGAGCCCGGGCAGGGGGCGCCAGGGTCGCCGCTGAAGTTTGGGAGTCTAAGACCGAGTTCTCTGTGAGGAAAAGTGTGCTGGCGAGAAGCGGGATCTGCTGGGGTAGGCTGGCGTTTCTGCCGCTCTCAGGCGACCCAACTCCGCGGCGGCGGCGACGACTGGAGAACTTTTTTTGGAGACTTGCAACCTCCCAAACGTCTGGGGGCCTCGGCGGCCCGGGCGGCGGGCCGGACGGGGGTCGCGGGGCGCGGAGGGGTAGCCGTGGGAGCCGCGGCGGCCGGCGCGAGGAGGGCGGTCTGCGGTGGGGAGGGGGCAGTGGTCCGAACGGGGACTTGCGGGAAGGGTAGAAGCGTGGATGCGGGGAGGAGTTAGTTGTTTGGTCGGGGTGGCGGGGAGATACAGGTGTTAACTTCGGTGGGAGCCCAGAGGAGGCTGGCGAGAAAAGAGCCCCTCCCGGCCTGAGATGTCACGGTCACGGCAAGCTGCGAGGCAGGGGTTGTTTGCTGCTATTCTTATGTACTTGTAACTGTGATTTGCTTGTTACTAACAATGAGAGCGAATAGTGACTGTGACCACTGAGGAAGAACCCCTCTTTTCTGTACAGCAGATCTTACAGTGATTCCCAGTAACCACCTCCACTCTGAGGGTGAAGTGTATCCTTGTCATTGGACGTGCTCTGCCTTTCCTAGGGGTTCAGACTGGGTAAAAGTCTGAGAGCATCTCTCAAAAGCTGCTTTAGTTACCTTGCGCGCGGAAATAGCTGCGTAAATAAAAACCGAACGTGCAAACTACCGAGTTTCCCTCCTAGCTTGAGGCAGTTAGTAGTCGTCTCCTGAAAGTTTCTTGTGCCCTAGGGATGGGAACATTTCCTAATCTTTGTGTTGGCAGCAACACACATAATTCCTATAGGATTTAGGGGAGGCAGGCCTTGATGTGGCAAAACAAAAAAAATTAACGGAGAGGTATTCACCCCCCGCCCCCCGAGGTATTTTCTGAGTTATATTCAGGATCTTGTTGCTGTGACAAGGAGTGTATAAAAGGCTTAGCATTATAGCTTGGTTAAGAAACAGCAAGTTACTGGAATTGAAGTTTTGAAATAGCCTAATCTGTGTACATTTATTATTTGGTTGCAATATATCTGAGAAAATAGAGACATTTAGGGAAGATGTTTTAATGGTTACAGAGTATTTGGATTTCACATTTTTGGAAGTGAAGGAATTGAAATGTGTATTGAGGTATAATCTTATTTATTTGGGGAGTGGTTGAATTTGAGAATTAAAGTAATTTTGTATTTTACTTGAACTTCCAGGAATGGCTGAATTTAATCTATATTCTGATAACTTTGTAAAAAATTCTTTTAAGTATCTAATACAATAATGAGGAAGTTGAACCTGGTGTGTCTGTAGTCCTTTCCAGCTCTAATTCTGTGATATTGCCATTTTGCTGTCAAATCTACCAAACTGAACACCAAGTAACATCTACTCTTGTAAGCAAAGTGGTGACGGTTCTGCTAGATGGTGCTATTTGATTTAAATATATTTCTTCCATTCATTATAATTGGCAGCAGGAATCCTGGACTGGTTTGCCTTATGAACTAAATACAGGTGAAGAGGCCACTTTTGGAGAATTGACAATGGTTGTTCTGGGTTAATTGTCGTTGCATTAATTTCTAGGTGAATGTTGCTTGAATCTAAGACAAACATTGAGATAGATTCTGTTTTATGGAATAGACTTAGTTTCATTTTGCTGGGAGAGTTGATCTGATCACTCATTTTTTCCCTTTATGTGTACTTGGGACTTTAATGGCAGTATTGTACAACAAACAACCTACTAAGTTCTGAAGATAGGAATCTTGAAGTCGTCTTTAAAATGGATGCCCCCAGATTTAAAACAAAAAATTTTTTTTAAGGTGGCAGATTTAAAAAGGTACCTGAGTGAACACAAATGGTCTGTTAGTAAGCAAATCAGAATTGTACTGGCCTTAAAAGTCACAGAACTGTTTTTCAGTAATGAATATGTAAATATTTATTTTACTCTAATAAATAAACATTCTGAAAACTGAGTCATTATTAAAAATAATGGCATGCACATAAAATAAAAATATTGGTTTTCTAATCTGTCAAGAAATGTATTTTCCAGTGAGTTCATAGTAAATATCAGACAGACCCTTACCTATATTATATCTTTGCTTTCTCTTTTGTTAAGAAGTCATTATATGAAATACTTGAAATTAATTTGTAGGTTTTGCACAGGTTCTATATTTTCACTATACAGTTCTGAATATAAAAATGGCTGAAGTCAGGTTAATTACTGATTTTGTTGTTTTAAAAGCCAGACAGATCAAGTCTATACAAAAGTTTGGATTAGGTTTAATTATAGAGAGAGTGATTGAAAACCCTTGGAGGGAGGAGGGATGTTTGTGTAGAAATTTAAATTCTGATCCTGTTAGGTCATTTACCCCTTTAGCAGGTTTTCTTTGTAACACTGCACTGTAATCCCAATTGCAATTAAGTAACTGTGGAATTGGTTAATGTCTGTCTTCCTCTAAAATGTAAGTTTCTTGAGGGCAAGGGATAATACTGCCAATGTCTTCTCTGAGGTATCCTTGACATTAAGAATAGTGTCTTCAAATGTCAAAAGCACCAAATAGTGTTGAATAAATGAAGATGTTAGACTCAAGGGCATTTTTTCAGTGTGAAATCATTTTTTCAATGACCTCCAAAATAAGAACTTTGGAAGTTTGAGTTCCATATTCTCTAGCCTAGGTGTATTTCAAAAATAACCGATAACAACACAACAGTAATCATTATTTATTTGTCGTTCTATGTGTCCGTCACTGTGTTCAGCACTTTATATATATTTTCTCTAATTCTCCCAACAATTCTGCAAAGTAGTGATTTTTTTTTTTTCTCCATTAAAGAAATAAGAAAACTCTGAGTAGTTAAGTAACTTTGCCCAGGGTTACACTACTAGCTGGATTTCTAACAAAGATATCTCTGCTTAAAACCTGTAGAGGAAGATGAAAGATGCATTTTTTTTCGCTGTCACAGATTGCTTTCTTGATTTAGGGTAGAATGCTACAGATTTAGGGAACAGCATTACATAATCAGGTATAACAGACTGTAAAGATTGATCAGATATGCAGTTTTAACCATTGGTGCACCCTATGCTTATAAACTCCATTTAACAGATTACAGATATGTGTGTGGTGTGGGGAAGACAAACTTCAGGAGGGAAAGTTGGAAGCCTAAAATAATGGAGAAGCCTTGTTTCTTGAGATTTTTCCTTCCGGAAATTTGTTTTATCACTTAAGTTTTGAAATTAGACATTGTAGTTGTGAACAATTTCTGTATGAAATGTTGCTGAACTTTAAGCTACTCTGTATGCCACACTGCCACAGAAAGATTAACTGGCACCTGCAAATAGATGAGTTGTGATACTGCTTTTTCTTAAACTAATTTCATCTTTAAAATTGTGTAATAGCACAGAAAGATGAATCAGCTGTAAAGCAACATTGAACATAAGGTACACATACTAAACAGTGATATTAAGTAAACTTGTCAGAAACTACAGAAATCTAACTGTGCATCTAACCTGGGGCTCTGAAAAGTAACTTTGATTTTTAAACTATGATAACAACATATACTCATTTTTCAGTGGTTAAAGTCTAAAGATCATTTAAATGCTACTCCATATAGATGATCATGCTTATACATGAAGTAGAATTTAGTCGAATTCTGGTCATTTAGGAAAAACAGTAAGTAAATCCTACTCCATATAAAAGAGAGTTTGTAGAGATTAGTATCTACTGGCATTTTTATTATTTTAAGTTGCCCCCCTAAAAATGATAAACTTTTCTTCTTCCTTCCTTCCTTTCTGAAGGAAATAAAGTTAAGACAAGTGAAGTAATACAGATCTCTTCAGAAACTTGATTGCATTAATGCAGTTAATGCAATTCAAGATTCTAAAACTAATGAAGGAATATCTTTATGGGGATGAAATTTTCTATAAGATATTAAATTGACTCTTCCCTTCCCAATCCCCAGGATATTTCCTCCAAAATACTGGTATCTAATATGTCATCTTAGCTATAGGAGCTTTTCTTTTGATTGATCTCTTTTCCATTATTTTAGAAGTATCCAAAAAATGATTTTTTGAAGGAACAAACCTGAAGAAAAGAAGTGTAAGATGTTGAGAGTTAAATTTTAGTATTGTTTATCTACAGGGTTATTACTCTTAGAAATAGTGTATTTTGAAATGTATTTTTGAAATGTATTTTTTCAGAGCTATGAAAGAAAAAAAATGGAAAGGTTTATTCCCACACTTTAGAGCCAGTTTGCCATATAAAACCAATTCAGGATGAAAAAAAAAAGCATCAAGTTTTAGTTGCTTTGCAGTAGTGAAGTAAATGTGTCTTACATCTTCAGTTACTACTAGAAAATAGAATTATTTTGTTTTAAAATTGAAACATACTCTGTGGGTGGGGGTTGGAATACCTAGGTTGCCATTTATTAACACTTCACCCCAATAGTTTATAGTTAGAAGTAAAATTTGGAAAAAAATTTTGTATTTAGAATGTTCTCTCTTCCATAGAGATCACAACTGTTATATTAATGTTGGGACATAGGATTGAGGATTAATGTACTGGATTTAAAAGACATGAAACTACTTCTTGGAATGTGTAATTTAAAATATGTATTGAAAATAATTATAATTTTATTTTGGAATATGTGGGGATATTCTCTACTATTGTGTGTACATTATTGCTTTGACATTGGTATGGAAATTATATAAAATATTTACTAGTGACATATTGTTGCTTAGTAGTATGTGAGCCTCTGTAAACATGCTAAAATATTAATTTTATTAATAACTTATTGTTTCTCAAAGGAGGGCCTTAAAATAGCATTAGAACAATAGAATAGGATATATTTGTCAAAATCTGAAAAGAGTTTGGGATAAAAAATAAGTGGTTATATTTAGATTTTAAACTTTGCTTATCAGATTTCGTATGTATTTTACATATGTACTATCTATTAATGTAAGGTTTTGTTAACATATGTATACGACTAGACTTCACACGACTTATGACTTGCACTCTGAGAGTTACTTGATTACTGTACCAAAACCCCATGTATACTATAAAGAGTGATCTGAAGGATGGTCTACCAAGATTTATATCCTACTTGTTTTCAGTAGTGTTAGAGAAATAGTAGAGGCTATTCTTCCCCAAACTGTGTATCTCAGTCACTGTGTGAGATGTTGAAAAATAGGCAGAAAAATGTTCCATCCAGGGAAGAATAGAGTTTTTCCAGATAACTTTTAATAGCCCTACAAGTTGCTCAAATTTATGGTTGGTCATAATGAGTAACTGGTAATTTTTGTCACAGAAGGTTGATAGTTAAAGATTTTTGAAAAGTGGAACTAATAATGTTTTTGTAATGTTAACAGAACCAGAAATTTATCTGGGCTCATAAGAGCCTGGGCATTTCCAATACAGTGAAGGATTTAATATTTGTTCTTTGTTCATCTTTGAAAGAGACAATTTAGTTGGTTTCACTTCTTTAGTAATGACAAAACTACCCTCATATTTCACTTTAAGAATTTTGATTATTCTATTTCATGTAGGGCCCATACAGTTTTCCGACAGTAATGAGCCATCATAACATTTTAAATCGCAATTCAGCTGGAGTGAGCTTGAACCAATGACCTAGCAATTTCTTATTTTTGATCTTCTGTATTAATTTTGCTTCATGGCATATCAAACAAGTAGTTGAGCACAGAAAAAAATTGTAGAAACTGAAGTATAACACTTCATTTTTTTTCTTTTTTAAAAGAATTTTAAAATAACTATAGTTTTAGTTACTAAAATATTTTAAATTTTTAATTAGTATAATCTAAGCTATATTAAAATACTGATGAAATATTTGTGAAGGTAAGTAGATGAAAATTTTTATGAGGCTCTGTCCGTGTCTAAGTTAAGGGAGGAGTTGATGCTAAAAACAGGGTCTCACCTGAAATTAATGATTATTTTTCTTCAGTGATCTGATATTTGCCTTGATTCTTCTTTTTACCTACTTCAAACTTGAGAAAAAAACCAAAAGCTTCTTTACTGATGGAAGAAAGCGAGGTAAATGAATTATTTTATTAAAAATGATTTTATTTAAACAGGATTAAAATGAATGTTTTCTGTAAAGTAACAAAATCATAAATACTACATAAAGAGCTTGTGGAGTTTTGTCATAGTAAGTTTAATGTTTAATAGTAACAATAACAGCAAATACTGTCGTTTGAGTATTTTGTTTCTGTTTGGCACTTTACTTGCATTGTCTCATTTAATCCCCTCAAGAATCCACTAGACTGTAGGTACTATTTTCTGTTAATGTTACAGAAGAAACAGAGGCTTAAGAGTTTATTGTGCTTTGGGGGGCAGGTATCAAAACAGGAGATAGAAAATGGCTTAATTGATCAGGGCTTTAAAATCTCAGAAAATGGCTTAATTGATCAGGGCTTAAAAATCTCACATAACAGGATGTCTGGAAGGAGGTAGTTTCAGAGTTGATTCAAGGAATCAAGAACACCAAGAGATCAGCTTCTCTGCCATCGTCATGGTTTCCCTCTCATGAATGCCGCATCCCTGCATCAGGTTCCCAGTATCACTTTGTCACACAACCAAGTATGAAGGCAGGAAAAAGGGCAAGGTTTTTCCTTTACGTCTCATTAATCAGAGAGAGAACCTTTTCTGGAGGTGCTTAGCAGATATCTTCTTTTGCCTTATTGAAGAAAACTGTAAAATTCCTCTCCTAAACCAGTTACTGGCAAAGGTAATGGGATTACCATAATTGGCTTAAATCAGTCATCCTGTGGGCTGGAAACATTTCTCCTTTGTACCTGACTACCTAAACAGAACTGGAGGTCTTTGGCAAGGAAGATGTATCTTGAGGATATGGAGAAAATAAAGTGTGTCCCTGCCTTATGGAACTTACTTTCAAGTTTGAAGGGGAAACATATAATAATAAATGAGTAAATAAATATAGTAGGCAATTTCAGGTAGTCATAAGTGCTAAAAAAATAATAAAGTAGTGTGGTGTAATAATAGAGAGTGACTGGGAGGCTACATTAGATTGGGTGGTCAGGGAAAGGTTCCTAGAGGATACGTTTAAGCAGAAACCTGAATAATATTGAAAGAATCAGTCATGAGAAGATTTGGGGTTAAGAGCATTTTAGACAGGTCTAAACTGCCATTGAGGTAACCTCTCAGCATCGGCATAATTGCTCAAGGATATGTAGAATATGAGTCAGAACTGGGATGAAGCTGTACCTTCTAGAGCCTGGTTTTGGTTTTTATTGAGGAATTGGGTGGTGGGTTTAGTTTATCTGGGTTTTCCTAAATAATAAGGTTGCATATCTCTTATCTTCTAAACCCTAGGGATACAGTTGTTCCTAATGAGGAGAGTGGAACATATGGCCTTTATAATAATGTTGATGGTAGAAATAGCTAAGATTTATTAAATACTTAAAGCCTGTTGGGTTGACAAAGGATGGTACAACTGGCTAATTATTTCTCATAAATTTCCCAGATTGGATTAGACCCCCTTACTCTGTGCTTCATAGCAACCTCTACTTTTCCTTTTTCACATCTGTCACAAATTTATGGATTATTTGTGTGATGTTTAATGTCTCATCTTCTGGTTAGATTGGGAGTTCCCTGACGAGAAGAACCATGGTTGTCTTCACCAGTGTAGTCTCACTGCTTAGCACAGTGCTTGGAGCTCTGATTAGATATTTGTGGAATAAATGGAGCAAGGATGTAACCTGTTATAAATATATCACAACAGGATATCACTATATCTAGCTCATTTTCTCCCCAAATATTTCTCATATTTAGTATCAGGATTAATATGTAATTCCTAAAGAAGAGTTTTCTATAATATAGGCATTTAGTAGTATTGTCTGTGGCTTTCAGGACTACAGGAGATTACCTAGTTGTATTAGTATGAAATGTGTGTATATTTTTAATATGAATTTTTGATAGAATAATCTTTTTTGTGTTTCAGCAAATTTAATAATATAAATGGAATCATACTTTAGAGTTTCAGGGTATTTTAATATGCTTTATTTAAATCTCTCGATAATTCTGTGAGGTAGGTGATAATTCCCATTGACTGTAGAGATTTGTACATGGAGATTGACTTACCCAACTAAGGTAATACAGATAATATGTGGCAGAGCTTAGTCATATTTAGATTTTTTTTTGGTTCCAAGGTTAGTGTTTCTTTCATTATACTACAGCTGCCTCTTTTACAATAAGGGATTCATACATATTTTAAGAAGGCTTAGGTATGGATTTGATGCAACAGAGAATCATGGACTAGAAGACAGTTAAAAGTTTATGTCAGGGCTTCCCTGGTGGCGCAGTGGTTGAGAGTCCGCCTGCCGATGCAGGGGACACGGGTTCGTGCCCCGGTGTGGGAGGATCCCACATGCCGCGGAGCGGCTGGGCCCGTGAGCCATGGCCACTGAGCCTGCGCGTCCGGAGCCTGTTGCTCCGCAACGGGAGAGGCCACAACAGTGAGAGGCCCGCGTACCGCAAAAAAAAAAAAAAAAAGTTTATGTCAATACTCGAATGAAGGTTTAGGCTAATTTTGGTTGATGAACTCTAGTCTTTTGCCAGTTAGCTTCAACTTGGAGAGTTGGGGTAGTGGTTTTTTTCCCTTTGTGCCTCTCTCCAATGAAGGAGAGAAAGCTTCTTGATATGGATTATTGATAGAACATTGGTTTTTTAGTTTTTGTTTTTATGGTGGTAAAATATATATATAACATAAAATTTACCAAAATGTTAACCATTTTTAGGTGTACATTTCAGTGGCATTAAGTACATTCACATTGTTATGCAACCATCACCACCATCCCTCTCTAGAACTTTTTCATCTTCCCAAACTGAAACGCTGTATCCATTAAATAACTCCCCATTTCCCCTTTCCCCCAGCCCCTCCACCATTCTGTTTTCTGTAACAATGAATTTGACTGTTCTAGATACTTTGTATAAGTGTAATTATGCAATATTTGTCTTTTTGTGTCTGGCTTTTTTTTCTTGCTTAATCACTTCAACAACTTCATAAAGTTGATATAAGCCCCATTTTACATAGGGGGAAACTGAGTCTCAGTGAGGTTATATACCTTGTCCAAGGCCGTGTAGTAAATTGCATAGTAGGGATTCAAACCCAGGTTTCTGACTCTACTACCCATTTTAAACATCTTGCCTCACTGTGTTTCATTGCTTCATATGGGGGAAAAAAATAATGGGAGCTGTGAGGGTGGTGAGTGGGAGGGGACTGCGTGGATAGTTCTCTTTACACATATCCACCATTTTTACTTGGGGTTGGATGCACTCAAGAAGAGAGAGGTTAAGGAAAAAGGTTAAAGAAAACATTTTACAGTTGCTAAGAAGGTGGGCAGAATTACAGCTACCCAGAGTGTTCCACAAATAGCTCCAAATTCTTTAGCTGGTATCTGAGATTTAGCAACTTGGATGTAATGCTTGTCAGAGAGGAAGATGCCAGTTAAGAACTCAGGTTATAATTTCAGGTGGAGCTGTTTCTCCATTCTTCTTTCTGTATCTAGAGGCAAAGTGATCTGGCATAAATTACTTTACTTGGTAAATTTTAGAGGCAGAAATAAATAGAAGAATATGTAATGTGTAGAAAAAATACTCTCTCCTCTAATTATGAGTTTATTCTACTTCTCTCTTCCAACCAGCATATGGTCTATTGGTTTTTTTGTTTGTTTTTGGACTAGGGCATCTGGAAAGTTCCATGTGGTCCAGGAGCAATAGTACAACCATATTGAATCTATTACATAGTCATTTCTGTAGTACTGACTATGAGAAAAAATAGAAACAATTCCTTTGTTTCATTTTTTTACAGTGTGATGTGCTGTCATTTATAATTGGATTAAAATTATGAGTATACTTTATCAGTGCATTTAAGCAATAGCTATTATTAGGAAGCTATTAAAGGTGTTTCAATAAGCATTTTTTCCCCTGAATTAACCTGAGAGACTGATATTATTATTCTTTCATTTAGAAATATTGTAATGAAAAAAACTTAAGTGAGTTTTTTTTTACCATAAAATGCATTACATTTACATAAAATACATACATTTACACAATATACATATGTGTATGTATATACTAGGAATAGTTTTCAGGTAGAAGTTCATTTTGGGAAATGACTTACTAATTCATTTTTTAAAAAATTTAATTTAATTTAATTTAATTTTTTTAAACATCTTTATTGGGGTATAATTGCTTTACAACTAATTCATTTTTAATTCAGATTGGTACTGGTCAGTTTTGTAAGTGAGTTGGGCTTACAGATTCAGGGCCAAGAATATTAGAGTATAGGCAAGTTTTTACTAAAACGTTAAATGATGTTTCCATTTCCAATCTTTGTGATTTTTTTTCCAACCAGCACCTTGGATTTTTACTGACTATGGTAGGCTAAATAATGGTGACTCAAAGATGTCCACATCGTAACCCTTAGAACCTGTGAATATGTTACCTAGTACAATGAACTTTGCAGACATGACTAAGTTCAGGATCTTGGATGAAGGATCTTGATATGGGTTACTTCCTACCTAGCTCATCTGTATGAGCTCAGTGTAATCACAATTATAAGAGAGAGACAAGGGTTTCAAAGTCAGGCAAAGGCCATGTGGTGACAGAAGCTGAGAAAGAGATGGGAAGATCTGGTTTTGGAAGATGCTGCTGGTCTTGAAGGTGAAGGATGGGACCATGAGCCAAGGAATGCTGGCATCCTTACCAAGCTAGAAAAGGCAAACAGATGGGTTCTAGAGCCTCCAGAAGAAACAGAGACCCCCCCAACACCTTGATTTTAGTACTTCTGACCTCCAGTATTATAAGATGATGAATTTATGTTGTTTCAAGCCATTACATTTGTAGGAATTTGTTACAGTAGCAGTAGGAAACTAATACACAGAATTTTTGCACCTCAGAAGAATCTACCTTGACCATACCAAGCTGGTAATACCAAGCCATGTCCAAGGTGAAGCTCAGACAGTTTTTCTAGTTTTGGATTGAGAAATAATATAAAACGTGGGTTTTTTGTTTTGTTTTCCAGCTTTTGAGATATTATTGACATACAACATATATTAGTTTAAGGTTTATATTGTGATTATTGGATATGTATATATATCACAAAATGATTATAACAATAAAGTTAGTTAACACCAAAAAAATGATGCTTTTCTGTAAGATGGGGATATCATTAACAATAGCCCATGATACAGCAATCACTGGCAAAGATGCTGCTAGTTAGTGAAATGTTTCTGTGTTTGTATTAGTCAGATCCCCAGCAGGATAGCTACCTTAAAAGAATAATTAAAGAGTTTAATGAGGTATGTGCATGATTAAAACCCACTGGGGATAGAGGAACACCCAGGATTTAGGAACAAGAGAAGCTTTTTACCCCTCTTAGGTCTGAGGGGAAAAGAGAGAGAGCAGTTACCAGAATCTGATGAACACTGTGGTCATTGTAGAAAAGCTACTCTCCTGGAGCTGTGGTTTTATGATGGGGACCACAGCCATGGTCAGACCCACTGTAAATAGAGGCTGGAGGCCTGGCAGGGAGGGGATCTTCTTTCTTCTCCTGCCCTCTGATCAGCTGATGCCTCCTTTCTGTAGAGCCCAACTGGGAGCCATAGGGTAAGGGACCTGAGGTGATATACTCTGTAGAGATCAGTCTTCCTGGTCACAGCAGGGCAGAAAGGCAGGACCAATGGAGAATACCCAGGACAGTGTTCAAGTTTTTATGCATTTGAAATAAGTCTTCCAGTTCTTTGTATAGAATGGCCTGAGAAAATAGAGCTTTTTGAATAGTTGGGTTTGGTCAAAATAGCTCTTAAAATTAGTGTTTTTTTAAAATACATCTTTATTGGAGTATAATTGCTTTACAATGTCGCGTTAGTTTCTGCTGTACAACAAAGTGAATCATCTATATGCATACATATATCCCCATATCCCTTCCTTCTTGAGTCTCCCTCCCACCCTCCCTATCCCACCCCTCTAATTCGTCACAAAGCACAGAGCTGATCTCCCTGTGCTATGCAGCAGCTTCCCACTAGCTATCTATTTTATATTTGGTAGAGTATATATGTCAGTGCTACTCTCTCACTTTGTCCCAGCCTCCCCCCTCCACCGCCCTTGTCCTCAAGTCTGTTCTCAACATCTGCATCTTTATTCCTGCCCTACCACTAGGTTCATCAGTACCATTTTTCTAGATTCATGTATATGCGTTAACATACGGTATTTGTTTTTCTCTTTCTGACTTACTTCACTCTGTATGACAGACTCTAGGTCCATCCACCTCACTACAAATAACTCAATTTCATTCCTTTTTATGGCTGAATAATATTCCATTGTATACATGTGCCACATCGTCTTTATCCATTCATCTGTCGATGGACATTTAGGTTGTTTCTATGTCCTAGCACTTAAAATTAGTTTTTAAAACCTGTTTAACTACTTTATGGTACTATAAATTTGTATACATTTTATGAGGTGGGGATAATATTCCTTCTGCTTTCTGCTCTCATTTCTTATTCATTTAAGAAATGCTAACTGTCTCTGATATGTCAGCCTCTGTTGAGCCTTCTTCAGTCAGATCTGAATAACACAGTAGTCTCTGCCCACTAGGACTCACTGCCCAGAGGAGGGTCACTACCAGTGATCACCACTCTGGGTAACACACCATATAATGGGTATGCAGAGGGTGCTGTGGAAATCCTGAAAAAGGGCATTGAATCCAGCCACTGCCCTGTCAGTAGTTTACAAAATATGTTGTTAATTGTCATTTGTAAAATACTAATTTCTTATCTGTTATTTAGTTATTTAAAAGTATATTTGAATTTAAAAAATTTAAAGTATAAGAATTAGTTCTATATAGCATATCATTAATAGCATATTTGCCTTTTACATAAATCTCATGACTGTTTCATTAGAGCTTTGAAATGTAACTGACAGGTTTAAGATGGTTATTTATTTTTTGTTATATAGTTATAAAAGATACAATAAATTAAGGTTTGTCAATATATATTTAATATAGTTGCAACATGAAATGAATTAACTAAAGTTTACAACCATTGCTGTTCTAAGCAAAATTCTTAAGTACTTTCCTTTGATCATTAATTTATTCATTTCATTTGATCATTAATTTATTCATTTAAAATCAACAGTGAGGAGCATATGTAGGTCAATTTGATTTTTCTCTTGGGAACTTGAATAAAATGGCATTTATTTGAAAAATTTTCCAGTGAGGGCAATGGTCTTGATACCAGTTGTAAGATAACCAGTTATTGACTGGAAAGGCAATGATGGTACTGGCTTAAGAGGGTAGCATACCATCTTTAAATGTTTTCCTTATAAATACTTCTTAAATATAGAAAAGTCTTTCTGCTTAATAGATTTATGAGACTTTATAAGTCCATTTCCTTTGCTGGTTGGTTGTCTATATGGTATATACTGAGAATTTGTTGATGTTATGGATATACTTCTCATCTACTTTGTTTGTCCCCCTTGGCAAGGCTAGGAACTTTGAAATGTAGAAGAACTGTGTACGTGTTATAGTAGCCTGCTGTCTTTTAGAGTAAAGTAGAGGGAGGGAGATATTTTCGTCAAACTGCAAATGGAAACCAAGATGAAAAATATCTTATTTTAGGTTTACCAGCCCTTTAAAGTACTAAAGATTGCGTAGAGATATTTTGCTGTGTTTTCTGTTTTACCACATTTTCTCTTATTGTTAATACATAAGTAATACAACAAATTAAACAATGACCTTTTCATCCATATGGTTAAAAAATTATAAAAGGCAAAACATCAGATACAGGTTGGTGTTACTTTGCCGCATCACCTACCAATTCATTTAAGTAGCTTTAATTAAAATAAAGGGTCTTGGGCTTCCCTGGTGGCGCAGTGGTTGAGAGTCCCCTGTCGATTCAGGGGTCATAGGTTCGTGCCCCGGTCCGGGAAGGTCCCACATGCCGCCGAGCGGCTGGGCCCGTGAGCCATGGACGCTGAGCCTGCGCGTCCGGAGCCTGTGCTCCGCAACGAGAGAGGCCACAACAGCGAGAGGCCCGCATACCACACAAAAAAAAAGGGTCTTGACTATTCTAATCAGAAAATATCATCCTTTTGTTCATTTACTTTAAATGAATGGGTATTTATGATACAACATGCACATTTCTGATGGTGTCTGTAGTTAAACATTTGCTTTTTCTTTCAGGTAATTGCAAGACTGATGATGTTTAAAATTTTTTGGACTTCCTTTGCAGGGCTCAGAGAACAAGTTTCGCGTCTTTAAATGCATAGAAATTCAACTAGTTGAAATAAGTACTACTTAGTATTCAAGGCCCTATTTAGACAAAAATAGCCACTGTGACAGGCTTATGGGAGATCTTTCAGTTTGCTAAATTATATTGCTACAGGTAAATACTGTCTAGTGTATGATGTTTGGTCAGATCAGGGTAAGTTATATAGAAAGAAAAAAGAAATCATTAAAATCTAGGGTTAATAATTTCGTACATTTCCTAATAGATATGATCTATCAGCAGAGTTGGAGGACTATAAAGGACAATTCTTGAGACTGCTTGATTTTGAGTAATCCAATTTAGGTAGATTATAATAAATTCATATTATGTGAAACGTATCACTTAGTGCAAATACTTCAGTTTTAAGTCTAAAGAGCTTCCACCTGTGTGGCTATAATGGGGGTTTCTGATCCTTCTCTTTCAGCTGTTGACGTGTGATGAGAATCCCTACAATTGTAATTACTATAACTAAGGGAGACTCATTTTTGTAATGCTTGAAAAGTCGTGGGAGCCCTCTCTATTTCTTCTGTTTGTTTATTACCGTAAGACTAGTTCTCTTCTCTGGCTGACTTCCAAGTTATATTTTCCATTCAGTGGAATCCTGAGATTATTGGGGCCTTCATATTTTTTTCTGTTGATGACTGATAGTATTTGATCTTGCTGATTGACATTAAAATGAGCGTAATAAGACCTTTATAATTGGGGGATTCTGGGCATATTTATTTTATCTGACAAAGAAGGCTACAGTTTTAACAATTAATTAAAATATTTCAGAAATTTAAATCTTTTGAAATTATCCAAGTTGGAGGATCTTAAAATGTAGAACTACTTTCTCAGACCTCTTTCCTTCCAATAATGAGAGGAATTATTCATTTAAAATTTATGAAGGTAGAAGTTGAATGTTTCTTGAATGTGCTGTTTTTTTAATTGTCTAAAAAGTTGAGATATCATTTAATCAGCAATGGATCAGGCTACTAAAATAGCTAAGGAGCAGTGGGGGTGGGTTGTGGAGTGTCTTTTTTTCTTTTAATGTTTAATAGAAAGAGCATAAGATACTCTATTTTACAATAGTGATAGTTGCATCTGTACAAGACTCAATTTCTCCTGTAGTCAAGATTTCTTTTTTCTGTGTGAACCACTCAAAGTAACCAAACTGCAAAGCTTTATACCACATATAAAAGCAGCATTCAGACTGCTTGTTTTCCTCTTATTTATTTGCATATGTAACTTATTGTATCTGTAAAAAGGGAAGTTCTTATAAAAAGCAACAAAACAGGAAAAACAAGCAAATTGTCATTTCTTCTGGTAGATATGATTCAGAGCTTAGTTTAAAAAAATAAGTTTTAGAGATTCCATTTAATCTTGTTAGAATTTTGATAGGAAGTTGAACATGTAAAAGCAAAACTATTTTATTTAAAACATTTACAAGATGTTAAAAGTAAATTTACAGAATGCATTGGCGTTACTCTTATTGCATGTCTTGCAGTCTAGGCTGTAAATTATTATTACTTTGTTCCATAAAGACCAGCAATTTTTAATATATGTTTACATTGAAGTATTTATCCACACTATGCGTCATGGATTACCACTTTATTTTGAAAAAAGAGAATGATAGTTTCCATATTTAGAAACTGAAAGAAAAGAATTAAGGAAAAAACTGAAGAACCAGATGCTTTAACATCATATGTCATTCATTTTTGCATACTTAATTTCTGAAGTAAATTTATATTATGGTTCTGATTGAGTAGGTTCTTTTACTTTTAATGAATCTTTGGCAATATCCTATGGAAAAATATCTTTACTTATGCCAAGTAAGGTAGAAAGATTTTGATAAGGATTACTATAAAGATTTTCTAATTCACGTAAGTGAACGTTATCAGAGATAACCTTGATTTGACATAAGACATCAAATCAACGCCCATCTTTTGAAGCCAATTTTAAGGCCTTGAAATCTAATGCTCCAATGCATTGCAGTGTTGAAAAGCCAAAAGACTTTGTTCTCCTGACATGATAATTGAAATAAAGATAGAACTTTTCATTTCTCCATTTAAGTTAACTTTATAATACAAGAAAGTTTGGTTTTGGGTTTTATCTTATCACCTTCTCAAGTTATAAAGAACCAACAGGGAGAAGAGAAGCAAAGTTTTGGGTGTTATCCCTCCCAAGTAACCTACAAATAAATGGTTCATTGTTCTTATGGAAAAGGAAAAGGATTTCTTTTCATTTGGATGATGATCTCTTCTATAGATGTGTTGAAATCTGGAAATTAAAAAAAAAATCATATTAATTGAACTCTCTTTGGATAAAGTAGTTGACTTTCTATTTTTTAAGGTTCTTTACTGGAATGGTTACTGGAACACTTGAAATGGATAAGCATTTTTGCCTGAAGCTTATTTAGGCAGCCAGGAAATCTTTCTCCCTTACTTGGCATAAGTAAAGATATTTTTCCATAGGATATTGCCAAAGATTCATTTGGCTTGGCAGTCACATGGATTTGTGATTACTTCTTGAGGGCAATAATTCTACTCCATGAAAATAGTAGTCAGTATTCTTTAAATCCATGGTCATCTAAAAAAGGTAAAGGGTTAATGTATAATTTCTTAATAAACTACTAACATATTTGAATGACCTACAGAACACAGCATATTAAATTAGTGACTTCATTATCTTGCAGTAACAATATGGTGGACATTATACTCTTTTATAGACAAAGAATCTTGAGACAAAAGTAGTTAGAAACCTAAGGTCATACATTTTAGTGTTTATAGAATCCATATTTGAACCCATTTTTTTCCAGTGAACATTTGTTTTTAAATGAGTATAGAGTTTCAGTTTTGCCAGATGAAAATTTCTGGAGTCTGTTTACAACAATGTGAATATAGTTAACACTATTGACCTGTACAGTTAAAAATGGTTAAGATGGTAAATTTTATGTTATGTGGTTTTTACTACAATAAAAATTCTATGAGAAGTGATTTTTTAGGGGATTTACTTATTAAATAAATTTTTAGTGAAGAAAAACCAGAGGTAAGATGTTCATCATTTTGGTTCATTTCTTATCCAAAATGAATCTGCTGAAATTTTATCACTTAGGAGGAACCTCAGTTTCTACTTATATTTGGACTGAGATATAAAAAGTCTAGTTTTTTTATTAGCAGAAGGTTATATTTCTTTAAAAAATCTAGTCTATGATGTAAAGTTAAAAGATAAGATATAAATCAGAGTTATGGTACTAGAGAGTAAGTGTATTTCAGTTTGTCACTCTATATGAGAAGTCTACTTTTCAGTAGAGGTAAAACTCAAGTAAGCCTACAGATTTTTAGTTACAGATATGTTTTTTACTATGTAAATTTTCTTTTAAAATTACAATTTCTTTTAAAAATAAAATAATTTCCTTTAAAATTCTTTTAAAAATAAAATTTATTTTTAAAAGTACAACATCTCTGGGAATTCCTTGGCAGTCCAGTGGTGAGGACTTGGCGCTTTTACTGCTGAGGGGCCCGGGTTCAATCCGTGGTTGGGAACTAAGATTCCACAAGCAGCATGGCGTGGCCAGAAAAAAAAAAAAAAAAGAATCTCAATTAAAAAACAACCAACCATTGGAAAAAGCCAGTGTTTTTCCTGGGTCTCTCTTATGTCTGTGAGAAATTTTATTTTATGCACCTATATTTTGTAAAATTGTTACTCTTTATCTTTTAGATTAAAAAGATCGATAACATGGGCCAATTGTTTAGAATTAGGTATTTTAAATTATGAGATTTAGTGTATTTATATATGTAACTATCTATTTGTTTTGACAGTAAGTGTAGAGGGTTGAGTTAATAATACTCCCCAGTTCATGGCATAGTATCATCTTTGGTCCATGTCAGGTGCCTCTACCGTTTAATTCACATTCATGATTCCTTCACTCATTCATTTATTCCTATCTTCTTCTGTTCCCCATTTGTACAACCTCCAGCCATATAGGAAACAATTTAGGTCTATCTGTCTTGCTGTGTGTGTGTGTATATATATATATACATATATATATATATATATATGTATATATATGTATATATGTGTATACACACACACACACACACACACACACACACGGATAAATATAACCTAATTCAGTGATTTATAAAAAGCAAGTTTAACATGTTGAAAGCATTGAGAAATCTAAGAGAGTATATTATTTACTCTTTTTTTTTTTTTTTTTTTTTTTTGCGGTAGGCGGCCCTTTCACTCTTGTGGCCTCTCCCGTTACGGAGCACAGGCTCTGGACGCGCAGGCTCAGCGGCCATGGCTCACGGGCCCAGCCGCTCCGTGGCATGTGGGATCTTCCCAGACCGGGACACGAACCCATGTCCCCTGCATCGGCAGGCGGACTCTCAACAACTGCGCCACCAGGGAAGCCCCTATTTACTCTTTTAACTCATTGACTTTTTAAGCTCAAATTATTAAAAGATAAACTTAATTTTCCATTAAGCACCAAATTTAGTTGTTCTTTGCAGTTGGCTATAGCACTGTATAGGGCCTCAAATGTAGTAGGGATTCAATAAATGTGTTGATTCCATTTGATGCCACACTTACCAGTTTGTAAATTGGCTTGGTCGTTTGCAAAGGTTAATTCATTCTTGGGGGCCTTAATATTTCAATATGACTTGGACATCAACCAAACAACTAGAATTTATTTATTACAAAAGCAATAAGATGTAGTTTATTATATTTTCTTTTTTAAAAAAAAATATATATTTTTGGCTGTGTTGGGTCTTCGTTGCTGTGCTTGGGCTTTCTCTAGTTGTGGAGAGTGGGAACTACTCTTCGTTGCTGTGCATGGGCTTCTCATTGCGGTGGCTTCTCTTGTTGCAGAGCACGGGCTCTAGGTACCCAGGTTTCAGTATTTGTAGCACGTGGGCTCAGTAGTTGCAGCACCCGTGCTTTAGGGCTCACGGGCTTCAGTAGTTGTGGCTCGCGGGCTCTAGAGTGCAGGCTCAGTAGTTGTGGCACATGGGCTTCATTGCTCCGTGGCGAGTGGGATCTTCCTGGACCAGGGATCGAACCTGTGTTCCCTTCATTGGCAGGCGGATTCTTAACCACTGCACCACCAGGGAAGTCAGAGATGTAGTTTCTAGTTTACAGTGTAGTTGGTGACAGTGTTTTCCCCTCGATATTATTGCTTTTGATTCACTATTGTGTGTGGTAAGCATGTCAGGTTTATCTCCGGTATTTTTTGTTTTTTTTTTTTTTGCGGTACGTGGGCCTCACCGTTGTGGCCTCTCCTGCTGCGGAACAGAGGCTCCGGACGCGCAGGCTCAGCGGCCATGGCTCAGGGGCCCAGCTGCTCCGCGGCATTCGGGATCCTCCTGGACCCGGGGCACGAATCCCGTGTCCCCTGCATGGGCAGGCGGACTCTCAACCACTGTGCCACCAGGGAAGCCCTTATCTCCGTTTTAATGAGACTGAAGACGTTAAGTGGCTTGTACAAGGTTACTTTGCTATGAAGTCATCCTCAGGACAAGGACTAGAATCTTCTGATTCCTAGGCCAGTGTTCTTAATTGTATATCCATGTTTTCAAACTCTTTTCCAGAAGGGACTGAAGGAGGTGACATGGTATGAAATGAGGGCCACACTATAGTATGAAATGAGGCCATATTAGAGTAGCTCCAATATTAATGTTTTTAGATAGTGGAGTAAAAAGAAATGTTTTATTTTTTAAAAAGTGCCATTCCATTTAACAAAACTTAGAAAATCATTGCTGTGTATCATTGTTGCTGCTTTTGTTTTGGGATGAAAATTCTAGGTCAAATTAGTCAGTGTTAACTCCACAATAGAATGAGGAAAAAGGTGGAGATCAGTTTGGGTAGTATGGACATTTTACCAATATTAATTTATCCAGTCCATGAGCATGGAATATCTTTCCATTTATTTGTGTCTTTAATTTCTTTATCAATGGCTTTCAGTGTAGAGATCTTTTACCTCCTTTGTTAAATTTATTCCTAAATATTTTATTCTTTTGATGCTATTATAAATGGGATTAAAAATTTTTTCTCTAATAGTTCATTGTTAGTATACAGAAATGATTTTTGTATATTGATTTGATATCCTGCAGCTTTACTGAATTGATAACTATTTATTGAATGAGTGAATGTTGAATAAATAATGAGTTATCAAGAGATGATTAATTTACATTCACTGTTCTCTGAGAAAAATCTCAAAGTATATATATTTGATGAATATTTCCATTAAAATCATTTTGTCTTAGTGCATAATAGTAGTTGGCGTAATGTAGCCATGACTTAATGTACCAGCTTTGGTATGTGATTTCTTTAATACCCACAGCAACTTTGAGAAGTTAGTAGTATATCCCCACTTTATAGATGATGAAACAGACAGTTGACACTTGCTCAGAGCTAGTTAAGTGGTGAGATTTGAGCCTAGGTATTTCTGTGGCTAAAGTGAGCATGACTTTACTTTGCTGCTTCCTAAATTAATGCTTAAGTCGTCTGGAAAATTCACTTCTGATAAACACCCTTCCCAATGATGCTGGATAAACGAGGTGTTACTGTAATAGGTGCTAATTGAGTGGCTCAGAGAGTACGTGCAAGAGAAATTAAAGAAGGAAAAGGTGTGTGCTGAAGTCATGAGGGAAGCTTCTTGGAGTATCTGTGGGACCTCATTCAGTTAGTGCTACGAAAGTGTTCAGAATACTGGACCTTGCAGGATATATGGGATATGAGTAAGTATATATCGAGGAGAGGAGAGTTATTTCAGTTTGGAGAAAGTGCTTGGAGGCTTGGAGGTGTTGTGGGTATCTTGAAAGAAGTAAGGACCGGTGTGACTGGAAGAGAGGATTTAGAATGGAGAAAAATAGGATATTTGTTGAAAGAGTGAATGAGGGTGATTGGGGGCAGTATATAGTCTGTAAAGAATTTAATTTTTTCTGTGGTTGTCAAGATCAGTGGCACTGTGGGATGAAGTAATATTTTAGGAAGTTCGGTTTGGTAGCAGTGTGCAGGTTTTAAGTTAGAATAGTGCAGCATTGCTAGCACAGTGAGTAAGAGTGGCAGTTCTGGCCCTGGGCTTGAATTCCACCTCTTCTCCTTACTGGCTTATGAGCTTGGAATGTTACTTCACTTCTGTCCTTCAGTTTCTCCTCTGTGAAATGGGAATTGAACAGCAGTACCTTTTGCCCAATCCTGGAGATTCTGATTCAATGGGTCCAAGGTGTGGGCTGGGAATACCCACTCCTCCCAAGTCAGATTTAGTTAACCCCTCCTCTGTGATCCTAGAGCGCTTTGTATTTGCTTCATGTTTTCCTTCTTGACCTCAGGTGAAAAAACATTGAATTAAACTCCTCAGATAATGGCACACTGTCAGCTTTGGCAAGTACAAGTCTCCTCTCTTGTATTTTATTTACAGTAATTCTCATTTATCCCCAGTTTCGATTCTCATTCCCTGCCTCCGAAGACATCCATGCTAATGTTTTTGAATGAGTGTGTATCTTTAAAAAAAAAATGTGGTGTTTTATGAACATGTATGTTTTTCATTTATATAAATGGTATTCTGCTATAGATCTGTTTCTTTTTTCACGCAACACTCTAATAATGCCTTTTATGATAGAAAATTTCAAACATACAAATGTGGAGAGAAGAGTATAACACACTCCCATGTATCTGTCGTTCAGCATCAACAATGATAAACTCATAGCTAATCTTGCTTAGTAAACATTTGTAACCTCTCCACAATTCCACCTCAGCAAGCTGTATTATTTCAAAGCAAATCTGAGTTTTTTTCTGTATTTCAGTGCTTAATACTTAAAAAAAAAACTATCCATTTGAATCTCTTTATATATATTTCATAACTTGAAACTTCTTCAGGTGTTTGAGTATGCATCTATGACAACTTACTTGTCTGGTCCTCTGGTGATGATCACCTAGATTGCCTGTCACTTCCGGCTACCCCAAACAACTCTGTGATTTCCATTTTCATACGTGTCTTCTTAAGGGCTTTTGGGAGAACTCTGATTTTCTAGGGTAAGATTTCTGGATCAGAGTGTACACATTCTTCATTTCACTGAGTACGGCCAGCTGGCTTCCCAGAATGGCTGTACTTCTTTACACTCTATCCAGCAGTGCATGAGAGTTCCCTTTCCCTTCATTTCCACTGATGCTTTGTATTCCCACACATTATATTTTTGCTGGTCTGATATTTGTAAAGTGTATATCATTACTTGAATTTTCCTTTCTCTGATTATTAGTGAGGTTGGTTATCTTTTCATGTACTTGTTATCCATTATCCTGAGAGTTTTCTGTTCTTGCTGTTTCTTCTGCCTAGAAAACTCTCCTTATTAGCTTGGCTCACTCACTTCATTCAGATCTCTGCTTAAATATCATACCCTTGACCATCTTATCTAAAGGAGTACTCTTCATCACCTTATGTCTTAGTTCTGTTTTATCTTTCTTCATGGTATTTATCACAACAAAACATAGTATATTAATTTTATTCTGTATTTATTTATTTCTCCTGCTCAAGTTTCTTGAAGGCAGGTGTCTTATCTGTGTTGTACACATCTGTAACCCTAGCACTTAAAAAAGTGGTACTCATAAATATATGCTGAGTGAATAAATGTGAATTTGCTATTTGTATCGTTGCCCATTTCCCCTACTCAGCAGGAGTTCCTTGAATATTCTAGACGTTAATACTTGTTGATTTTAGATATTGTAATATAATCCATTCCATTGTTTGCTTGTTGTCTGAGCCGGAAGAGTTCTCCAGAAGTTAAGTAAAATATTTGGGAATATTTTTAGACCCTGTGATTCTTAAGCCTGATCGAGAAGGATTAAATAGCTGACTTATTTTGTTGCTGTGACTAACCGTCCCATCAAGCAGTAGTCTTAATATTGTGTGTGGTATCCATCCAGACTTGATTGGTAGCTGGCAGATTTTAGGTCTTCTACAATTGTGGCTATTTTCTAAAATCTCTGAAAATGGTATTAAGCTGGGTGGTTGATAAATATACTAGAGAATGTGGAACCGAGCCTGTCTGTATATCTGGTTACTTTTTCCCCACTTAGTTTTGTTTTAAAACCACTATTCTACCTAATATTTTGTTTCGTGATGATTATATTAACTAGCAAGCATGCCTGTGACTGTGAAAACAATATAGCAGAAAGAAAACCCCGGGTTACTGATGTTATTTGTGTGTGTTTTATACAGATCTAGTTTTACTTTTACGTGGAATAATCAGGCAGCATGTATAACAGTTCAACAGTGAATGCATCTCACCAGTTAAAAAATCATTGTACAGATTTAAGTTTTTCTACGGCTGAACATCTACTGCACTGAACGATGGTTACAGCCAAATTGTGGATTCTAAGAGTGCATGACTGATGGCATTTTAAAGTAGAACAAAAATTTTGTTCAAAAGCTTAGCATCAGAGGAGAGGGGGAGATGCCTTGATATTTATCTAGTCAGCTTTCTTGCCTTTCTTCTAGATGATGATAAACACTAGTGATGTCTTTGAAATCCTGAGGCATTATTTTTTTTGTTCTTTTTGTTGAAATTTTATGCAAACATCTAAACAGTAGCTAACAGTCTAGCTTGAGAAGCTTAGCGTGTATGCTTTTTTAGCACCTGAAGCTTTAGTGTTCTGAATGATTCTGACAGCAGCAGCGTGCCTTCTTCAGAAGTTGTAACAAAGGCCATGCCATCATTTTGATGGGTTGTGATACAGGTTTCAAATTGTGATGTAAGCAGCAATCAGTATGAGACTAAGGGAAGATCATTTGGAGTGACTACTCTGATATATTTTCCACCAGCGTGTGGTAGTGGTGACACAAGGTGGAGATGGGCTTGGTAGTGCTTCAGGGAGGTCTCTTAGTTTAGGAAAACTCTTTAGCTAAGAACATGCCGTGTTACCAGAGTTTATGAAAAAAGTGCAATCTAGGTGAGCTCTGAGCCCAGAAGTACAATCTGGCTGTATTATGTTTCTTATTTTCCGTATTTTATGACGCTTTGACATCTTGGAGCCTTGCTGACTTGGGACACATTGCCCTCCCAGGGCTAGTTAATTCCTAGCGGTAGCTAGGATTCCTAGAGATAGCACTCCCCTGTGAGTGTGCCTTTCATATAACAAACCAACCAATCCAGAGCCCTTACTCACCACGTTTATTGAGCTCTTACAGGCTAAGCTGCCATCCCTTGGCCCTAATAGCTCCCCAGGGTCAGGTAGCAGCCAACTAGGGGCAATCCCTGTGCCCTAGAGGCTGCTGAAATGAATCAAACTGGCCAGTCCTGAATGACTTACCCTGTCCTACCATGCCTTTCCTGAGAAAACCACGGTAAAGGCTTGCGCCCATATTTTCCCCTTGTTCCTTATGCCTGCTGACCCATCTGGTACTTGCCCATACAGCCCTACGTGGTGCAGCCTGCCCACCTAACCCTACCTTGGGAACTGAGTAATAAACTCTTCTTTCAAAGGCAGTTATGTCCACGTCTGTCATCTTACTATACCCAGTGAAAACAAATCCTGGATACATTTTAAAACATGGACCCAGCTCTCTTCTGGAGTCCCCTTAGCTAATTCTGGTCGAGCCTCAATTCAAGCTCGTAATCAAGATGGGTAGAAAGGTCTTGGGTGCCTGTGGTGTTCCCACTGTTACCGTGAGGAGCCTGTTCTATACCTTTTCCCTCTGTCCCCTTTGTTGTGGATATTGAGAAGTCCATGGAGGGCATCTCCTTTGAGAAGTAACGGGATTGGCTGGATGAGGATGGTAATCTGCCCCTTCCTTTGGGATTGGCTTTAGCTTTTCTTGGAGGATGGGGGGATGTGGTGGGAGAGAGGAGGAGCAGTGACGGCTGTAAGTCCTGGAGAAGGGGAGCTGGGTAACCTCAGAGGGAAGTCCACCAGTGGCTCCTCACGGCTGCAGAAGGCACAGAGCCAGACCCCCGAGACTGCTGCTGCTTACAACCTGAGCACAGCCTGTGGATTTCTGTAGCAGGAGGTTATTATCATACTCTGTTTTGAAACCTGTGGCGACCTCATCTGGATCCTAATGTATAAACAAGGATGCTTCAGTGGAAACACTGTAGGAGTAAACATAATAAATGTTTACTGAAGAAAAGATGATATTATATAATTCTGGCAAAAATATCATGTTTTTTATAAAAAATGTAAGTGGAGGAAAAATGGAGAAAAATAACAAATTCAGTGTTTACTAAATATCAGTTGTATTTTAACTGAGAGGTTAATGTATGGGGTTTATAGTAATGTCTAGATTAGAAATGGCCTTAGAAGTTTACATTAGAGTTTCTGTGGCCCAAAGTGTTTTTATTTGTTAAGGAAGCTACAGACTTATTTGCGATGGCATTGCTTGTGGCTGCATATTAAGGAAGACTATAGACAGTGCATTTCTTACATATGTTCCCCTAAGGATTCAGTTTCATTGAATATTGACAGATTGGCATATTCTCTTTTCATGTGTGGCTCTTCTGGGAATATATGAAATGCAAAATTTATATTCTTATCATAGTTGTGTTAATAAATTTAACTAATGTAGAGCCTCAGCTTAGAGCTTGCTCAGTGAAACTGTGCAACCCTCAGCTTCCACCAGCTTCCTGATTTCTTAAGTCTCAGTTGCTTTCCTTTGACTGTGGAGAATATTTTCACTGAGGTTTCGCACGAGAGCTTGCGCTCTGCTGATAGTATGAGACTGATGGTAGTTGCTGGATGACCTGGTGAGAGCTAGCCTACTTTGCGTGCTTTCAAAGCTAATCGATGTCACTGTTTTCTTTTTTTAAAAAAATCACTGTTAGTTTTTCTTTTTCTCAGTTTTTGTGTGATTTTTTTCTTTGCTAGTCTGCCACTTTAGATCTACTTTTTCCAGTTAGCCTTCTGAACTCTCTCTCTGTCTAGGGTACATTATATTATTGCCAAAATGAAAACCCTGGGTAGTTTCTTCCTCTATCTACCCCTTCTTATGTAAATTCCTAAAAAGTATTTCCCTGTTAATAATGTGTCACTTTGAGCTTCCTTTGTCTCCTTTCCCTGCCTTTTTCAGAAGTGTCATTTCTTAGTTATTTGCTTAATGTCTGGGAAGGTATGAAAGTCTGTTCAAAAAGAAAAGCTTATAAATAAATGATGGAAGAGCATACTTAGTGTCCACAGGGTGGTACAAAAAAGTTCTCAGGGGCTTACAAGATTAGAATTCGATCTAGAGTTCTCTAACTCTAACTCAATTAGAACTCAGAAGAGGTACCAGCATGCTTCAGCTATATACTGACAACTTTTTTTTTTATGTGAAGAGACCACAACAACATATGCTCCATTGGTTGGTTCTGGTACCTTTTAGGTAGGCTTTGTGAATTGTTTGGATGTAGGTTTTACATCTTATGGTTGGAGAGATAATATACTGGAAAACTCGTCTATTTTAAGCAATATACAGAGTAAAAGAGAGAAATGAAAACTTAAGTAGAATCATGAAGTTTATTTGGTTGGGGACAAAAGAATTGAAGCAGTAAAACAGTATAAATAAGCAGGCAGAAAATCCTGAAATGTATAGTAAGTTGAGTTTTGTGAGGAATATGGATTTTCATATATTATGTTTGTTTTAAATGGGTGGTAAAGAAGAAATGGCAGTGTTTTTCTATAGTTTCAGTGTCATATATTTGGCCTCAGAGGTTGGTGAATTGCTAAGACGCAGGTTGGTGGGTCTGGGATTTGACTTCACTCTACTTATAAGTGGCCTGTTACTGTTTCATGACTGCTGGTAGAAGACACAAGACTCCTTGCTCCCAGGTCCCATGGAGGTGATACAGTGTGGTACAGAGAGATGCGGTACGTTTAGTGGGTTGCTGCCGAGGAACAACGAGGATGGGGACTCCACCGCTTTTATAGTAACCGAGATTGCTCTTTGTCCTGGAGGGTGATGTTACTTCATCCCTCAAGGTTGCTCACTGCAAACACAATCCTGAGAAATGGCCGTTGTAAAGAGTGGTCAGAATCTTGCATTTCTGGCATACCCAACAAGACGTATAGGACTGTGAGAAATCCATAGAGGATTGTCTCCAACAGGTTATATTAAGAGTCAATAAGTACATCCCATTTTCTTAAGTTTTAGAACTGTGAATATAGTATTTAAAGAATAATTAACTGAAGAAGATTTTAAAATGGAAAATTCTTTTTTAAAAAATTAATTAACTTATTTATTTTTGGCTGCATTGGGTCTTTCTCTAGTTGTGGTGAGCGGGGGCTACTCTTCGTTGTGGTGCACAGGTTTCTCATTGCGGTGGCTTCTCTTGTGGAGCACGGGCTCTAGGGCACGTGGGCTTCACTAGTTGTGGCGTGCAGGCTCAGTAGTTGTGGCTCGTGGGCTCTAGAGTGCAGGCTCAGTAGTTGTGGCTCGCGGGCATTGTTGCTTCACGACATGTGAGATCTTCCCAGACCAGGGATCGAACCCGTGTCCCCTGCATTGGCAGGTGGATTCTTAACCAGGGCGCCACCAGGGAAGCCCCCTAAAATGGAAAATTCTTCTAGTGAGCTTCAAGCTATATATTTCTTTAATGATGCAAAAATTAGAAAATTTATACCAAACTTTATATTACCAACGAAGTCATTATGTTAGGCAGTCATGCTGCAAATAGTTTTGGGGGGCTTACTATTTAGTGGACTCGGAGAATTCAAAGATTAAACCACATGTTGTACCTCTGTGCACTGAGGATCGAATGGAGGGGAAGACAGGTAAGTTATGTTATAGTGTAATAAATGCTGTGATACCCAGGAGGCTGTGGAGACGCAGAAGAAGGGTGCCCAACTCTTCCTGGGGTGAGGTGGTCAGGAAAAGTCTTCTGGGAGGAGCACGCCTTTAAAGTTGAGTCTTAAAAAATAAAATGTTAGCAAAATGGGTAAGAGAGGATGAGCATACAGGCAGAGAGACTGGAAAGGACAAAAGCATGAGATAAGGGAGTTGATTGCATTCAGCGACCTGCTGGTAGTATAGTAGTATTGCAGCAGCAGTATTTCACATATGCGGAAAAGGTCATTGAAAAAGTCTAAGCATGGGAGTGATAGGACAAAGGTTTTTTCAGTTAAAAAAAAAAAGAATCATTAATGTTGGCACTAAGGTTGGAAGACAGGTGAGATTGATGTGGAGGTGTAGCGACTCCTTATTAAGCTAGCGTGATGATTTAGGTAAGATTTGGTAAGGGTCTGAACTAAAGGCTATGACAATTAGTAGAGAAGAGGGGACCAATTCAAGAATGATTTGAGAAGAATTGACAGGGTGCCATTAATGGGAAGATAAACATGAGGAAGAGGTTGTTGGGGAGATAATATCTGACAGACTAGTTCAGGCCTGCATATGTTGAGTTTGAGGTACCTATAGGACATCTAGGTGGAGATCTTGGTTGATTATATGGATTTAGAGTTTAGGAGAGTTTTGAACACCAGGATATAGGTTTGGGGGTCATTTATTCATTCAACAAATGAGTATCTACTGTATGTAAAAGCCCTATGCTAGGTGCTGAGGAACCGGCATTAACCAAAAATTGTTCTCATGCAGTTTACATTTTCATGGGACACAGACATTAAACAGGAAAACTGCAAATTCTTTTGTTAAACTGCTGCCTGTCTTAGATTTCAGAGCTCTAGTGTTGCCCAACTGCAGGGGGCATTGTTTACATAGAATAAAATGAGTAACTTGAGGGTCTTGTTCAGGATGAATAGGAGTTAGCCAAGGAAAGATCTGTGGAGAGGGGGAGAGAATTGTTTTAGGCAGAGGAAGCAGCATGTGCCAAGGCCTCCAGGCAGGAGAGATCTTGGTGAATTCAAAGAACAGGAAGACTAGTGTGGTCGGACCATAGGGAGCCAGAGGGAGAGCGGGTGAAATGAAGCTGGAGAAATTGGCAGGGGCCAGATTATTCAGGACCTCGTAGGCAGGAAGGCTTTTGGGAGTTCCTTCTAAAACAACAGTTAGCTATTGAAAGGTTTTAAGGAGGGTGCTGTGAGATTAGATTTGTGTTTTAAAAAGATTCTGATTGTTCTGTGGAGAATGCTTTGGAAGGGGGTGGAAGTGGATTCTGGGAGATCAGTTAGGACTCTAGGCTGGTGGTGATGAGGGTTTGGACTAGGTAATAGTAGTGGAGATGGATGGAAGTTGGTAGATTCAAGCTATTTAAAAGGTGGAATTAACAGAACTCTGTGATTGACATTTATCTTCATATCGTACTGTTAGGGAGTCATCCAGAGTGAGGAGAGGAAATGGAGGATGAAATCCAGCAGGACACCAATGTTTAAGGGGGAGGCTGAGGGAGAGGGATTCCACGAAGGAGACACAGAAGGGGCTAGAGAGAGGAAGGGAATCAGGAAAGAAACCACAATTCAAGTGATGGGAGTTTGAGAAAGGAGACCTTTGTTAACCATATATATGCTGAAGAGTAAATAGAAAAATGATTAAATATGTGATGCTGCAGAATAAGGTGGAGTACTATAGTGTTTTAAAGGAATATTTAAGGACATCAAAAATGTTAATGATATACTGTTAATTGAAAAAATTATGTAAATTTTCATATTCTGCATGAACCCTCAATTTTAAAAAAGTCCACACACGTGTGTGTTTGTGTAGCAAAAATATTCAAAGGCAATACAGCAATATATTAATAATAGTTTTATCTGAATGGCAAAATTACTTTATTCTTAGTCTGTACAGTTTTCAAATTATATGCACATGTATTCAAATTATGATTAGGAAAATTATTTTTTATTTTTATTTAAATTTATCAGTGATTTATTCAATATATGCATTTTATCAATGTTTCACAGACATGTTGTTTAAAGAGTGCCAAATAGTTCTGTGAGGCTTGTAATGGGAAACTACATTGTCTACTGTCACCCTTATCCTATTTTCTGTTTCTTAAGGAGGACCACCTTCAGCAATTTTAGCTGATTCTTTTGCTACTTACTGTCCTGTCTCCAAATAACAAACTTATATTGCTGCTACTCAATTTTTTAGATGCTGTCTATTGACTTCCCACAGTTGAAGATGAGAGTTTTGTTCTCTTGCTCATTCTGTTCCACATCCACATATACATTTCTTTCCTTCCCATCCTCCCACTACAGTTATTCTAATTTTGGTTAGAGCAGTATTTAATGTTTACATTATTATAATGATATAAAGGCTCTTCATAGCTCTGCCATGTAGTAGTATTCTGTGATTACTTTTTCTTTCTTTTACACAGTTTTGTTCCTGGAATACATTTCTTTGTTAAAAGGTAGCGTAATTTTCTGTGTACTTGTCATTAATTTATCCCCAAATTCTATGCTGTTGTGTAAATACCCTCTTAATTATTCTATTAATTTAATTTTCTTAAAGATATATCTCTCAGTCTCTTTCGACCTGTTCTAATCTATACTAGATATTCTTCTGGTCTTTTTCGTAACTGTTATCCTAGACCCTCCCTTTCCCCTCATCCCCATCATCCTAGGGATTCCTCTTGCTGCCTTTTTTTTTTTTAATATTTATTTATTTGGTTGTGCTGGGTCTTAGTTGCGGCAGGCAGGCTCCTTAGTTGTGGCATGCGAACTCTTAGTTGCAGCATGCATGTTGGATCTAGTTCCCTTGACCAGGGATCAAACCTGGGCCCTCTGCATTGGGAGCGCGGAGTCTTATCCACTACGCCACCAGGGAAGTCCCTCCTTTTGCTTCTTTTTTATGTTGGATCCCCTGTTACCTGATTTCCACTTCGTTGGGTCCTCCTGTGGTGGAGCACATTCTCCAGCAGCATCCTGAGTATTTGGTGGCTTCTTTTGACCTAGAAAATCAGGCCCAGTTCTGGGGCAGTTTTATTGAATTAGTTCTTTAATTTCCTTCCCTCAATTCTCTCATTCTCTTGCTTTTTAGAATTCCTATTTTCTTTGGATGTTGTAGGAACTTGGACTGGTCTCCAATTACTTTAGCTTTTCTCTTCAATTGTTTTTCACATCTTTCTTTTTGGCTTATTTTATTGGGAGATTTCCTCAGTTTTATCTTCCAAATGTCTGTAGATTAAAAAAGTTTTCCTCTTACTGGACCTCTACCTTTTTTTTAATACCATCTTTATTCTTGTTTCATGGATGCTTCTATTCTTTTATTTCTTTGAAGGTTATTAATGATAGTTTTAGGAAACTTTTTTCTCTTTAGGTATTATCTGTTCCTTCCAAATTACTGGTTTTTATTTGCTTGCTTTGGTCTCTGTGTTTCTTGTTTCAGGAGTCCTTAAATATGCAGTGGTCCTTGGCTAATCTATTCACTTAAGCATTCTAAAAAGAGTTCTGAAAAGTTGACCAGTAGTTCTGTGTCTCTGGTTGAGGCTTGTAGATTTACAAATTTCAGTCTTGTAATCTGGCTTTCAGGGTAATTTGGCTGAGCTGTTCAGTTGGGGAATCTCTGATGTCCATGTTTTTAGATGTTTTATTTTAGGCTGCTTACATTCCCCAGAGAAGACTCTTTATTACCTGACCTGAGCGTATAAGGCAGTCTTTAGTGTTTTGGAAGCCAAGTTGGGGAAGGAGCACATAAAGTTTCTCTTTATTCCTCTCTTTTTTTTAGTGTGATATGTCTGTTCTAAACTTGCCTTATGTCATCCAGTAATAATAAGACCATTTAAAAAGTCTCCTCCAGAAAATAAACCTCCAGTGTCCTGCAGGGGCTGGAGAGGAGGATTAATCTATCTGAAGTTTTGGAGAGGTAGAGTGGGGAATTAGGAATATAACAGCTTTACAAGCAGATTTTTAACCAATCCTGCTGTTTATAATCCTTCTTTGTCTTTTGGAGGTTCTGTCATGCAGACTGAATTTTTTTACTTACCACTTTTGCCTGCTTCGTATTCAGATTTCTTGGGTCTGAAAAGACATCTACTATAATTTTGTTATTATTATCTCACCTCCTGGACTCTGTCCTTGTGATTTTAAGCCTAAAAACAAAACAAAACAAAACCCTTTACTGTCATTTTGGTGGGAGAGTGTGCTTGTCAATATAAGTTTAGTCCACCATCTTTAACCATAATCTGAAATCTTAATGTTTTAATTGATAGTGCTGTCCCCCCCTCCTCCCGCAACTCCCCTTTTTAGAAGATCTGGTGAATAACCCTCTGTCTATTCACAAGTTCTATTTCAGCTAAAAACTCGTATGACTTAGGCCATAACTTTTGATATTTTGCATGAAGAGCTAGTGGTTAATGATAGCTACAATAGGTTTGTGATATCAACAGTGATAATAAAAATAGCTTAAATAGCCTACACTTCCATACTAAGCCAAGCACTGTCTAAGTTCTCCACTTAACACATTTAAACCTCATACCAACTTTTTGGAAAAGGCACTGTTATTACCTCCCTTTTACAGATGAAGAAATGGAGGCATAGAAAGATTGTGTAATTTTGCCATAGTCATCACAGCTGAACTAGGAAGTGGAGGAGTAAGAATATAAACCTAGGTAGTCTGGCTCCGGAACCCACACGCTTAACTATTGTGCGGTACTACCTCTGGATTGTTGTTGGGATTATGTCTTTTGTTTGAGAGAAAGATTTAAATTCTCTCCTATCACGTAGAATAATCAATTTTATTTGTCCACTAGAATTCATATATCTGTTTAGGCATCATTTATCACAAATAGTCTATAGATATAAAAATGTTTCCCTTTTGATGATTATCTGAAGATAAGTTATTTGTTACTTAGATTTTTCTGGTGTGTCCTAAAAGGCTTTACTTTCTCCCTCCTTATACAAATGGATATATTTCTGATGATCCTCTTTTAATGAATTTTCATTGATTCATACTTTCCAAAGACTACTTCCTGCTTCATCATACTATTATTTAAACATATGGTGAATTTCTGGTAAAGTGGTGCGCTATAGGAAAATGTGTCCTTTTCAGATTTCACAAATTAATTATGTTACAGGGGAATTATCCATATTTCAGAATATTTGGAACAGATATTTCATTGAGAATTCATTGAGAAGAATCAATCAGTTGGCTGAGTTTAGTTGTTTAAAAACAGACTGGCTGCCCATTTTGGGATTGGGTTGTTTTTTTGTTATTGAGCTGCCTGAGTTGCTTGTAAATTTTGGAGATTAATCCTTTGTCAGTTGTTTGATTTGCAAATATTTTCTCCCATTCTGAGGGTTGTCTTTTGCCCTTGTTTATTGTTTCCTTTGCTGTGCAAAAGCTTTTAAGTTTCTTTAGGTCCCATTTGTTTATTTTTGGTTTTATTTCCATTTCTCTAGGAGGTGGGTCAAAAAGGATCTTGCTGTGATTTATGTCATAGAGTGTTCTGCCTATGTTTTCCTCTAAGAGTTTGATGGTTTCTGGCCTTACATTTAGGTCTTTAATCCATTTTGAGTTTATTTTTGTGAATAGACATTTCTCCAAAGAAGATATACAGATTGCCAACAAACACATGACAGAATGCTCAACATCATTAATCATTAGAGAAATGCAAATCAAAACTACAATGAGATATCATCTCACATCAGTCAGAATGGCCATCATCAAAAAATCTACAAACAATAAATGCTCGAGAGGGTGTGGAGAAAAGGGAACACTCTTGCACTGTTGGTGGGAATGTAAATTGATACAGCCACTATGGAGAACAGTATGGAGGTTCCTTAAAAAACTAAAAATAGAATTACCATATGACCCAACAATCCCACTACTGGGCATATACTCTGAGAAAACCATAATTCAAAAAATTTTGGTACATGAAAACCATAATTCATGTACCAAAATGTTCATTGCAGCTCAATTTACAAAAGGCAGGACATGGAAGCAACCTAAGTGTCCATTGACAGATGAATGGATAAAGAAGATGTGGCACATATACACAATGGAATATTACTCAGCCATAAAAAGAAACGAAACTGAGTTATTTGTAGTGAGGTGGATGGACCTAGAGTCTGTCATACAGAGTGAAGTAAGTCAGAAAGAGAAAAACAAATACCGTATGCTAACACATACATATGGAATCTAAGGAAAAAAAAAAAAGGTCATGAAGAACCTAGGGGTAAGATGGGAATGAAGACACAGACCTACTAGAGAATGGACTTGAGGATATGGGGAGGGGGAAAGGTAAGCTGTGACAAAGTGAGAGAGTGGCATGGACATATATACACTACCAAATGTAAAATAGATAGCTAGTGGGGAAGCAGCTGCATAGCACAGGGAGATCAGCTCAGTGGTTTGTGACCATCTAAAGGGGTGGGATAGGGAGGGTGGAAGGGAGGGGGACACAAGAGGGAAGAGATATGGGAACATATGTATATGTATAACTGATTCACTTTGTTATAAAGCAGAAACTAACACACCATTGTAAAGCAGTTACACTCCAAAAAAGATGTTAAAAAAAACCAAACAAAAACAGACTGGCTTTTTGTTTCATTTGTTTTACTAGGAGTTGGAAGAAAGATGTTCTTAAAGATAAGCACCTAATTATTTAATTCCCTTCCTGCATCAAGTGGTGAATAAATAATTAACTTTGTAGAATTAAACTTGCTCTATTTTTTTTTTTTTGGTGGTACGCCGGCCTCTCACTGTTGTGGCCTCTCCCGTTGCGGAGCACAGGCTCCGAACGTGAAGGCTCAGCGGCCATGGCTCATGGGCCCAGCCACTCTGCGGCATGTGGGATCTTCCCGGACCGGGGCACGAACCCGCGTCCCCTGCATCGGCAGGCGGACTCTCAGCCACTGCGCCACCTGGGAAGCCCAAACTTGCTCTATTTTAGGCTTTTGCACCCTCTTAACTATTTCAATTTATGCCTGAAAGAAAGAAGGAAAGTTTTTATTTTATTAAATGAATTTTAAGAGCATTCGATGTAGTCATATTCAAATGTACATTCAAAAGTATATCTCCTTGCCTTTGTTCTTTAGGATTTATTTATTGTGATTTATTAAAGATATTAAAAATTATTATCTATTCATATAAACAAATCCTAGAATCAGATTTAATTGTTTTACTTGATTAACAGAGTTTTATTCTTGTTCCTATGACTGTAATGTTCTTTCTTCTCTGAAAATTTTAGCCTCTTATATTAAAACATAGCTCACTCATTTCTTTTTAGACTTCATCTATCACTTATTCCAACCCACTCTGTGAGAGTGATGCTTGGGATTCCCTTAGTGCTTATGTATTCATACTATGTTTGAGACAATGTTTTGTTTCTATGGGAATGTGCTTTTTAGTTTCCTATTGATACTATTAAGAATGAGAGGTTGTTTTCTAATTCAGGTCTTCCAGTTCTATTTTCATCCATTAGCCCCTCATATTATACTTTGGCTTCTAGAAGATGATCAATGAATGTTGATACAGCAATTTCATAGAAAAATTTGACTACATTTCATAATTATATAGGTATTTATTATGTCATTTAAAAGCTCATTGTCATCTGCCCAGTTCTAATTGAGAGTAACACTAGCCAGTGCTGGTCTTGATCACGCAGTTCCTTGTTTGAGATTCATTTAGAAGGGAAAAGTGATGTAAGATGTGAAGGCATATTGAAATTAGAGTCAAACATCAGAAAGCACTGCCTCTGTGAAGAAGCCACATTTTTCTCCCAAGGTATGTACTAGACAATCTTCATTCATTCATTTCCATTACTTAATTTACCTTCTACATCCCATTATAGTTGGGCCACTGGTTACCATTGTGTCATTATAACCCTCCCTATTCATGGCAGTTAGGATCAAGGGGAGGTTTTTTGTTTGTTTGTTTTTTAACAACAATGTTCTCAGTTTGAATTTTTGTGGTAGAGTTCATCCTCATGAAATTTTTTCTCTTCTAATTTAATAAAGAATGAGTTAGAATAAATTGCTGAATTTGAGGACACTGCATAAGAACTGCCTGTTAAGTTGAATATTTGAATTGATAGTGTAAAACTAAAAGCATAAATAAAAAGTATTGGTAAGAATTTATGTCTGCTTATTTTTATTCTGATGAATTTTTGATTTTTTAAATTAAAATACTGAATTGAGGGAAAACTCTGCATCCCAGACAGACTGAGTCCTAACATATACAAAAGAATAATTCTCTAATTGTTACACATCTGGCTCCGGTGACTTTTTGTATTTCTTTCCATTTTATTATTTTTATAACTTTTTTTTTTTTTACTTTCAAAAAGTTGTATAAAGAAACTATCTAATACAAAAATGGATATGTTTAGCCCAGGGAGATCAGCTTGGTGCTTTGTGACCACCTAGAGGGGTGGGATACGGAGGGTGGGAGGGAGGGAGATGCAAGAGGGAAAAGAGATGGGAACATATGTATATGTATAACTGATTCACTTTGTTATACAGCAGAAACTAACACACCATTGTAAAGCAATTATACTCCAATAAAGACGTTAAGAAAAAAATGGATATGTTTTTAAATTTTCAGAAAGGGGAAAAATATATGTTAAATTCTTACAAATCACAGATCATTTAGAAATCTCTATTTTTTCTTTCTACATTTATGATTTAATTCCTTACAGTCTTGGAGATCAAATTAGACAAACGTGTCAAGTTTCTAGGGTTTCTCTTTTTCCTTCTTTGTTACATTTTCATATGTCTGTATTTTGTATTTCATGAGCTAGATTAAGATTTGTTGATATATTATGAGTTGTGATTAAGGTATTATTAAGGAATTACTGGCAACTGTGCACATAGTGGTGGAGAAAATGAAGGAAACTATTGGAGAGGTATTTGCTTAACTGTACTATAGAAAAGAAAGCAGGAAAGCGGAAGGGGGTAAAACAGAAAACAAAGGTGAAAGAGAACAGGGGAAAAATACGAAGAGAATTATTTGCATAGCTACAGTTGATTACGTATTTGCTTCTGTTTCAATTTATTTAATTTACTTGTTCTTTGCTCATTGAATTTTAAACTTCCAGAAAGTGGGAGCCATTGCTTCTGCTGCCTTTGCAACTTCCAGATCCTAGTAGTGTCAACTCAATTATCCATAGAGAGATTATCTGCTTTGTGTTTTAGCTTTGCAAATATAGCTTTCAAGTTCTTATTGACATAAGTAAGCAAAGAGGGTGATACAGATTTTTTGAGTCATTTCACTATTTCATGCTTGCTTTTATACTCGTGTAGTTTGGCTCTTAGGTCAGACTATTCATAGTCAACCTTTAACTTTGATTCAAAATGGATCAGTTTTCTTACTTTTTTTTTCCTTAAAAAAATAAAAGCAATTTACAATAAAAGTGTTTTTCAAGCGAATTTAATTGTCTTTATATTGACTTTTAGCCCTTGCCTCTCCCAGTTATCCTCCACCTAGGGGTAAAGATCAACCCAGTATACTGTTCTTCTGTATTTAGTTATATGACCATGCCTGGGTCACTGTACTCAGCTGACTCCTAAGGACTTAGAAAATCTTTAGCCATCAAAGACAGCTTTAATTAGGATACACAGGCCAAACATACAAAGTTGATAAGGAAGGGTGTATTTTAGTAGGATTTTCAGTAAGGATTGGAACATTCATTTTCTGGTGTTCTCTTAATGAAAATAAATATCCAGTTACCTAGAGCTTTAACTATAATTCTCTTTCCCAGCACAAGAGAATGATAAAATACAAATAGAGCAAATTAAAAACAAACAAACAAAAACAGTGTTTTTGTGTGTGTGTGTGTGTGTGGTACGGGGGCCTCTCACTGTTGTGGCCTCTCCCGTTGCGGAACACAGGTTCCGGACGCGCAGGCTCAGCGGCCATGGCTCACGGGCCTAGCCGCTCCGCGGCATGTGGGATCCTCCCGGACCCGGGCACGAACCTGTGTCCCCTGCATCAGCAGGTGGACTCTCAACCACTGCGCCACCACGGAAGCCCCCAAAACAGTTTTTGTTTAAGAATGCTCTAAAAAATTCTGAGGGATAAGGTTCTCTATCTCTAACATGAAGCAATGATTAGCAGAGTTAAGAAAAAGCATTGAAAAACTTTTCAATTAACCCATTAAAGTGTTACTGTATGTGTTATGTAAAGCATTGTCAATTCCAGAAAATTAAACATTCTATTCAAATGTAGGTATGAATAACTGTATCTGCTCTATTGTACTATGTGCATACTTCTGTCATAGTTTATATGAATCTTCGTTTAATCACTTCCTATTTCCTTTGCTATAGAGGGAGCTCCTTGAAGTCAGGACCCATGTCTCTGAGCTCTATTAACTTTAAGATTTAACCCAGTTCCTGGAATATAGCAGACACGGAACAAGTTTAGATGAATTAATCATTATATGAGCTATGAATGTTTCTGGGTGGTTTTTGTTTGTTTTTTAGGGGGGATTGCAGTTTTAAAGATTAATAGATAAGGAAATATTAACCATGGTATACTTTAATTTGCACTGTGATTTAGTTTTTGGTTAACATCTGAAGTCATTAGTCTTTCATTTCTAAGGAAAAAATGTAGGGACCACCTATACCTTTTCTGTACCTTTGCTGTTTTTCTTATCTAAAAGCCAAATGTATTAATTGTAAGTGTTGGATGATAACATTTTATATTTGTTTAATACTTTGTACTTTTCTAAGAACTTTCATACATGTTATTAAACCTTATCTTCACAACAACCTAAAGGAGGTATAGGTAAGGAAACTGAGGCAGAGATTTATGTCAGAAGTTATCCATTTAAAACCTAGAAATTAAGACTTTTTGAATTTCTAGTTTAGTGCTATTTTACATTTACCTTACAGACACCTTTAAAATTATTTCTTGTTGCCTACTGTATTAGTTTGATAGGGCTGCTGAAACAAAGTATCATACAGTGGGTGGCTTAAATAACAGAAATTTCTTGTCTCATAGTTCAGGAGGCTAGATGTCCGAAATCATACTGTTGGCAGGATTGGTTTCTTCTGAGGGCTGTGAGGGAATAGTCTGTCCAGGCCTCTGTCCATCTTCTCCCTGTGGTTCTTTACATCATCTTCCCTCTAAGTGTGTCTCTCTGTCCAAATTTCTTCTTTTTATGAGGACACCAGTCATATTGGATTAGGGGCCCACCCTACTCCAGTATAACCTCATCCTAACAAATCACATCTGCAACAACCATGTTTCCTAATAAGGTCACATTGCTGTATTGGTGGCTAGGATTCTAGCATCTGTTTTGGGTGGGGACTGTTTAACCAGTAACACTTAATTAAACCTTTTAGTAAAAGAAGCCTGACTGGAGATCAGGGCTTTTTTATTTTTCTTCTCCAATAGCTTAATAGAAACTCATTTGATCCTCACTGCTCTGTTAACTCTCAAATGAAATTAATGCCAGTGGGAGGCATTTTTGACAGAACCGTCCCTGTTCTGGTTCTTAAGGCTATAGAGTTATCTAATGAGTAGTTTGTGGAAATACGCCTGTACATAATTTTATTTCCCTGGAATTTTCTTAAGTTAGAATACACAAAGTTAACTGAGAACCAAGCACTTCTCTTGGGGCTAATCTCTAAAGTAAATCTATCTGTCACTTCATGCTCCAGCTGTTCTCCTGTGCATCTAAATGGCCCCACTTCCCTGGAGGACTTGGGCAGATGATGGAAGAGTCTCTGAAGGAAAGTTTAGGTTAATCAGACTATCAAGCAGCTACTTATTTTTTTTTTAAGATTATTCTGTAAATAAATGGTGAGAAGACTTCTTGAATAATAAGATTCAGAGGGAGACAGGTAGCTCTTTACTGTTATTTAGATAAAATCCCAATTAACTAAAACTGGTAACTGACCTATTTAGTTTAATTGAGCACCCCCCCCCCCCCCGCCCCCCACTGTATCATGCTTTAAAAGGAAGAAATAACACAAAGGCTGTTCTGGGCCAGTAGACATTTTACCAGATCACTTTCATCTTATGTGTATCATCATCATCATTCTTAGGATTGCCAGTGATTAATACTGAAAAAAATTGTGATTTTGAAACAATGCAAAGTTCTTGGTTATACACACAGTTTGGCTTTTTGTACTTATTAAAACTGGAAGGTGAACAAGGGTAGTTTAGCACAATTTATTTTTTTTTAATATGGGCCAAACCAAGGAACAGTAGATTAGATCCACACACTTGGGTTCTTGCCCTGATTCAGTTCCCACCTGACTGAATAACCTTGTGCAAGTTACTTCACCTTTCTTGGCTTTCTTTTTTATCTGCAAAATGAGAGATTTGCACATCCAGCTGTGAAACTTTATTATTCTGTGAAATAAGTTGTGTGCTTACTTTATTGAAAGTGTAGTACAGGATTTAAAGAAGGGAAGGAAATGTTCCTTGCCTTCAGAAAGGTTATAGTATAGATACATGGAAAACTATAATACATGAAAAGTTAAGTGGTAGTATAAAGTAACAATATAAGTTGTAACATAACAGATGCTATGAGTGATATGGACTGTAAGTACTGTGAGTTCTGAGATGGGTGAGACAGATACCTGTGGGGTGGAATCATCGAAAATACCTGCACAGTATTGGGGATTGAACTAATTTTAGGATGCTGTGTTGACCTTGAATAGATGAAGGGAAAAGCACAGGGGAGTGTCCAGCAAATGTGTAGAGACTGCAGCCATAAGTAATATTTGTTTAAAACAAGTAAGGTTGTTTCTGAAGTACAACACACACTGATAATGGGTATATTTGGTTCCCAACATGTCCAGTTTGGAATGTCTTACCACTTTTAAGTTATACTTGATAAAAGTATTTATGGTCAAATAATTTAAAGATTTTTCCTATAGTTTTTCAATATAAAAGTCAGGATTAAAATGAGGCAGCTGAAAGAAGCCTTGACTTAGAAAAATTCTAAAGTTCAAGGCAAAAATTTCAAGTAATTGGTATTGCATAGTGGTTGATTAGTTGAATCTAATTAGGATACATTTAATTGTCTTGATGTGTTTATGGCTTTTAAATCCTAAAGTATATATTTAAGCACATTTTAATTTTTTAGACTTAAAAAATCAGTTAATTATTTTTAGCTTTAGTTGCTCCTGGAAAATTGTGTAATATAAACGTAATTTAAACTATATTTGTGATATTTAGTATTTTAAAGCACTTTTGTGAAGTAAATATTTCCTTAGTTTACCGCTTGTAATTTCTTTCTTAAGAAATTTCTTAAGTTATGTTTCCTGTTAATAGATTCTTCAAGAATTTTAACATATTAAGTGGCTTTTAAAAACTCCAGTAGTTTCTATGAAGATTAATAAGAGAATAGTAGAAAATGTGTTAAACATATTTCCAGATTTCTTTATCTCCCATAGCACCAAGCACAAGAATGTTCACGTATATAGACACTCTGTATGTACGTTATCTGTTGGATGGCTGGTGGAATGGGTGTGTAAGTGGATGAGTGGGTAAATTAGTATATTCAAATTTGTTTTATATACATATTTATATAAATATAAATATTTTACATATAGAAATTTTTGTATATATACATATTTGTTTTACATATAGATATTTTATATCTACATTTAAAATGTTCTGTTTTGAATAATTTGGATGAGAGTTTTCCAAGATGTATACCATTGGAAATGTTCTATTAAAAAAAGGTCTGTCTAGCCAAATAGATTTGGAAGTGGGGCATATTACGTTTATGTCAAGAAATTAATAGAGGTTAGCACATTAAAGGTTCTGAATGGTCCAGCAATAAAGAAGCTTATTTAAATTTAGCCCAGCATTTCCAAAATTGTGTGTGTACGTGTATGTATATGTGTGTATATATGTACATGCAAAATTTGGAAAACAGTGGGTTTTTATGTAATGTAAGTGATAGAACTGAACAGATGGTGGTATGGCAGGGAAATGGGAGGTGGTGATGGTATTTCATAAGACTTGTAGGTAACTGAGAAAGCATATGTAAGCTTACAGTTTTTACAGGAGGTAATGAGCTAGAGATAGTGAAAGCCTGCCACACCCTTCACAATCATGCTGTCATTAATTATATACCACAATGGAAGGACTGAGAAAGGAGAACAAAAGTGTACCAGATGACTAAGGAGGAGAGGCACCAACCCTCCACCTCATTGCTTAGGTAACACGAATGCCAGTGCTGCTTTGTGACAGCCGTGATCATATGACCATTTCACATGGCTCAGATTGCTGGGCTTTTTGCCTGGCTTGGGTGTTCACTTGGTGCATCAGCTCCCAGTTTTCTGTTCACATGTGGAAGAAACTAAAGCAGCAGCGAAGCTCCATAGCCAGGTACTCTTGGCGTTTATTCATTTTAGGTAGCAAATATTTTCAGCTTTAGCTCAGTATATTTATTAGACATGAAAATATAATAAATATAATAAGGAAGCAAAATGTAGAATTTGTCTGTGGGTGCAAGGAAAAACTTGGCACCAAATTCTGGATCTGGGGATTAAAAATAAAAGTATTTAAAATAAACTGAAAGATAATCTGAAATAAGCTGACTTTATTAAGCTGTTTTTTGGTTTTTCTCTTTTAAGAGAAAACATTAATAAGCATAATAAATCCAGTGTTTTCTATTACTAGGAAAATAAACACAAAGACTTAGACTCAGTGCTTAACAATCAAGTGAAAGAGGAATTGAATTTAAATGACTTTAAAAAAATTTTTTTATTTGAATTTTTCAGACATTGGTGTTTATTAAGAGGTTCTCTTTCCCCACTGTTGTTTCAAAATAAATTTATTTATTTATTTACTTTTGGCTGTGTTGGGTCTTCGTTTCAGGTAACAGGCTTTCTCTAGTTGCGCTAGTGGGGACTACTCTTCATTTTTTGCGGTGCGCAGGCTTCTTATTGCAGTGGCTTCTCTTGTTGGGGAGCGCGGGCTCCAGTAGTTGTGGCTCGCGGGCTCTAGAGGGCAGGCTCATTAGTTGTGGCACAGGGGCTTAGTTGCTCCGTGGCACATGGGATCTTCCCGGACCAGGGATCGAACCCGTGTCCCCTGCATTGGCAGGCAGATTCTTAGCCACTGCGCCACCAGGGAAATCCCCCCACTATTTTTTTTTTTAAAGAATTGAATTTTAAAGTAATTATTTTGACTTTTTTTCCCCTGGAAATATGTGTTGTGTTTCCCTCTGGGCCTCCTCAGATAATCTGATGTGCTTCTCTTGTCCCATGGAATCACTGTATTAATGCCAAATTTTGTGTGTCCATCTGACAGACAGTGCACATAATGGCTGAGGATGCCTGCGTTTTGGGGGTCCTCCTGGGTTGCTAGCACTACACGTGTCTTCTATCATGACTGATGCATATGTTTTGTCATGGCTTAACATCTTCAAAATAATTTGTGTGCTCTTAAAGCTCACTTTTAAATCTAATTTTTAAACTTCTATTAAGTTATTTAATTTTTAAAAAGCTTTATAAACACTGAAGATTTTTATAATTTAATGGTCAAACTGCTTTACCATTTAATCCTTAATTAAATATTGAACCACTTAAAGTAGCCATCACACGAAGAATACTGAATAAGATGTGGGAAAAAAAGGGGGGAGAAAAAGACAAAGATCCCTCATTAAAATGACCAGTTTGTCTTTTGTAGTAAACAGTGGAGACTGTGTGTAAATATCTGTTCTTATTCCTAGTTATTGGAGCTTGAGTATGTTAAGGTTTAGCTGTAGCCTGAGAGATCACAGTTCTTTTACTGTCCAGTAGTTCAATCTGAGACATTAATGTCAGCGTGGAGTAGGTCACAGATCTCTTAGCTGGCTAAAGGCTATGAAGATATTATGTAACTGTTTAAGGGGACATAATGGAAAGAGGCAAAAAAAAAGTTCCAATCTACCTTCCTGTAATAAAACAATAAAAAAATGTAATGATCCAGTTTGAATTGGCATTTGGGTCGTGTGACAAGGATTATCTCTACTGGGGTTGAGCACTAGCAGAGAGCTCATGCTCAAATGTCTAGATGAAAGTGTAAATTGATAAGCTTGGTTAAAAAAATAGCATTCCTGCGTTTGTTCAGAACTTACTGGCATTGTGTTTCGTATACTTTGTATTTTCAGAATCCCATTTTGGAGCTTCTGTTCCTTTCCTTCCATTGCTTTGCATGAAAGCCCTGTGTATAAGTAACAATCAGTAGTAGGAAGAATCTATAGCTTTTGTCCTTTTCTAAATATTACAAAATCTTTTTTTACTATGAAAAAAATTAATGATGTTGATTTCTTTCAAAGTATGCCTTATTAGTCTCATATATCTTTGTTTCTAATCATCCCTATTAATGATACAGTTAAACTTAAGTTTTAATCCTCTGTGAAAACATTAATTACTATGTAAATTGGCATTCTAGGATAAAAGGGTTCAGAGGTCAGATGGGTTTATGGAATGGTACATACTATATATCTTTTTAGAGATTCACAATGTACATCATGTCAAAGGCTCTAATAGTTGCTAAGGTAAATAATTATTTTAGTCCAGAGTTTCTTTGGAGGCCAGTGATAGAATAAGGTGACAAGGATGTCTGTTGCCTTAGTACTTTTGTATTTTGCTGGGCTTGTTTTGATGTTACTAAAATAAAAAGCCTTATGAGATTAACCTAGTCAAAAAGTTCTTTTTCATTTGAGACATCTTTAGTGGAATTATTTAGCATAGTGTTTGACACATAGATGCTTAATAAAGAAAGGAATTTGTTAAGATTGCTCAAGAATGGACAGTGAAATAAAGACTTTAGAATTCGATTGGCCTCTTGTAGTGTTTAGTATTTCTGTAGAGTCCTTCTTCCTTGATTGCTCTAGGAAATATTTTCCTACATTATCCCTCTGGCTTTTTTCTGGCTTCAGAGTTGGGGTTGGGAGGTGGAGGGTGTAGAGACTCAGGAGCTGGGAGACCCAGGACACAAGCCTTAGGAATCCTGGATTCCTGAACCGAGACACCCCGGGCACTGTAATAGAGCTTCATTTAGGGCTGATTTTTCCTTCCATTTATACTCATAGTTGTCTGTGCCCTTACAGGGCCACAGCTGAAGTTGCTGCTGGATTGGAAATAAACAGGCCAATTGAATTTACCACCATATTATTCTTCTGTTTAAATTTAATTTAATCTTGAAGTCTTTCACAACTTGGAGGGTTACATTTCTGGCTCTTTAAGTCCTACTTGAAGGAAAAGGAACTATAGTTACTTTCATAATGTGGTTAAGTTTATCTATTTATCAATATATTCGAAGTGTTTGCCACAATAATAATAGTTACTGTTTTAACCATAACGTGCTAGGCCTTGTGCTAGGCTTTCTATGTAGCTGATCTGTAATTGTCATAACCACCCCAAGTGGTAATTTACTGGGTAGTTCAATTTTGCAGGGAAGGTAGGGTCTCAGAGAGATCTGTATTTGTTTTGTTGTAGTTCTTCTCAAAAAATAGTCTGTAATTCATTTTTTAAAACTTGTTTTTAAAGCCTCTAGTTAGGATTCAGTGTGTTAGAGAGTAACAGTAGGGTAAAAACCCACTTATTTCTCTTTGAAAACTCACCCTTAACTTTACTCATATACATATTTTCATTTTTTACTCACCCATTGGATTAATCATTTTTTTGGCTTCCTCTTTTGTATCTTGCTTAGAAATAATCCAGTGGAACAGAAAGATGCTTGCTGAGACCAAGGAATTAATCTGCTTCCTTCATTTCCACTTTTCCCCCACTGCTTTTCATTGCTGTGAGTTAGGCATAGACAGGGCTGTGGCGCTTGTTACAGAGATCAGGATTTTTGAGGGAGTGTAAAGGCTGTGATGGTAGGATAATCATTTTAACTCCCTGTTCCGCTGCCATCTTGGGCAAAACTAGTGGCACCAGAGAGATGCCTGGAAGTTCTTAATGAATTTTTCAATGGATTTTTTTTCATGATGTGGGAATTGAAGAATGGCTATCCAGAGTAGATGCATTGAGCATTCAGTAACCACGACCAACACTCCGCCTTACATTACACTTAGCAATTATTTATTTAGACCGTTGCAATATTTTTCCTGTTTTGATCTTGAATCTTTCTCAGTCTCAGATTAACACTTTACAGTGTGTGATGAATAAGGACTTTGAAACTAACAACATGTTATATTGGTTTAGTTAGTTAAACTAATGGATGCCAATGTCATTCAAAGTACATGTTAAATCAGAATTCTTTTGCCAGATCCTAGAAGCTTAAATTATGTGCCAGTGCTTTTGCTTTATTATTCCTTAAACTTATTCCTGGCAGACTAAAATTGTAAAGGTTTGTTGGACTCTACTCTCAACCATTGGCTATTTCATTTTTTTTTTTTTACAAGTTGCTCTATAGAGTTTGGTGTTTATTATTTTATCAGAAATTGGCAAAAGCATGCACAGTTTAAGTAAATGCCTTTTCTCTTTCTACTCCTCTTGTTATCCATCAACCCTTCCTTATTGCTGAAAATGAGTTATTTGTTCAAAATAGGATAACTTTTGATGTTCACTGTCTTAACCTTTTTATTTTGAGCTAATGTGTGCCCTTAAAAAAAAAAAACTAGCATAAATTAAGAAATGTGGAAATAGGTGGAACATCCAGACAAAAAGTACTTATTAAATACCTGTAGTGTAGATAGCATTACATAGTACATTAGGCCACCCATTTTACTGTTTACATATAAAGTGGAATAATTAAGCTTAACATCCTAAAAACTCTTAAATTAATTTTGACTATAATCTTATTTTTATGGTTGGTATTTTATATTTAAAATCTTTTACTTTCTGTATATTTTCTTTGTAGTTCATTCATATTCTATGTTAGTCATAGTCTGAGTATTTTAAGTAGTCACATAAATTTCTCAATATCATTTTTAACCTTTGAGGATTTACAGTGTCTTGAGAAAGAAATTTACTATAAAAATTAATTAGGATATAAAACACTGTGTAAAGAACTTATTTTTCAAAAGGATATATAGATGATATTTTTGATAAATAATTTTACTTGAGGGGCAAATAATTATGGTTATATTTTTATAATGTCAATATTTGTTCATTTGATACATTTAATCATCTTAATGTATCATTTGGGTATATGAGTAATTATTATTGGATTTAAGGGATTTATACTTACAACAATGTAATATTATAATTCAGGGTTTTACCTAGTCTATTTTGAGAACTTTATTTCTTTTTTAAGGAATTTTAGTGGTCTCCAGAACAACAGACAGCAGAAATGGAACCTCAGATCCTGCTTCACTTTATTCTTCGAAATCTTCTACTAAGTAGTTCAACAAACAATAAGATTAAAAATATGAAAGCTAGTAATCATAGTTGTTAACTATGATATTTCCCTTTTTGTGCTTTATTTCCTGAAACAATTGTTTCATTTCAAATTATGTAAATCTAATTAAAATAGAAGATCAGGCAAGTGATATTAATGAAGCATTCTATGTAAATAAACACCAGGTTGTAAATTCCAGCAGAAGCGGTCATCGACTGTTGTAATAAAAACATACCTAAGAGTATAACTATTTTAGTGAATGAAAGAAGAAGTTGAAGCAAAACCAACCAGTCTGGATAATTCGGTCTGAAAGAGTTTTCTACTGTAGATAGTCTTCTTTCCCCTGCTTCTCAGCTTTATACAGAAAAATGTTCTCAGTCCTCCATTTAATTTTTCGGGCTGGTTAAAATGGAAAGCATTTATAATGTTATCTTGCAGTGTTACCAGTGAAAGATGACTTAACATCTCATCTTTCAGCTGGACAGACCTAATTTTTGACAGCCTGTCCTGGATAGGTAAGATTTTGGCCATGAGTAAGTTAAGATTATTTAAAAAGGAATCACCACTTAGTCTCAGGTAACCTGAAGGATAAAAAAAACTCCTTTCTTCTCGATCTCTGAAATGCCCTGTACTCTTCCTTAACTAGTCATGGACACAAGTTCATCATGGAAGAGGACTCTTGGGGATGTTGGGCTTCTCCCTGTCCCCATCCTCCACCCACCTTCTTTTTCCAGATACTTGTTGAGTGATTAAAGTGTGTCAAATGCTGGGTACAGGATAAAATGCTGAACAGGACACTCAAGGCTCCTGCTCTTCAGCAGCTTACAGTTTTATCTCCCCATACTTTTTATTTCTTAGTGTGGGAAAGCATGAAAGAATAACTCTACATGCTGTCCCTAGTGTTTAGGTAGGTTGTCTTTCAAAAGGTGGTTTATAAATTGGCTTGTTTGATACAGGGAACATATCACCAAAGAAAATATTATAAATTGTAATTATGTTCCCAAATGGTACCCATAATATAGCTGAATTCCAGAACTAACGATATTATGGTTTCCCATTGTCTTTGGGGATATGAATTTCAACTGTAAATTTAAAATTTAGAGACTCTATTTCGCTTTACAACAATTTCAATAACTGAAGAATGTTCCTTCCCCCGCCCCCCCACTACCCCAGTTTCCATACACCTTAAACAACAGGGAGTATTTCCATTTTTTTCCCCACCCATTGGCAGTGAGAGATTTCTTCACCAACTGTGGTAGTGATGGTGGCAAGAGGAGAATGAGTGTCCTTGCAGCTGTGACAGGAAGGAGATACGGGCTTTGGGCACTTAGGGGGATGGGTGAAGTAGTCATACAGGGAGACTGATCTATGAAAGATCATTCAGGAGATGGAGAACCTTTTGCACCTAGAAAAGGAAGAACAGGAGTTGAGGGTAGATGGAGTAGTATTGGGATGGGGTCAAGATGGCATTAAAGGAGTGGGGTAGCATAAGTTGGATGTGGTAGAACAGGAAACTGGAGAGGAATGTTTAACAGTAGCTGCACAAAAGGGAACCGTATCTTGGCAGTCAGCCTGCCCAGGGGTTTGAATTTCTCAGATGCGGCAAATTTACGGGATTGACATTTGCGAGTCAGGTTCTGCCTGTACACTGTTTCTTTTTATTGATGCTTCCTTTTTATCTATAATATCATTAGGAAATATTTAAATGTCCACATATCACATGGATTAAAAATGTTACTTTTATGCATTTGAAAGTCTTTGTTAAAGTTTCCTTTAAGTTACATAATCTTTGTGATCTTTTCAAAGATAAATGTTAATATCATTTAGTATAAACTAAAAACAGTGTAAAATAAAATCCGGTAAAAGGAGAAAGCAGTATTAAAATAAGTCAGACCTCATTTAGTCAAAGTAAAGGGAGAAGTTTCTAGCAATAATAATCTGGTTAGCTTACATTAACCATCTGTTTTTGCATGTTGTCTACTTTTTACATCAAAGCTGTCAGCATATTAATCATAGTTTCAAAAATTCTTGGTCTGATAATTCCAACATTCTTGCCATATCAGACTCTGGTTTCAATGCTTGTTCAGTCTCTTCAAACTGTGTTTTTGTACTTTTGTATGCCTTGTAACTTTTTGTTGAAAGGTGGACATGATGTGCTGGGTAAAAGGAACTGCAGTAAGGAGGCCTTTAGTAATACAGTGGAAAGATGGGGCCGTATATTCCATAGTCCTAGGATTAGCTCTCTGTCTTTTGGTGAGCTTGTGTTTCTGGACTGTGAACTTTGCCAATGCATCTCAGTTTTTGTGTTTTTTTTTTCTTTTTTAAAACTTTCTAGGGGGGAGAGGATGCCTAGAAGAGGCTGGAGTTGTATATGTCACTTACTCCAAGTCGGTTAGGTTCTGATGAAACCCCAGCAGTTTAGGCTGTAAACTGGTTTCTCCCGAGGGCGGACCTTTTTAAGAATAGAATGCTCTAGCATATTTCAGAATGGTTGCTTCCCCCCACCCCCTGCTAGAAGCATGAGGGGATTTTTCTCTGAATTTCACTGTAAGAACCAGGTTAGGCTCCTGGAGATAAAACTCACAATGACATGGAGGCCCTCCATGACTGGTTGGCCATTTTTTTTTTTTTTTAAATCTCTCAGACTTGTACATACTGAGTCTCTACCACTTTGTCAATTACAGCACAGGTTTTCCTACCCAGGCACTGGTTTCTGGATAGGTTCCTTGTGAGGGGTTTCCATTCTGTTTGGTTATATTTCTCTATATCTCTCTGTGTGTCTCTCCAGTTTTGGGGGCAGTAGTTTGCTCTGCGACCTCACCTCTCTTACAGATCTAAGGTTTGTTGATTTTTCAGTTTGTTCGGATTTTTACTGTAGAAAGAAGCCATAGCTAAAGCTGGGCAGGCTGCATTTGCCATGTTTAGGTATCCGGCCTTTATCGTATAGGTATGCGGGTATGCTGATGACCAAGGAAGCAACTTTAAGAGATCGATGCTTTGTAATGATCTTTCGACCTCACAGTGGAGAGGAGTGAGGTTAGGAGAAAGGAAGACCAGTTCAAACACTATTACAGTAATCTGCGAAAGTGACAGTGAGGACATTGCCAGAGAAGATAGATATGAGCCATAGACTATAAGCTCTAGAATACTTAGTGACTGAGTGCATATCAGGCAAGAGTAAGGAATTGAGGATTACTCCCAGGTTTTTGGTTTGGACAGCTAAATGAATACATATCATTAACTAAGAGGTAGAACAGAGAGCAATGTGGCATATAAGTTGCCCAGGGGATATTCAGATGGATGTGCTCAGAAAACATTTTAATAAATTGACCTGGAGCTTTTAGCAAATTCTGAGTTGGAGACAGAGGTTTGGTAGTATCAACATTGACTGTTTTCTATTGACTGGCGTAGTAGGTCTGAGGAAAACGTGTAGAATTGAGAAGAGGACCATGAAGTAATCTTAGGGAATGCCAACATTTTAGGGGTAGGTGGACGAAGAAAAGCTTGTAGAAAAAAAATGCAGAGGTCCTGAACCAAGATGGTGGAGTAGAAGGAAGTGCTCTCACTCCCTCTTGTGAGAACACCACAATCACAACTAGCTGCTGGACAGTCATCGACAGGAAGACACTGGAACTCACCAAAGAAGATACCCCACATCCAAAGACAAAGGAGAAGCCACAGTGAGATGGTAGGAGAGGCGCAATCACAGTAAAATCAACTCCCATAACTGCTGGATGGGTGACTCACAGACTGGAGAAAACTTATACCACAGAAGTCCAGCCACTGGAGTGAAGGTTCTGAGCCCCACGTCAGGCTTCCTAACCTGGGAGTTCAGCAACGGGAGGAGGAATTCCTAGAGAATCAGACTTTGAAGTCTAGTGGGGTTTGATTGCAGGACTTCGACAGGACTGGGGGAAACAGAGACTCCACTCTTGGAGGAAACACACAAAGTAGTGTGCGCATCAGGACCCAGGGGAAGGAGCAGTGACCCCATAGGAGACTGAACCAGACCTACCTGCTAGTGTTGGAGGGTCACCTACAGAGGCGGGGGGTGGCTGTGGCTCACCGTGGGGACAAGGACACTGGCAGCAGAAGTTCTGGGAAGTACTGCTTGGTGTGAGCCCTCCCAGAGTCTGCCATTAGCCCCACCAAAGAGCCAGGTAGGCTCCAGCATTGGGTTGCCTCAGGCCAAACAACCAACAGGGAGGGAACCCAGCCCCACCCATCAGCAGTCAAGCAGATTAAAGTTTTACTGAGCTCTGCCCACCAGAGAAACAGTCAGCTCTACCCACCACCAGTCCCTCCCATCAGGAAACTTGCAAAAGCCTCTTAGAGAGCCTCATCCACCAGAGGGCAGACAGCAGAAGCAAGAAGAACTACAATCCTGCAGCCTGTGGAACAAAAACCACATTCACAGAAAGATAGACAAGATGAAAAGGCAGAGGGCTATGTACCAGATGAAGGAACAAGATAAAACTCCAGAAAAACAACTAAAGTGGAGATAGGCAAACATCCAGAAAAAGAATTCAGAATAATGATAGTGAAGATGATTCAGGACCTTGGAAAAAGAATGGAAGCAAAGATTGAGAAGACTGCAATAAATGTTTAACAAAGACCTAGAAGAATTAAAGAACACACAAACAGAGATGAACAATACAATAACAGAAATGAAAACTACACTAGAAGGAATCAATACCAGAATAACTGAGGCAGAAGAACAGATAAGTGACCTGGAAGACAGAGTGGTGGAATTCACTGCTGCAGAACAGAAGAAAGAAAAAAGAATGAAAAGAAATGAAGACAGCCTAACAGACCTCTGGGGCAACATTAAATGCAACAACATTCGCATTATAGGGCTCCCAGAAGGAGAAAAGAGAGAGAAAGGACCCAAGAAAATATTTGAAGAGGTTATAGTCGAAAACATCCCTAACATGGGAAAGGAAATAGCCACCCAAGTCCAGAAAGTGCAGGGAGTCCCATACAGGATAAACCCAAGGAAAAACACGCTGAGACACATAGTAATCAAATTGGCAAAAATTAAAGACAAAGAAAAATTATTGGAAGCAGCAAGGGAAAAACGACAAATAACATACAAAGGAACTCCCATAAGGTTAACAGATGATTTCTCAGCAGAAACTCTACAAGCCAGAAGGGAGTGGCATGATATACTTAAAGTGATGAAAGGGAAGAACCTACAACCCAGATTACTCTACCCGGCAAGGACCTCATTCAGATTCGATGGAGAAATTAAAAGCTTTACAGACAAGCAAAAGCTAAGAGAATTCAGCACCACCAAACCAGCTCTACAACAAATGCTAAAGGAACTTCTCTAAGTGGGAAACACAAGAGAAGAAAAGGACCTACAAAAACAAACCCAAAACAATTAAGAAAATGGTCATAGGAACATACATATCGATAATTACCGTAAATGTGAATGGATTAAATGCTCCAACCAAAAGACACAGGCTTCCTGAATGGTTACAAAAACAAGACCCATATATATGCTGTCAACTGGAGACCCACTTCAAACCTAGGGGCACATACAGACTGAAAGTGAGGGGATGGAAAAAGATATTCCATGCAAATGGAAATCAGAAGAAAGCTGCGGAAGCAATACTCATATCAGATAAAATAGACTTTAAAATAATGTTACAAGAGACAAGGAAGGACACTACATAGTGATCAAGGGATCAATCCAAGAAGAAGATATCACAATTATAAATATATATGCACCCAACATAGGAGCACCTCAATATATAAGGCAACTGTTAACAGCTATAAAAGAGGAAATCGACAGTAACACAGTAATAGTGGGGGACTTTAATACCTCACTTAAACCAATGGACAGATAATCCAAAATGAAAATAAATAAGGAAATGCAAGGTTTAAATGACACAGTAGACCAGGTAGACTTAATTGATATTTATAGAACATTCCATCCAAAAACAGCAGTTTACACTTTCTTCTCAAGTGCACACGGAACATTCTCCAGGATAGATCACACCTTGGGTCACAAATCAAGCCTCAGTAAATTTAAGAAGATTGAAATCATATCAAGCATCTTTTCTGACCACCATGCTATGAGACTAGAAATCAATTACAGGGAAAAAAACCTATAAAACACAAACACATGAAGGCTAAATACGTTACTAAATAACCAAGAGATCACTGAAGAAATCAAAGAGGAAATCACAAAATACCTAGCGACAAATGACAATGAAAACATGATGATCCAAAGCCTATGGGATGCAGCAAAAGCAGTTCTAAGAGGGAAGTTTATAGCTATACAAGCCTACCTCAAGAAACAGGAAAAATCTCAAATAAACAATCTAACATTACACCTAAAGGAACTAGAGAAAGAAGAACAAACAAAACCCAAAGTTAGCAGAAGGAAAGAAATCATAAAGATCAGAGCAGAAATAAATGAAATAGAAACAAAGAAAGCAATAGCAAAGATCAATAAAACTAAAAGCTGGTTCTTTGAGAAGATAAACAAAATTGATAAAACATTAGCCAGACTCATCAAGAAAAAGAGGGAGAGGACTCAAATCAATAAAATTAGAAATGCAAAAGGAGAGGTTACAACAGACACCACAGAAATACAAAGCATCCTAAGAGACTACTACAAGCAACTCTATGCCAGTAAAATGGACAACCTGGAAGAAATGGACAAATTCTTAGAAAGGTATAACCTTCCAAGACTGAACCAGGAAGAAATAGAAAATATGAACAGACCAAGCATAAGCAATGAGATTGAAACTGTGATTAAAAATCTTCCAACAAACAAGAGTGCAGGACCAGATGGCCTCACAGGTGAATTCTATCAAACATTTAGAGAAGAGCAAACACCCATCCTTCTCAAACTCTTGCAAAAATTTGCAGACGAAGAACACTCCTGAACTCATTCTGTGAGGCCACCATCACCCTGATACCAAAACAAGACAAAGATACTACAAAAAAGGAAAATTACAGACCAATATTACTGATGAATATAGATGCAAAAATCCCCAACAAAATCCTAGCAAACAGAATCGAACAACACATTAAAAGGTCATACACCATGGTCAAGTGGGATTTATCCCAGGGATGCAAGGATTCTTCAATATATGCAAATGAATCAAGGTGATACACCATATTAACAAATTGAAGAATAAAAACCATATGATAATCTCAATAGATGCAGAGAAAGCTTTTGACAAAATTCACCACCCATTTATGATAAAAACTCTCCAGAAAGTGGGCATAGAGGGAACCTACCTCAACATAATAAAGGCCATATACGACAAACCCACAGCAAACATCATTCTCAATGGAGAAAAACTGAAAGCATTTCCTCTAAGATCAGGAACGAGACAAGGATGTCCACTCTCACCACTATTATTCAACGTAGTTTTGGAAGTTTTAGCCACAGCAATCAGAGAAGAAAAAGAAATTAATCCAAATTGGAAAAGAAGAAGTAAAGCTGTCACTGTTTGCAGATGACATGATACTATACATAGAGAATCCTAAGGATGCCACCAGAAAAGTACTAGAGCTAATCAATGAATTTGGTAAAGTTGCAGGATACAAAATTAATGCACAGAAATCTCTTGCATTCCTATACACTAATGGTGAAAAATCTGAAAGAGAAATTAAGGAAACACTCCCATTTACCATTGCAACAAAAAGATTAAAATACCTAGGAATAAACCTACCTAGGGAGACAAAAGACCTATATGCTGAAAACTATAAGACAATCTACAGATTCAATGCAATCCCTATCAAATTACCAATGGCATTTTTTACAGAACTAGAACAAAAAATCTTAAAATTTGTATGGAGACACAAAAGACTTCGAATAGCCAAAGCAGTCTTGAGGGAAAAAAACGGAGCTGGAGGAATCAGACTCCCTGACTTCAGACTGTACTACAAAGCTACAGTAATCAAGACAGTATGGTACTGGCACAAAAACAGAAACATAGATCAATGGAACAAGATAGAAAGCCCAGAGCTAAACTCACGCACCTATGGTCAACTAATCTATGACAAAGGAGGCAAGGATATACAATGGAGAAAAGACCGTCTGTTCAATAAGTGGTGCTGGGAAAACTGGACAGCTATATGTAAAAGAATGAAATTAGAACAATTCCTAACACCATACACAAAAATAAACTCAAAATGGATTAGAGACCTCAATGTAAGACTGGACACTATAAAACTCTTAGAGGAAGACATAGGAAGAAGACTCTTTGACATAAATCACAGCAAGATCTTTTTTGATCCACCTCCTAGAGTAATGGAAATAAAAACAAAAAGAAACAAATGGGACCTAATGAAACTTCAAAGCTTTTGCACAGCAAAGGAAACCATAAACAAGACAAAAAGACAACCCTCAGAATGGGAGAAAATATTTGCAAATGAATCAACGGACAAAGGATTAATCTCCAAAATATATAAATAGCTCATGCAACTCAATATTAAAAAAATAAACAACCCAATCCAAAAATGGGCAGAAGACCTAAATAAACATTTCTCCAAAGAAGACATACAGATGGCCGAAGCACATGAAAAGCTGCTCAACATCAATTATTAGAGAAATGCAAATCAGAACTACAATGAGGTATCACGTCACACCAGTCAGAATGGGCATCATCAGAAAATGTACAAACAACAAATGCTGGAGGGAGTGTGGAGAAAAGGGAACCCTCTTGCACTGTTGGTGGGAATGTAAATTGATACAATCACTGTGGAGAGCAGTATGGAGGTTCCTTAAATCCCACTACTGGGCATATACCCAGAGAAAACCATAATTCAAAAGGACACATGCACCCCAATGTTCATTGCAGCATTATTTACAATAGCCAGGTCATGGAAGCAACCTAAATGCGCATCGACAGATGAATGGATGAAGAAGATGAGGTACACATATACAATGGAATATCACTCAGCCATAAAAAGGAATGAAATTGGGTCATTTGTTGAGACGTGGATGGATCTAGAGACTGTCATACAGAGTGAAGTAAGTCAGAAAGAGTAAAACAAATATTGTATATTAACGCATATATGTGGAACCTAGAAAAATTGTACCGATGAACCGATTTGCAGGACAAATATTGAGACAGATTTAGAGAACAAACGGATGGACGCCAAGGGGGGAAAGCCACGGAGGGGGTGGGGGTGGAGGTGTGATGAGTTGGATGATTGGGATTGACATGTATACACTGATGTGTATAAATTGATGACTAATAAGAACCTGCTGTATATATAAAAAAAAAGAACCAAAACAGCCAAGACAGTTTTGAAGAGGAAGAAGATGTGGTAGTGTGGTAAGGTGTGGAGACTTATTTATGCAATAACAAGATTTTAAAAATAAAACTAGTGTAATATTGGTATGGGAGTGGGCAAGTACTGTATGTCAATGTAACAGAGTGCTCAAGAAATGACCCACATATAATGAGAACTTGGCGTTATTATAAATTGGCATTATATTGATTAATCAATATTTTGTGCTAGATAATTTTGTATGAAAAAAATCAACTTAATTCAATATCTAGGACTCTTCTTGGAGTTTCAGACTCATACTCAAACAATGTATCCCGAACTGAACTGATTGTAACTTGTCAAACTCTTCCTTTTGTATTCTGTGTATCACTAGCAAAGAAATTTGAGAGCCAGTATTTATTCTTCTGCCTCCTAAATTTATTTCGCACATCCAAGCAATAAAATATTTTGTAGAGTTTAAAAAAAAAAAAGAAAAAACAAAGCAATGTTTTAAGATACGGAGGAGAATGAGTAAAGAGTGATTTGAGGTCTTAAGTCTGAGGGAGTTATCACCAGAGTCAACTACACTAAAGGAGCAAACTAAGACAAGGATTGCATGGTGACCACTTTTTTTTTTTTGCGGTACACGGGCCTCTCACTGTTGTGGCCTCTCCCGTTGTGGAGCAACAGGCTCCAGACGCGCAGGCTCAGCAGCCATGGCCCACGGGCGCAGCCGCTCCGCGGCATGTGGGATCTTGCCGGACCGGGGCACGGACCCGTGTCGCCTGCATCGGGAGGCAGACTCTCAACCACTGCGCCACCAGGGAAGCCCCATGGTGACCACTTTTGACAATGCAGCAAGAGTGGTTCAGGTAGAGTTGTGTGGAAGTCATATTATGGGAAGACTGGAGAGTAAGCCTGACTTCGCAGCACATGTACTAGTTAGGAGTTGATTAGGTTGAACATAATTGGAAACCCTAAATAAGATTAAAAGTTATTTCCTCTTAAATAAAATAAATCTGAAGATTGAGAATCCAGGGCTGAAATGGCAGTTCCATGAAGTTGTCAGGAATCTATACCCCTTCTACCTTTTTATTCTAGTGTATTAGTCAGCTTGGGCTGCTATAATAAAGTACCACATTCAGAGTGGCTTATGAAGAACAGAAATTTATTTTTCACAGTTCTGGAGGATGGAAGTCCAAGATCAGAGTGCCAGCACGGTGTGTTTCTAGGGAGGATGCTCTTCCAGGTTGTAGACTGCTGACTTCTTGTTGTGTCCTTACATGGTGGAAAGAAAGCTAGCTAGCTCTCTGGTCTCTTCCTGTCAGGGCACTAATACCATTATGAAGACTCTACCCTCATGACCTAATTACCTCCCAAAGGCCCCGCCTCTAAATACCATCACATTGGGATTAGGGTTTTAACAAATCAGTTTTGGGGGGACGCAAACATTCAGTCCATTGCATCTGGCATTCCTAGAGTGGTCTCATTCTCATGGTCCAAGATGGAGGCTGAAGTATCACACCAACCTTATAGGCTGAATGCGGGATAAGGGAATGTGGAACAATACCCCTTAGTGTAAGTCTTCCAACTTAAATCTCTATCTCCTTGGCCAAACTTCAGGCAAGTGAACACACCCAGCTTCAAGGGAAATAGGGGAACATTACCTTTTAGCTGAGGAGGAATATGTCCAGCTAATAATTTTGTTTCTCACTACTCAGAGGAAAGACCTTCCAGGCAACTAAGAGTCTCTACTGTAGAAGAGATTAAAATTGTGTGTGTGTGTGTGTGTGTGTGTGTGTGTGTGTGTGTGCGCGCGTAATTGAGGGGGGAGAATAGGAGCTTATTAAAGCTCTGTAAATTCAGTTAATCTGCTGTTTTGGAGCTTCCATGGTATTTCTCCTGGCCATTACTGTGGTTCATCATAAGGAAACTTAAAAATAGAGGAATAGATTGTGCATTTGACAGTGCTGATCTGCAAACTATTCTGCTTTTAAACACATTTAATTTTGCAGATGTTTAGGGAAGTCAATTAAGGAAGGTAGACCTTTGCTATAATATTTTACTTACGTTCTATATATTATATTTTGGCATGCCAAGGAAACACTGAAATGGCATAGTAATCTGATTTAGTACCATGAACCTATTATAACACATTTTCTTTTTAACTGGCTTTGTAATTGTCAATATTAGTGTAATTTATCCCCTTCAACTGTTTTGGAATAAAAAGTATGGTTTCTAATTATAGGGTAGATTAGGTTAAAAAGCTTAAACTAATATAGGATGTAGCAATTCTCTGCTAACATCAGGGAGAATTTGGAAAGAGTAAATGTGTTTAGAAATTGCTTATTCCTTTAGGTAGAGTTTTATTGTGATATGCCTCTTTCCATTTACTGATTGGAACTCTGCTTTTTACCCATCAAACCACCTTGTATGGAGTCAGTTGACTAATCTTTCACTGGTATGGTCAGGTTTTTCCCATAGATATAGATAGCATGCTTTTATCTTCCATTTTTGGTTTGGAAACCTTGGTCCACATGATCTATAGGAACCACACAGACTTATATCATGGAGAAACAGTTTATCTTCTTAATGTTTGAGTTAAGGAGCAGGGTGGTGGGAGTGGTGGTTGTACTAACAGTTGCCTTATGTTGATTTTGACAGGTAAGCTTGCCACTTCTCCATTTTTCACTTGGTCACAGAGTGATATTTCCTGGGAATATAATTTCTTCATGGAAGATATTGAATCATGTTGTTTTGCAGTATTTTTCGAGATACAGCAGACTAAGCTTTGAGTCATATATCCTAATCTCAACTCTTTTACCAAATAGTTCTGTTGATCTGGAAGTCACTCTATTACTCTGGGCCATATTTTAGTAATAATAGGATTATGTAATCTTGTATCTGAGAGGTATTTTAAAGTTCATCTGATCCAAACTTCTGTTCAATGAATAAAGCCCCTGCAGTATCCCCAGTTTCAACCTGTACTGTTCCTTTACTCTTTCAGAGATTGGACACTCACATTTCCCAACCCCCAAAATGGTTCTTTTCTCAGCCTATACGATTTTTGGATCGCTCTAATGGTTACAAAAAGGGTCTTTGAGGTGTTGAGTTACAATTTGCCTTCTTAGCACTTTAACCCATTGGTTTTAGTTCCACCCTCTTTAGCCATGTAAAATAAGACCAATCCCTGTAATAGCTGACAACCTATTAAGGGTTTGAGCCTTTACTTTCTGCAGGTTATGCGTCACTGATACTTCCAACCATTGCTCACAACTTGTCTTTTTTTTCCCCCCTCATCTTTATAGGACTTATTATCTCTCCTTTTTTAGTTCTATGTTAATGCATTTAAGGTAAAATTAGCTCTTGGCAGGGTGGTCTAATATACTATTAATTCATATTAAACTTGCAGTTAGCTAAAACCTGTCTTTTTGTATGGGCTATTGTTATATTTGTCTATCCTATACAAGATTTTTGATTCAAGCACAGTACATTTATTTTTGTCAAGTTAATCTTATTAGATTTAGTGCAGTGTTTCAGAGTGCCTGTTCTTTTGGGATACTGATTCAGGAATCTAAATATGTTAGTTATCTCCTTACTTTTATGTTCAAATTTGATAATTATGCTGTGATGGTTTATCTAAAATCAAGGAGTTTGATTATTTGTATCGGGGCTTAGGGAAGTCAAGATCTCTTAGGTCACTCTTCATTGATTTAGGCACGCATGGATGCCAAATGCTTCTGAGTGCAATTGACTGGAAATTGAGTATCTGGAGATTAATTTAGTAGAGGTTCATGTTGTATTTAATCCTGTTTTCTTGCCTTGTCTGTTTTTCTCTTTTATCTATTGGTTATTTTAGCTTCTTATCTAGAGATACACTTTAAACATTTATTTTTAGATACAAATATAACTGAAGAATCAGAATAACTTTATCTAAATTTATAGATATATAGATCCCACTTTCTGATATTAAAAAAATGTGGGTTTTTACTTATGTTTTGGGGTACAAAATAAATTTCTGTATTCTAAAGCTTTGCATGGTAACCTAAATTTTAATTAGGAAATACCATAAGGAATGCCTTCTAGATGAACATTTTTCTCAATTACAAATGTACAGAAACAGGCTTATTTTTTAAAAATCTGAAAAAATTAAAGAGAACTATATGGAGAAATTCTTAATAAAATAACATTGCTATAAACTGCTACTAAATAATTAAATGTTTCCTTTCATATGTAAATGCACTTTATAAGCTATAAAATAGTATAAATATAAGTTCCTATTATTACTCTGTCATGTTCTGTATAATAGAGTAAAATCTTTCTATTGCATAGTGATACTAGAAGTCTGTCTCAATAATGGAATATTTTGTGAAACATTTTATTACTTTCAGGTACGTAGAGAATTTTATTTTGGCCACAGTGTTGTATATAATTTAGATAATTATTTCATGCTATTATCCTTTCCTTAAATGTCCTCTTTTCTTCCTGCTTATCCCATTTCCTTTAATACCTAGCTTAAGTACAATTTCCTTTGTAAGTTAAAGCCCTTTTGCCAAGATCTCTTACAGTGGTCTTTTCCTGTTCTGAATTCTTGATACTTTGTTGCTTGTACACCAATCATATGCCACTTGGTGTTACTGATCTTATTTTTAATTATATTTTTCTTCCGATTAACAAGTCTGAAAATTACTTGAGGGCAAAATTTGTGTCTTCTTTTTTTTTTTTTTGGTCTAAGACCTAGAACAATGGTAGGAGCTTACTAACTGTTGATGAGCATTAAGTGTTTCTTTGTAAAGTTTCTCAGGATGTTTGAAAGTAGTTTTTCTTTCTAACATTAGATATTTAGAATTATCTTTATGCTGCTAATTTGTTAAACTCTTTGTTAGTGTAAAGATGTATTTTTTGACCATATTGCCACAAATTCTGCCTTAGTGGGTCCTAAATTAATGATGTTTCATTGGTTCTCAATACTTTACACAAACTAGATGCTTAAGAGTTGTCTAATAAAGAGATAAATAAATGGCTTAAAAGAGCAAATGCTGTAAATATCTAAATATTTCGAACTAATGCTAGGAAATGGATTAAGCCCTAGACAAAATCCCTGTGGTTCTGATTATTTTATATGGAGCTTTTAAAAAATAGCTTCAAATAGGGATTAAAAATATACATTTATACCCTCTGAAAATCAGAGAGAATTATCCTGTGTCTTTCCTGAGTTGGGTTTTTCCTTCAAACACCTGCCCATTTCCTTCTGTGATATGAAGAGTTCTGGGACCTGTGTCTATGGGTGTATTCTTCTGAAGCATTTCTTCCCTGTTCCTTATGTTCCCTAAGGAGTACAGATCAGAGACATTGCTGCAATTTGTTTTGAGAAAAACTCTCCCAGAATTCCTCTAGGGAAAGTGGAAAATGAATTACAAGCACTAGCCTCAATGAATGGTGCATATTAATGTGGATACTTTAAACATGGCAATAATGAAGTAGGTCCAACTAAAGACATCACCAAATATGTTATAGGTAGATGCTCATACAGATTTGGCTGGGGTTAAGGAAGTTAGAACAAGGTGAAACATTTAAATAGAAGGTGCAAGAAGTAGTAGGGAATGTAAAGTGAGTGCTAAAGGAAAGCAGATATAAAGCAGAATAGATCTAAATGTCAAAATAGCATGTGCAAAGATTAGAAAAGAGAATTAACGGGAAGAATTAAGAAAAATAAGAATGTCAGATCGAGTTCTTCTCATTTCTATTCATGGACTCCTTAGAAGTCCCCATCACATGGAAACCTGAGGGTAGAGAAGTAAGCTATAGTGACTTCAGTCCACATCAGGGAGCCTCAGACTTTTAGTGAGGAGACTATTAATATTCATGAAGCAGGGAATAGAAGGATATTGGAGGATTTACAGTTCCCTAAACTTGTGGGGGATACAGGTTACTAAAACCCAGTCAGAATGAAGTGTTCACGTCTGTGATCCCAAGTTTGAAGAGCCTCAGAAAGGAAGGTAGATCCTGAACTGCTGATCTTAGACTTGGCTCTGTGGCGTGGGTTGCAACCACCTGTCATGTGACCTGCTGGGCAGAGAAATGATGACTTATGATGAGGAGGTGCTGCCTATACATATAGCTTCTGCTGTGTGCACTCTAAAAGACAGAAATAAGGAGAGAGAGTTTTTTTATTTATATTTTATTTTACATTGGAGTGTAGTTGATTTACAATGTTGTGTTAGTTTCAGGTATACAGGAAAGTGATTCAGTTAAACATGAATATATCCATTCTTTTTCATATTCTTTTCCCATATAGGCTATTAGAGTACTGAGCAGAGTTCCCTGTGCTATACAGTAGGTCCTTGTTGGTTATCTATTTTGTATATAGTAGTGTGTATATGTTAATACCAAACTCCTAATTTATTCCTCCCCACCACGTTTCCCCTTTTGGTAACTATAAGTTTGCTTCCACAGTCTGTGAGTCTGTTTCTGTTTTGTAAATAAGTAGAAGAGAGAGATTTTAAATGATGCAATTTATTTTCAGTTCTACAATAAACTTCTGCATGAGGTGAAAAAAGAAAAAAAAATCGTAAAGCCTGGAAGAAATTCTGAGTAAGTTATTTTCAGTGCTTAGTAGCAAGAGGAAAAACATTAGACTGCTTTTAAATGTTTTCTACTCATCTTTATTTCTTGGGATATGTAATTTATATTATTTATAAAGAAGATATTTTCTTGGTTATTAACTTATTATTAGAGTAAACTGTTACTGTTCATTTGTACTTGAGGAAAATGTTACACATAGATAATAATTTAAAATTAGCTTGGGGAAGAAGATATGAACTGATGACTAAGTTTTAAAATAATTTTTTCTTGATTATAGGAATTTGCAAAACACAGAACAGTAGAGAGAGGGAAGTAAGAAGCCCCATTACCCATTGTAAATTCTTTGAAAAATACTTATTTTAAAAAGAGCGGTTTTAGGTTCATAGCAAAATTGAGCAGAAGGTACAGAGATTTCCCATATTCCCCTTGCCCCCAGTGGCCATGTCATTCACCAACCTGAAAGTTATTTTGATATCCCTGACTTGATACTTGGTATCACTTTTTAAATAATATTTATCTTTACTTAAAGCTACTTTCTAGACAAATTAATCTGGCTACACTGCATGTTGTTAAAAGCTTATTTGGGTTGTTAAAATTACACACTATGGTTAGGGTAAGTCTACTTTTACTTTAGGACTAGTTTAGTCCTACCTCCAAAGTGTGGCCCGTGGGTCTCTACCGAACGCTGTTGGTGTTCATTGTGAGTAGTGTTCTTGAAGTTTGTCCTGTGAGTAGTTAGTGGTTTCCCAGCCCTCTGTGAGCAACAGTTCTTTGCCTGGCTTGGTGGGGTTCCACCCTATGCACGGGCAAAGGGATTCCTATGCAGATTGTTGGAGTTGTTTTGTTGTGTAGCCCCCTCCTGTCTGATACTCTGCCCACAAATTCCAGCTGCCTGAATCCTCCCCAGTTTAATCCCTTGATCTCTTCAACTTGAGACCACTGTGCTGTATTTGGATTTGTTCCCTCCTTGTACTTTGTTCTGGAATGTGCCTTCAGGCAGAAAACTAGGGTTATGATAGGACTCAAATCTTGTATGTTCCTCTTTTCTCAAGTTTTACAGGCCTGCACTGCCTGTTGTCCAGTATCTAAAACCAGTTGTTTCATATATCCAGTTTTCTAGTTGTCTGCAGCAAGAGGGCAAGTTCAGTCCCACTTACTCCTCCATGGCATAAGTGGAAGTCTGGTGTCTGGTGTTAATTTTGATGTTAATACATTGAAATTGAGTATGAGATGACTCCCAAGGTTAGTCAGCAAGTGTTAGGAAGCTACTAGTATTCTGGGTGGATATAAAAGAAAATCTACTCTCTATAAGGATGACACAAACAGAACTATGTATATCAGACAATATATATCAAGATTCCATGGGCAGGTGGGAGCGTGGCTATAATGTATAATCTTCAAGCTGAATTGAAATGGACTAAGTGCTATTATCAAGTATACCCAGTACTGTATTTCCAATGTATATAGCTTAGCTCTAAGAGTGGATGGAGTACTTCCCTGGTGTTGCAGTGGTTAAGAATACGCCTGCCAATGCAGGGGACATGGGTTCGACCCCTGGTCTGGGAAGATCCTACATGCCCTGGAGCAACTAAGTCTGTGCACCACAACTACTAAGTCCGCGTGCCTAGAGCCCGTGCTCTGCAAAGAGAAGCCACCGCAGTGAGAAGCCCGTGCACCACAAGGAGTAGCCCCCGCTCACCGCAACTAGAGAAAGCCCGCGTGCAGCAATGAAGACCCAACGCAGCCAAAATTAAATACATATAAATAAATTAATTTATGAAAAAAGATCAAATGGGAGATTATAGCAAGAACAATTATTTTTAAAAATGGATGGAAAGTTTTACTAAATTTTACAAATAACCATATTTCTATAAACTCTTGATTAGTTTTAAATTAATTCTTATTTTTATATCTTAGCCTTTTTATTTTCTCTATTGATAGTCATTTTAATCATGAATTTGCCTGTCTGCACAAGGCAAGTGTTTTTATTTCTAAGCACATCAAATCATTTATTTCCAAATCCATACTCCCAAGCATTACTTGTCTGTCATTTATGACATCAGTGACACATCGGCAATGTAATATTTTTTATGCCCAGCTATCCATTTAATAATTGTTAAATCTTTCACTCCTTTCCCTGTCAGTCTTAACTGATGCAATTATCTCTGCACCAGAACATTTAATTCTGTTTAGTATCTTCAACATCTTTATGTATATCAGGTATCTATTCTCTAAAACTGACATTGAGAGTATAAAAAATAGACTAAGTGAATTTGAAGCAAAGGCTGGATATTAATATTATTGGGTGGTTGCATAGACACAGTTTTTGACGTGCTAAATCTGTTTTTTAGCTTCACTGTTAATGATGAAGAACTTTAAAAAGACAATGTTAGAAACAGATTTCTAATTTTTCACACCTCCTAAGCACCAGGTTGTAAGCTCTGTTGAAAATTTGATCAGGCTGATCTAGTTTCATTGCTAAACTACTTACAATCCCATGAGCAGTCTCTCGGTGGCTGCCAAATGCTCCTTGCTACTTGTTAGCTAGCTGTGATCCAGCTAACTCTTGGCATTTTATCACTTAGGAGACACATATGGGTACTGATACGTGTCATTAGTCAACAGTGGAATTATACAATGGATCAGGAATAAGAAAGTTCTTTTTTCTAAATCCAACATGACTTTTTAAAAACTTTTTATTTTATATTGGAGTATAGTAGATTAACAATGTTGTGTTAGTTTTAGGTGTACAACAAAGTGACTCAGTTATTCATATACATGTGTCTATTCTTTTTCAAATTCTTTTCCTGATTAGGTTGTTACATAATATTGAGCAGAGTTTCCTGTGCTATACAGTAGGTCCTTGTTGGTTATCCATTTAAAATATAGCAGTGGGTAGGAATCTAGATCCCACATGACTTTTTACTGTGCGTTGGGAGAACTTAATCTGTTCTAAATTCTCTATGTCTGCGGCTTCTCGAGTTAATGACGTTGGGATTTAAGGACAAAAGATGGGGAGTGGATTCTGGATGTAGCATTTTGCAGCACATACTACTCACCAGTGCTAAATGTAACAGCTAGACCATTCTTTATAAAATAGCCCTCTTCTAGCCCTCTCCAGTCTTTTTATTGTTTATTCCCTAACCTTGATTTATTTCCTTTAAGGATATAGGCGAGAGAGAGGTTATTGTCTTTTGAGGATTTGTTTTATTAAAAATAACAAAACATATCTACCACCCACAACTAAATGGATTAATTTATTTCTTTAAAAAATTACCCTTTGTATATAGAGATAGGAATCAGTGTGAAGGAACTGTTTTAGTAACATTCATGCTGTTAAACGATAGTATTTTATTGAGAGGCTGAAGCTTAAGGATAATACGAGGAGGTCAATGCTAAAGTAGGTACCTAAGGAGATTCCTTACGCTTCCCCTTTGAATGCCTTGACTAGAGGAAACCAAAGGATTCTGTAAGTGCCTTATGCCTGGCTTAAGAGAGTCATTCCTTCATTAAAAAATATTTATTGGGTACTCGCTAGTTTAGGTGCTGGAGATACAGAGATAAACAAGACAAAATGTGTTATAGTAGTTTAATTTCAATAGAAATTAGGAACAGCTGTTTTTTGAAGTTAATTCTCCTACTGTGTCTTCCCTCTACCTTTGCACATATAGTGAATCAACCAAAAGAATTTTAAAACTACAGGTGGGGATTTGTTAATTTGAAGGCTTTATGTTTGAATCTTTTTTTTTTTTCCTTTTTCCTTGCTAAATGTAAGAAGATGGCGAAATCTGTTTTCATCACCGAAGTTTGGGATGGATGTATGTTTTCTCATAATAAATGGCTACTTTCTCTTGCTTTTCAGTTTCAACACTGTATCTTTTTGGAATATTAAAAGAATGGCATGCCAAAGACAGGTTATTTAATAGGTAAATGTGTGAAAAGTAGATATAGGATATCATGGCCAGGCTGACAGACATAGCTGTTTATTGGTAGTTGGACTTTTCATTGTATGACTACTTACCTAATGATGTTTATACATAGTTCATAACTCTGCCTCATAGGAATATATTGTGAGGCATGATTAAATGTTATCCACAAGTGGCACACATTCCTGAAAATTTTTATGAAAATTAAATTGTGTTATTATAACTAGCATATATAATATAAAGAAAAGTTTTGATGAATCCTGTTCACAAGATTTAAAAAATTCTTTCTATGATTTAAACAGTCATATCCATTTTAACTGTTCTATAAATTCAGATTAAACACATTAGGTCATTTTTATTGACTGACTTTTGTGAAATAATGATTTGTTTTATATAGATGTATTATACACACATGCATAGATATTGACATATGTACATATATGTGTATGTAGAGAGAGAGAGTTAGGAATTAGCTCTGAACTATAGGTAGTATTCACCTTTTATTTATGTGTAGCTTGGAGAACTATTTTGCAAATTAACAATACTGTCTTTAAAACCTTTTTTTTTTTTTTTTTTTGTGTTACGCGGGCCTCTCAATGTTGTGGCCTCTCCCATTGCGGAGCACAGGCTCCGGACGCGCAGGCTCAGCGGCCATGGCTCACGGGCCTAGCCGCTCTGCGGCATGTGGGATCTTCCCGGACCGGGGCACGAACCCGTGTCCCCTGCATCGGCAGGCGGACTCTCAACCACTGCGCCACCAGGGAAGCCCTAAAACCTTTTTTATATGTTATCCATAGTTCCTTATTTTCTACCGTTTCCTTCAGAGCAAGAGATTTAATCTCAAATGAGATAGCTAGATTATAGAGTGAAGTAAATTCTTTACCCCTTTTCCAGACTGTGAAGTCCTTATTTACAAGTGTAGTTGAGAATTTGCTGCAATTAGACTCCAAATGACATTATGTGTTGTAGATGTGCTGTTAAATACTTAACTGTCTTAGTACTGTTAGATGATACCTCTTGGCAAGCATGTAACAGATGTTGTTCACGTGAATGGTAAAAATTTTTTTCTTTGTTAGATTTTGTAATTTTCACAAGGTAAATTTGAAATAATTTTATTTGGTGGTACAGTTATGACATTTTCTCACATTTTAAAGTTCAAGAATTAAGCAGAGGGAAGTCTCTTAGGTGCTTGTTGAATGAATATATCTAAATTCTGAGTTATATTTTCAAACATGAAATTAATGCAAAATATTTTACTATAAATCCAGCCATTTTTCTTTTTATTTATATTTTGATTGTTCTACATGTTCTTTGGTTAAAAATTTTTGTGCATTAAGCTTTTCTACATTTAAGATGATTTCTTTAGGCTAGACTCCCAGTAATGGAATTATTGGGTCAAAGTGTGTGAACTTTTCTTAGCAAGCTTTTGACGTATACTTATTGCCAAATTGGTTTTGAAAAGAGCTATACTAGTTTATTGCCATCAGCAGTATTTGAATATACATTTTCTTACATATTATGTATTTAAGTGAGAATTTAAATCCCATTGTTGCTTTAATGTATATTTGTTTGATTCCCAATGACGTTTAATGTTTTCCACATTTTAAAATTATCTGTGATGTTTGTTATTGCTTCTGCCCATTTATCTATAAGGTTTAGTTAGCATTTTTACTTTCATATTAGTTATTTCTATCTTTAAAGTTTAATCAAAAGTATCTGAATGTGTCCCCCCTTCCCTGTTCTCCCCCATCCCCAAAAAACCTAACCAAAATTAAGTCAGACAACAAACTGGGAAAAAGTGTTTAATATTTTTATCTAGCCAGATATCTTAGATTTTTGTATAGTATGAGTGGCACAAAATTTAATCTTTTACTGGAGACACAAAGCTACCATTATGATTGTTAATTAGAGGACAGTGCTTTAACAAGAGTTGTCCTCAGGCCTTCCGAAGGAGGCATGGGGATGTTAGCTCTTACTCTGATTAGACCATACTGGTTTTATGCTTTATTTAGTTTTTCTGCTACATCCATACTAGTTGGACTTCATCTGTTGCTTCTTACTATTATTAATATTTCTGCCAGTAGCTATAACTCATATTTCCTTCTACTCTATTTCTCAATGCAGTATGTATATTTCTGTGTATATATGCTCACACTTTTAACAATGAACTATGAACATTTCTTCATTAAACATCTTCAAAAATATTTTTTCCCATCACCTGCATGTAAACTATTCCCCTTTTATCAGATATTTAGGTTGCCAGTTTTTCACTGCTATAATTTTGCCACGAGCTTCATTATAAATTGTTTGGATTTCTGATTAATTCTTTAAAATAGTATTTTAGAATAGAAATTACTGGGTCAAAGGTCATAAAGTTTTATTATTTTTTTCCTATTTACTTGTTTATTTCTTTTAAAATAGGTAATAGAAGAAGTATGGGGAAATAATCAAACAGAAGAAAGTTTATGCAGTAAAAAAGTCTGCCTCTTAAAAAAAAAAAAGAAAAAGTCTGCCTCTTATCCTAGGCTCCCACTCCCTAGGAAAAAAACCCCTTCAATAAAAGATACTGTTTGGATACATATGTTTCCACCAGAGGGGGGAAGCCTGGGGAGTGGCGCTTGTTGCTGCTGTGCCTGTATGTATATGAATTACCTCTGGAAGAATATATGTGTCATGTACATGGGAGCGTACTGTACAAGCTATTCTACACTTGTGTTTTTTACTCATTCACTTACCTTTTCACCTCACCATGTTATTTTCTTGAAAAGCTGTACCATTTACACGTCCATATATTATCCTTTAGGCACCAAATGCTTTAATGTTTTTAGAGTCTTTAGTACATTTTTTGGTGAAATTTAAAAATATTGTTTATGGCTGGGAGGTTGAATATTTTTCCTTAGGATTATTTACTGGCCATAGGTAGCCATTCTTCTTATTTGACCTCTAATGTCCCTCCTTGCTCATTATTTAAAACTTAAGGTCTTCTTATTCTGGCAGGACATTATATGAGCTGTTTGTATATTAAGCATATTAGCCTTTTGTTGTCCTATTGATCGTGTATCCTATTTTCTCAGTTCATTATTGCTTTTTAATTTTATTTGGGGTTTTTCGGTGGGGGGTAGTCAGAGGTTTAACATCTTTGTGTTCTTTTCATTTTTATATATCTTTAATTCCCTTCTAATTATATATTTTATAATTAACAAAAAAATCCACTTTTGTTAGAATCATGTGCAAAATAAAGTGCGTGGGATTTCCCCCTTTCCTTCTGTAAATAGGTTAAAAAGTTAAACTGTAGACTGGTCAACATCCAAATTTATTAGAGATTTTGAATCCATGAAGTCTAGTTGAAATATCGATCGATTTGATCCTATCAGAATTGGAGATTGATAGAATTTGAATTGTGAAGTTTTATCAGTGGTGGTTGACTTTTCCGTTCTGCCTTCGATGGCACCCATGAGTGTATATGTGTGTAACTGAGGGACAGTGAGTTGAGTGTGCATCACATGTGTAGGTGATATGTAATTACTGTGTTGAGGGCAGTGGCAGGTGGGATCAGACTTTGGCTATTCTCAGTTCTCTTCCCATTTTAACCTCTACCTTTGCTCTTACTTTTAAAGCTTAAGAGCCTGCAGTAACCAGGGAGTACAGAAGGTCTTGAGCTGTTTCAGATACATTTTGCATTCTGGCTTTGCATTCCTCTCTAGAATTCCTGGTCATGATTTTGTTAACTCATTCGTTGGTATCTATTTGAAATTTAGAATGAAATGAAGATAATTTAAAGGCATATATGATCCATGAATCACTGATATGCTTTTTCATTAATCAATGTTTAAAAAAATAGTCTGTCTACTTTCTGCAAACAAACTCTTACTGCATGATTATTAATTTTTTTCTGTGTAATTGGATCACATTATAAGCCACTAGATTAAATAGGCACTCTGTACTTTATCAAAAGTAGTTAAATTTCTTAAAGATCCTAAAAAGGAAAATGAAAATGTTAATATGAGAGTGTACACATTTTAAATATTTGTATATTCAATATTTATTTTAAAATTTTCACTGTCCAGTAGAAATTGAATCCGAATAAAATGTTTGATGATGATCTGTCACTAAGTAAGGGACCATGCTATGATTCATCTGCACGGATGGACAAGTGTCAGTCCTCACTCCCCTGGAATCATTTGTATTCATACACAGATAATTTATTGCAGGGCTCTTCCCCCAGAACCTTCTGGAGGCTCTTATTTCTGGTGGCCCTAATGCCTCTATTGTAGGCAGCTAATGGGAAATACACAGTATCTGTACCTGAAGGTTGAACAAATACTCCTATTGCTGTGGCTCCTACTGGTTCTTCAGGAGCAGGAGGGAGGTTAGAAAGGAATGGCAAATGTGAGAGAGGCTGTGGTGTTGGAATCCAGTATGTGACTTGGTAATATAATGTGTAACAGAATTAGCTGAAACTGTTGCAGTCATTGTTACTATTTACTGTGCTCTCTGATCCTTTCAACAATACTACAAGGAAAGTATCCTTCCCATTTTACAAATGAGGAAACTGAGACTCAGAAATTATGTTTCATTGAAAGTGAGCACAGGTACTGTAAATAGAGGGAGAAGGTGAATTTAACTCTGGATATGGTCAAGTTAAGAGAGAGCTATCTTGCTAGAAATTTCAAACAGTAAATTGGAGAAGCAGGTTTGGAGCTTGGTAGAGAGGATAGGGCTAAAGACATAGGTTTGGAAAATCCTATGCACAGAGGTAGTAGTTAAAATGCTGGAGATTTGCTAGTGATGTATTCTGGAGTCATCAAGACAGTAGAGTTGATTAACTGTTCACTGATATGATGCTCCCTGCCACTCTCTCTGGAGTAGGTCCTGACTGCCTGGGAAGCATTCATTTTGTTCAAGGGAGTTACAGAACATGGATATATGAGGCGGTGTTATAGATAGATAATCTCAGCCCTGTCCTATTTTATCATCCTGTTGATAACAATACGATGTCCTGCTACAGCTCAGATTCTAAGGGTAGGAGGACAAGCACACCCCTAGGAAGATGCTTCAAAATCTTTAGTTCTGCGGTTTGAAACCCCTTCCCCCCATTGATTTTGTGCCTCCGCCAATATGTCTTTGAGAATCACTGTCCTGAACCCATTGAGAGAGAGGAGATTGTTGCTTTAAATTCTACTTGTAAAGAGATATACTTTTTGCTACCTAATTAATTGGGGGAAAACAGAAGAAATATATTATCTCCTTTAATATTACAAAGAAGAGATTACAAGGAAGTGGCTTGCTTAACTTTAAGGAATGGTGTTTATTGCAAGGACACAGCAACAGTTGTGCTCTGGCCTTGACTGTTCTGGGGTCTGTTCTGTTATTGCACCCCCCCACCCCTACCCCAGACCCACCACGGTGCCTCTGCTTCACTCAGTGCCTCTCACTTCCAACTTCTCCAGGCTTGGTGGAACATCCTTACTGCTGAGCCTTTGACTTAGGCCTGGCTTTCTTGTCCAGACTGCACCACTGGTTTGGCTCTAGGTCCAAGATTTTACAACCCACAAGGAATAACCCGAGGCTCTAGGGCCGTACGCAGTAGGGCCACACTGCCACTGGCAGGCAATTTTGAGGCTTCAGTCTCTCCAGGAGAAATTCACAAATTTTTTTATTTTTTAAAGGTGAAATCTGCCATCATGGTCGGGAATCACGTGATGGGTTTGGAAGTAGTTAGTGAGAGACAAGAGTATGTGGGATATGTGTGTTTGAAGAATGTGTGATAAGAATCACCAGTTGGGTTTGTTTGTTTGAAACTACAGGAACATTTCAATTCCAATATCCCATATGACATACTTTGGGGTATGAACCTTCCTCAGGGAGCATCACACAGGGATGTGACATACTACGTGTGTTAGAGTAGAGAAAGAGTTGAGAAGCACTGATCCAGGAAGTGGCATTCAACTTGAAGAGAATGGGAGATGTTTCTAAATTATATTCGTATACTCACTGTCAACAACATATTTTCATCTATGAGTAACTTTAACAGATGTCTGCTCATGGTGCTTAGTAACTACAGAATAATTCTCATCTTAAGAGTTTGGCAGTTTGGGAATGGAGAAAGAATTAAATGGACAGAGCAAGTGATTATATACAGGCTTTCCCTTTTCATGACAAATACATGTTATGTTTTCGGGAAAATATTCAGTTTTGCAAATGCCATCAGTCTTTAACAATCATAAATTCACTTGGCAAGAGAAATGGAGTAGCTCTACAGAACTGTGGTTATTGTTACATTGTTTTATTTACTGTAAACCTGGCTCAATATTGGTAAATACAGTGTAGCAGAAACTGAACTGTTGTGAGCTATCTGGGCATCAGTCCAAGATATCATTAAAAATACTGTCTCAGACTAATTTGGGTTTATGAATAATATTTTGTTAACAGCTTAACTAAAATTGAGCCACATGGTATAGCTTAAAATTCTGAATCCACAAGATAATGAGAGTAGTATAAATGTATAGTGCATACTTAATATTCTGTATTTGAGTGATAAATTTATATTTACTTCTGTGTTAACCTTTAAACTATAAGAACCCAAATGCTTAATATAATCTGGTATCTTTAAAGTTTACTTAATGCTGTGATTTGCTGTTCATTTGAATTTCTTTTAAACTAAAATATTATTGGTTTAACAATCTAAACTAAAGAATAAGGAGAGAGTGCCTGAACAAATACATTAAAATTGGACATTCAACACCCATTTTGGCATACGGATATGTAAACAGCTGGAGTTTATGTTAACATTCACCAGAAAGTTGGAAGGATATAGTGTTGTTGTAAAGGTCCAATAACTTAATTCATTTGTTTTACTAATAATTAGACCTTCAGGTAGGTTATGGGAATTATTAATATTTGGTTTTAAGTTAGTAATTCATATTAGGTATAACAAAGGGAATTGAGGGCTTGATAAGTTAGATGATCCAAGACAAAAATCCATATTTAGGTGTTTCTTGCCAAGAGAAGATATTATGTGTCTTATTCTTTTGCGTCCTATTTTAATTAAAGTTCTTTCTGAACATATGTGTATAAACTCCTTGAAAAGATGTTGGAAGAGTTGATTTTCTGTCACTGTTATTGTGAAAAATATTTCTGTAATGAAAAGGTGTGTGCATTATTTAAAGAATGAATTTTAAATATACCTCTTCTCAATAAATATTTTATTCATTTTACAGGTTAGCACTCTACGTATATGAATATCTGCTCCATGTAGGAGCTCAGAAATCGGCCCAGACATTTTTATCAGAGGTATGTTTTGTATATTTTCTGCATTGTATTTCGATATCCTATGTAAGTGAATGAAAAATATACTGTAACAATTATATGAAAAAAATACCATTATGTATTATATAATGAATGCTCAGTTATCAGAATGCATAATATACTCTTTGTAGATTGTTTGTAAGCATTTTTAGTATCCCAAAATTCCATGTCCATGCAAATAACCTTCTACTCAACTTTATAGCCATTTTTTCCCTGTAGAAATAGAACCATTAAACACCATCATATCTCTAGTTTTAGCAATATCTTATTTTGGCATTATTCACAATTTTGGAAAATATGGTTTTTGTTTTTATTTTGTGTGGATAATAGTGGATTGACGACTGAAACTTCCATTAGAAAACATTTTGATAATCTTGCTTCAAGTTCTTCTTGTTTCTCTTTCTATTTTTCTCCGTCACAATATTTTAAACTTTGAACTCTCATACAATGTTACTTTCTCCTTCTGTAATTTATCTAATGATGAGGATGAGGAGGATTTTATTGAGTTATATATATGCCAGGCATATTATCTATAATTATAATAAATATTATATTATTTATAGTTCTTATAAGGAATTTGTAAGGCATATGGTATTATTCCTGATTTACTGATAAGAACTACAGGGCTCAGGGAGTTTATATTACTATCTTATGATCACATAGCTTAGTAAGTTATGGAACTAGAATTCAAACCTTAGGTTAATTTCAAAGCCCCTGGTTTCCCCTCTATATCTGTGCTGTCCAGTATGGTAGCCGCTGGCCAGATATGACTTTTTGAGCACTTGAAATATGACTAATGCAGTTGAGAAGTGCTGTAAGTATGAAGGTACACACTGGATTTTGAACACTTGGTGTGAACAAAAGAATATAAAGTATCAATAATTTAAAATTTTTGATCACATTGAAATGATATTTTGGATATATTAGACAAAATAAAATTACTAACATTATTTTTCTTTTTTCTTTTTTAATGTAACTACTAGAAAATTTTAAATTACATCTGTGGCTCTCATTTGTGGCATATGTTTATGTTTCTGTGGGACAGTGCTGATCAAAATTACATTGTCTCTAGTGATCTCACTAGTTTGCCCCTTCCAGATCAGGGATATGATGGACAGCCCCTTGACCAAAGTGCCCTGCCTGAGGTACAGCCTTCTTGAGATTCACTATCCTCCAACAAGCACACAAGTAAACAAACACATGTAGCCCCCCAATCTTTTATCTAATTAATTAATATATGTGAACTGTTAGGGCCTGTTTGCAAGTAAGAAAATTGAGAGGTATGCTCAGAACTTAAGAAGTCAGTTGTTTTACTACAGAAGTAATATATGCAATGAATAAGAATGTGATTTCAAAGTTTATTTAAATCAAAACAGAAGTTTAACATATCCATATCTCATTAAATAATTAATTAGAAGACTTTGGTCTATAACCTTCTGAGTCACATTCACTGTTTGATATTATAAAGTTACTGAGATTGCAAAGAGGATGCTTTTAATAATTATATTCTTAATCACTGCCAACTTATATTTAAAAGAAATTCAATCTGCCTATGGAGATTTTCAAGTTTTATTTTAATGCATTTGAAAACTTGATAAAAGAATTTACTGGTCACTTTCCTTAAATCAAGGACCATTTTGGATTGGCTCAATTTTCTGAGTCCTCAGGGGTTCCCAAGAATATTTTTTCTTAGCAACACTAATAATCACTTCATCAAAAAAGAAAAAAGTTGCTAACTTATTTAAGGAAGTTCAGGTACTAGGGCTCAAATAAGTTATGTGGATTGAACAGATAACTAGATACTGTACTGATATGCTTCTGACTCAATGGACAATGGATATACAGCTTTTCTAGAGCTACTTGGTAAAAATAAAATTATAATTCCAGAAGAGATTTACACGTTTTTAAACAAGTATTTACCATGATTTTATTTTCTCCGGCTGCATTTGGAATACAAAACTGAGGATATCTCTGAATTATTAATCTGGTTCAATTTCACAAGAGGAATCAGTTAAGCTGATATTAAGCTATTGTCACCAGGAAGACACAATATTACTGGGCTTTGGAGATGGGTGTATGTGATTCCCAGAATAGTTACATGGAAATCGTTGAACATAAAGCAATCGTATATATTTTTGTGGGTACATACTTATGAATGTGAAGTATAGTGAAGGTCTGAAAGAATATACATTCCAGACTAGTTGTTGGTGGGAGTGGGGATGTTAAAGGAAACAAAGGGGAATTTTATCCTTACTCGTAGGATTTTTTAAAACAAGAAATATATATGTATATATATTTGTATAGTTATTTAAAAATAAAAATAATAGGAGATAAAATACGAAATTACCTTGATTTTAAAATGGAAGTCTGGAGGTAGATTTGTAATAGGCCATTGCTGAGTATACCCTAGAGTTCTAGATACAGTCGTCCCTCTGTATCCACTGGATATTGGTTCTAGGACCTCCCCACCCCTACCCCACTGCCGTGGATGCCAGAATCCACAGAGATCAGGTCCCTTATGTAAAATAGCACAGTGTTTGCACATTGCCTACACTTATCTTCCCATGTATTTTAAATCGTCTCTAGGTTACTTCTAATACTTAACAGTGCAAATGCTGTGTAATAGATGTAAGTACCATGTAAATGATAAGTAAACAGTTGCCCATAGGAAGCAATTTCAAGTTTGGCTTTTTGCAACTTCCTGGAACTTTTTTTTCCAAGTATTTTCTCTCCGTGGTTGGTTGAATCTGTGGATGTGGAACCTACAGATAGAGAGGGTTGACTGTAATTCAATTGGTTAAATTTCAATAGCTTGCTATATTGTCCTCCCTCATATTTTAAGTTTCCATAATACCAGCTGCTTGTGTTTGCCTATACATACCAGAAGCCCTCTCTCATCTGGGCATTACTCGGTGCTGTTCACTGCCTAAAACCTCCTCCCCTTCTCTCCTTGACTAGCTTAGAAGTAGCTTTTTCTAGGAAAACTTTCTCAGGGCTCCACCTCTCCATACTGATAGTACATTCTCACCTGAAAGCCTTTGCATATTCTGCCAAGAAGCTTGGACTTATCTTCTCGGCAAAAGAGAACTTTTATTCTTTTAAGTAAAAGAATAGCATCGTTAGATTTGTACTGCAGTGTCTATGTGAATGGCAGTACCCATCCTCTTTAACTATGGACAACAAAGAAAGGAGAATGTAATCTTTTAGAGCTCTGTACCCTATTTAGCATTGCTTTCTCTCTTCCTTTCTTGGATCATCTGGAAAATTTAAGGCTGCTCATTGTAGAATGACTTCTTAAGTCATTTGAGTAGTGAAGGACCATCTTATCTAAATTCTTACTCTATACCCAGATTTTTACCTGATTCAGAACTGTTATACAAGGGACTTAAAAATCAGGGGGACCTATTTATTTGTTTTGGGTATTTGTGATAAAAAGGAAATGACTGATGTGGCACCAATTACTCAAGTATTCGATGTTCTCACCCTGGTTCAAGGCAAAGTAGAATGCTTCTTCCAATTTCGGCATTCTCCCTCAGGGTGAATGAGGGTATGAACGACTATGATGTTAATGAGCCCTTGTGAGCCAGGATTTACTGTGCTGGGCCACCTCTTTCATTTATACGGGTTTGCTTTCTGGATGAAGTTGTGAGAAGGTCAAGTTGGAACTCCAGGCATCATCTGAACAAGTAAGATGTGTATCTCAGCAGCCTAATCTCTCAGTTGGGCTTAGCCTTTCTTATAGTGCCCTTGGCCTAGCCTGTCAGAAATTGGACTGCTTCTGATAGCTTTTGTTATCAGTCTGAATAGTAGGGCACTATTAGCCCAACTATTTTTTTTTCTTAGTTAAAAGAGATAACATTGGGATAACAGTAGAAATTAAAACATTTCTCTAGCCAGGCTGTGTTAAAGCTCATTGTTATCTCTGATTCATCATAGATCCTAAACCACTACCTGAATCCTAAATGTAGTTTGTATGACTTTTCATTTTCTTACCACCAAGAGGACAAAATGGAATATTCTTTAGAAATATTCTCAATACAGAGCCCCTCCTCTGCTTTATATTTCTTTATCCTTCAGTATTCAATAATTATAAACAGAATGCTAAGAAATCTTCTTTACAATGCTATATCAATTTTTGTTATTTTGGGTTCTTTAAAAATGATTCTTTTCCTGCGTTATATGATTTCATTATGCAAAGATAATTCCTGCTTGTTCCTGAAATTTTGTATGGTATTCATGCCTCAGAATGAGGCTTGGTGTCTGTAGCAAATAAAATTAAGAATTAGAGTGTTGTTGCAGAGATCTAGGTTTTTTATCTCTTCTTAAAAATTTTACATCGTTTATACTGTATTACTAGCCCTTATTTGCCATAAATTAGCCAGTAAGTTAGCCAGAAATAGAAGCTTAAAAATATCTCATGGATTGTTTCTTCAGATTTTATTAGGAATGCTAAATTATTGAACTCCATAGACTCCAAAATTCTGTTTATTTTTCCACCTATATGAAGAGAGAGAATAATAATAATAATTTCCTTACCTTACCTGTTTCTTGAACTTTAATTTGGAGGCAACATAGTGTAGTGGGTAAGAGCAATCACTTTAGGGCCACACTGCTGGATTTGAATTGCGTTCTACATTATATTTACTTATTCAGTTTTCTTAATTATAAAAAGAAGATAATAATTCTTTAAAGTGGTGCTGAGGTTTAAATGAGTTAGTACATGTAAAGTGATTTGAAGGGCCTGGCATGTGGTAAGTGCTGAAAGGTGTTATTTTAATACTTGACTGATTCTTTTCTTTTTTTTTTATTTGCTGTGGGATCTTAGTTCCCTGACCAGGGATTGGACCTGGGCCCTGGCAGTGAAAGCCCTGAGTCCTAACCACTGGACTGCCAAGGAATTCCCCTCTTTTCTATCTTGTGTAGTTTACTTCTTTAGAGTACAAGTATAAATACATATCCTACGTGCACGTGTGTGCTCCAAGTATCTGTCACCTGGATGACCCACAATCCTCCTACCTCCTGGGGTTACCTTTTCTAGCAAGATGGCTCCAGTTCTAATCCCTAATATAATTGGTTGTCTCAAGTCCTCTCCAACATCTCTGGGGCTTACTAGGGGGAGGGAGGACAGTATGGTTCTCTTGCTGTGATTTCTTGCTCTCACTAAGTATTACAGCCCTGCTGCTTCTCCTCCTTATGGCTGATACCTTTTCTTTGCCTTAACTTTCCTGTTTCCTTCATATGCATCAAGGAGTTTTCCCAATAAAGAGTATTCCTTTTTAAGAGGACTTCTACCTTCCTTCTAAAGCAAAGCAGGACTATTCAATAAAACTTCCCATGATTTTGGAAATGATCTCTAATCTCTGCTGTATAGTAAGTTCTCCACTAGTCACATGTGACTACTGAGCCCTTGAAAAGTGGCTAGAGCAACTGAGGAATATTCAATTAATTTTAAATGTAAAGAGCCACATGTGGTTAATGAGTACCACGTTGAACAGCACAGTTTTGGATTATATCTGCTTCAAAGTACAGTCAGATTTTTCTTCCTGTTATACATCTGTCAGCTTTAATTTTTTAAATTAGAATGTAAAAATTTTTACTTTTTTTACATTTAGTTTAGTTGTATGGATGCACCAATACTTCTATACATGGAAGGTTTTAGAAAATTAGTAGGAAAGGTGGATTATATCTAAATTAGAAGTCTCAGGATTTTGTCTAGCAACAAATGTGTACATAGGTATGCATTCTTTTCTTAACAGAGGAACTAGCTTTATCCATTCAGGGTATTAATTTTTTTAATATTGGTTTTCAAAAAGTATGAAAGGATTTAGGAATACTCTGTAAAGTTTGTATCCCATGAGCTTCACATGAACTGCTGTGCTGTTGGAGATGCTCTTGACCGTCTAAAGTGGTCCTACATTGACGAGGCTGGAACCCCCCAAAAAAGGTGCTGTCGACATCCAGAATTGCCCCACCTCGGCTTTGTTGCTCCTGCTGCAACCAGCGACTACACTTTTGGAGCCAGGGGCAGGAAGCTTCTCTTCTTCCTCCTGCCTTTTGATCTCCTACTAGTGTCCCTTGATAGCAGAACTTAACGGGAAACTGGCTGGCAAGGAGCCTAGGAAATGTAATTTTCAGAATCCAAGCACCAAGTGTAGAATGGAGTATAGGAAGGGTGGGTTTCGGGCTGAGAGATAATAGGTAACTGACCAGTATACCTTGCTGGAAGCAAATGATGATGAGATGATAAGTAAATGTGTGTGTGTGTGTCTGTGTGTGTGTGTGTTTGTATGTGTGTGTATCACAAATGTTTTTTTATTATACACTCTGTTCTGTGCTTTGATTTTTGTTTTACTTGTTTGACTTCAGTTGTTTTATATTGGTTCATTAAATTTATAATTCTCGATTTGTGGTTGTAGGGTATTTCATTCTATGAAATGTGCCATAATATATTTCACCAGCCCCCTACTGATGGACATTTAGATTGTTTCCAGTCTTTTGCAATTACAAATGATACTTCAATGAAAATTGTTTCATTTATAATTTTTCACATGTGACCACATTTATAGAATAAATTCCTAGAAGAAGAATTGCTATCAGAGAGTGATAGTTTGTAATTTATAATTTTCAGTTATAAACCATATGGCATGTCTTACTCTTGCCAATACACCTTTCATTCATGATTCAATGTTTGGCTGTGCATTTACATAGAAATGCTGAAAACACTAGATCATATGATAGAGACACTGCATAATCGCAGACAAGGCCCTCAGATGCAGAGTATGGCAGTGGGAATTGGCCTTGGGATTTACAAGGTTACAGGAAAATACGGCCTTTAGCTGGACTAATGTCAGAAGGAAGGGAGGTGGATGATTAAACAGCAAAAAACCTAAGGACTAGGGACTACACATTGGGCCTGGAATAATGCAAGAAGGAAAAATAGAATAAAGAGAGAGAGATTGTTTGCATAGATGCCGCTTAAACACCTAAACAAGCCTGAAGCCCATGAAACTCAGTACAACAGAAAATGCCTCTTCATAAATAGTAGAAGAATTGTTTCTAAAATGACTGTTGACATTTAGAAGTATTTTCTGGCTATTCCTCAACCCCATCCATCATTAATACACGTTTGCTAAAAAAATTAAACTACATATTTGGATGCGAATATGATTTTAAAATGAAAGTCTTCCTTTAGCTTTTTCCAGAGATAATAGTTGTAAGTTTGGTGTCATTTTTAATATGCATACACCCAAATGCACACGTACATATTCACACATTTTTTTTAAACAGGAAAGGTTTTATACTATTATGTATTTGTTCTCCAACCTTGTGTAATCTCCAGCTTGAAAAACCAGTATAGCATGGCTCTTTTTCCATGTAGATATATCTTATTCATTTTAATGATTACACACTGTTCTGTAGTATTTAAGCATGAAAATTTATTTTACATTCACTATTGGTGAATGTTTTTCAGGTTGTTTCTAATTTTCATTGTTTCTAAAAACGCTGCAGTAAATGTGCCAAAGTTTTCTATAGATCAAGTTCTGTTTTCTTGAGCATCATCTCATGCTTTCTCTAAACAAGTAATATCTAGAGTAGTAACTAGTTTGGAAGCAAAAAATACCATTCACTATGGAAACATATTCCTATGTATAACCATCTCTTCTTTGCAAATACCTAAAATGTTAGTTGTTCATTGAATAACTGTGAGTTTTGTGTTAACTTCAGTATGATGGACCAAAGTTTTAGCTGTTTCTGCCACAGACTTGCAATTTAAGTGAGAAAGATGAACTTTACTTATGATATAGTAAAGGATGTTTGAGGTTGAAAAAGATGATGTATGTGAAACATTTTGAATTTCTCTTAGGAATAATAAGATGTAATACTGTTTAAAATACAGATTCATTACCTTCAGACTTCCTCTTGTGAAAGACCATATCAAATATAAATCTTATAGTTATTTTCCTAGAGTACCTTATCTCCTGAAATAGCTGATGATTGGTTGTGGAAGTTGTGAAGGTACAGGAAGGAGACTGCTTAGTAGCTGATGTGGTGCAGTGGGACTCATTTAGACTGTGAGTCTAATCCAACCTCCAGCACAGTCTGGCACTGAGAGCTAGTCATGCTATTTTGACTCTTCATAAGTCATCTCACATTCTCCTTTTAATTATTTCACAGTTGTATTATGTAAAGTCAAGATGAACTGAGATGAAACATAAGGACACTACTTTAAAAAACTTACTGTTTATATGCTTAGGATGATTCCAGGGGTTAGGAATATTAGTGTGTATGGGGCACATCTGTGAGGTCCATTATTGTGCCCTTTCAAGAAGACTAGTGAAAAAATGGTAAGAGAAAGGATTGAGAGAAAGATGAGACACAGGTTTCTGACTAAATTATAACTTTAGCAGGACATCAGAGTTTTATTTCTCATAAGATTCATTAAGTACCATTCCTTATTTTTTCATGAACCAAAAAGATAGAATATTGATCAACTGAAATTATCAGATAAAAGGTAGTATAGATTAAAAAATTTTTTTTGAGTGTTACTGCTTAGGAGAATTCAAGCTAGGATCTGGCTTACATTTATATAACATGTTCTGGTTCGTAGATCAGGCTTACATTTATATAACATGTTCTGGTTCATAGATCACATTTAGACTTTATAAATTCAAGTTCATTAATTGCTAGAGTTCACCTTTTAGCGGTTTTTTTTTTTTTTTTTTTGCGGTACGCGGGCCTCTCACTGTTGTGGCCTCTCTCATCGCGGAGCACAGGCTCTGGACGCGCAGGCTCAGTGGCCATGGCTCACGGGCCCAGCCGCTCCGCGGCATGTGGGATCTTCCCGGACTGGGGCACGAACCCGTGTCGCCTGCATCGGCAGGCGGACTCTCAACCACTGCGCCACCAGGGAAGCCCCCTTTTAAAAACTGGTTATCACATATATAATTTTCAAATCTTTAGAAAGTTCGTTTGTTTTTTGAGAGCAAATTACTTGTCTTTGTCAAGGTTCCCAGTGGTTTATATTTTGTGTACATATGAACTCTAAACATGTGATCAGTTTCAGTTATTTTAATTGCACTTAAGTTTTGCATCTCTTCCTTAGAAAGGTTTTGATTTTTTTTCTATTTTTACATTTAGGGCCACTTATTGAGTTTTTATTTTTAAATGTTTTTGGTTTTTATCCTTTTGGGATAACTTCTTCCATAGTAAGTGATAGAAAGGATTCCTTGAATTTTTTGAAATCTATAATTATAGTTGTTTACTTCCTAGTAGTGTTAAGGGCCTGTGGGCACATTTTATTGATTGGAGTATTGTTAAATATTTTTAATTATTTAAAAACTACAGGATATACTTATACATAAGGATTGTTTGTTTTCAAAGCTGGATCACCTTAGCTAAAATTATAACTTACATTTACCTTTTCTCTTTATCCTCCTTCATTGTTTTGTTTTCCTCCACAGCATTTGTCACCTTCTATTTCTAATGTAAATACAATTTCCTATTTTTGTTTGTTTGCTTGTTTATGATCTATCTTCCTTACTAAATTATTATCTCCCTGAATGCAAAGATTTTTATCCTTTCTGTTGACTGTGATCCAATGCTTAAAAAAGGCACTGTATAATCACCCACACAGCTTTCCAGTTTTTAAATTTAATTTGTAAAAGCATTTAGTCAGAACTTGTAATTTTGAGAATATTGACCTTGTTTTAAATGTTTATTATAGTGAACTCCAACTCCTCTGGAATATAAATAATTGGAAAGTTTTATGTCACCATCTTTTAAAAATTCTTATGAAAGTCATATGCCTTCTTACTCCCATCCCCTCAAATAAGGAACTTATTAAAAAATTCAATCCTTAGAGTATAATTTAGAGTCTACATATTAAGCCCAGTCTCTTGCAAATTTCTGGGTTAGTGGTGATAACTGATTTTCATATTGGTGTTAATAGTGGTGATTTTCATGTGCCTTAAGATCCTGAAATATCTTCTGAAATTATGGCACAATGGGAAGCAAATTCAGGAAAATAATGGTGGCATCTTCTCTCAAACTCTCCAGTCAGCAAATCACAATATAAAATGAGTATTTTTAAAACTTGAGTAAAGAATAACATGAAAATCTTATATATTATCATAATATTTTAAATGGAAAAATATTGCTTTATAATATGTGTGAGAAGTATTATTAGGAAAGTATTTAATATCTCTTTTATTCATTTTAGATAAGATGGGAAAAAAACATCACATTGGGGGAACCACCAGGATTCTTACATTCTTGGTGGTGGTAAGTATCTTTAATTCCATTTTCACTAGATTGATGATGCATTTCAGTAGGCCTGCACTGTACCTGTTTATGATTTCATGCCTCTCACTTATACTTTATCATTTTCTACAGTTATTTTCTGAAAGGTAGCACTTAGAAAAATAAAAAACAAATAAACTCAAAACCAGCATTAATGTTATTTAACTTAAAGATACTTCTATTAAATCAAGCTGGAATTGTGACCAGCGTGTGGAATCTCCAGCTATAAGTATGATATTGTATTAGTCAGCTCTGGCTGCCATAATAAAATACCATAGACTGGGTGGCTTAAACAACAGAAATTTATTTTCACACAGTTCTAGAAACTAGAAATCCAAGATCAAGCTGCTGAGCATGGTCTGTTTCTGGTGAGAACTCTCTTCCTGGCTTGTAGATGGCTGCCTTCTTACTGTGTCCTCACATGGCAGAGAGAGAGAGAGAGAGAGAGAGAGAGAGAGAGAGAGAGAGAAAGAGAGAGCGAGCACATAACAGAGAATGAGAGAGAAAGACCAAGCACGTGCTAGCTAACTAACTAGCTTTCTGGTGTCTCTTTTTATAAGGGCACTAATTGCCCATGAGGGCCCCACCCATGTGACCTCATCTAAACCCGAGGCTACTGAAGGTAGTGGTGGTGATGGTGGTAAATTTTTAAGAGAGAATAGTCCAAAAAAGTTTGAAATAATTCTGTATAGACTCAGAGCTAGAACTGACTAGGAATGTACACAAAGATGGTCAGTCAGTATTAAAGGCCCAGTTGATATCAGAACTTATAAATTTTATTGTGGTACAAGTATGCCCAGGTATGTGACTTTTCTACAGCAGTATTTGTTAGTCTAGGTATTCAAATGGACAAGCTAGGCTTTTCTTTTTCTTTCATTTTTAAAAAATTTCTTCAGTTAGGAGCATTTCCTGTTCAGTACTTTATACATTCATCTCTCAACATCTTATTCAAAAGAAAAAACAAAAGCTCTCTTCTAGTGCCGTGCACGTGGTTTCCTTGGTCCGTTACTTCATGCCATCATCTTTTTAATCTCTCTCCTGAAAACGTGCTTTACTAGAAGTTCCATGGTGAATAGAACCACACTTGGTCAGTTGTGGTTGTGGGTTTCCCTTGTTTGTCTCACATACGTATGGCAGGAACAGGTGCAGTCCTTTGGTTCAGAGTTGTTCCTTTATTTGGAACAACGGTTCACTGAAGTTAAGCAGTGTCATTGTGCTGTTTTCCTGGGGTTTAAGACTGACCTCTTGTAACATATAGTGGTATAAAAGTCAGTTTTTCATTTTACATAGTCTGTATTTATGATATCTAGATCTAGACTAGAAACGCTTAATTATTTGCTGAATGTAGTTGAGTTTCCCACTTGTTGACACCCTTATATTTTGTATGTTTCCTATTAGGTCTGCAAAGTGGCACAAGAAACCACTTTAGAAGTCTGTCCCTATTGGATTAGTGGGTTAACAAAATGAGAATTTTAAGTTTTTCATTATAGAATTAATTCTATTTCTTGCACCTATTCTTGCACCTATTCCTCATGAATTTAACCTATCCTCGTACTGTAAATGGTTGATAAAAACTCACTGAATACTTTGGCTTTTTGCTTCCATCAGACTTCAGTTTTTTTGGTCTTTGCTATCAGAAGGTATAGCTCTTAAATCTGCTATTGCCCTTCCTTTTTCTATGGCTGTTAGATTCAGGGGAACTCTTCCTCTGTGGTTTTGGTATTTTAAGAAATTTTTACTTAGTTAGAGATATCAAAGAAATTGTAAATAATGAGCATAAATATTTTTAGACCATATTTATTTTAATTTAAATCTAGCACATGCAAAAGGTACATTATTTTCAGTGTTTTTAATGTTCTTCCCTAAAACTATCAATACTAACGTACCTTTTGAGGTGCCTACTTTGTCGATATAAATCAGTGATTCTTAGTAATTTTGAAGTCATGGGGTCCTCTGAGAACTGATGAAAAGCTGTGGATCCCCTCTTCCAGGAAACTGCCCAGATCCTAAGCTTTCCTGATCATTGTGTGTAGCCAGCCATGACTGTGAGCCTTAAATCCAGCAGAGGCCTGACTTTTTTTTTCAGCTGTTTCAGTGGTCCCTTTGGTTTTTTTTTAAATTAAGACTTTATTTATCTTTTAGAGTAGTTTTCAGTAGGTTCACAACAAAATTGAGGGGAAGGTAGAGATTTTCCTTATACCTCCTGCTTCCACACATATATAGCCTTCTCGTTATCAACATTCCCCACCATAGTGGTACATTGTTGTAATTGATGAACCTACATTAACACACTAAATCACTCAAAGTCCATAATTTGCATTACAGTTCATTTTTGGTGTTGTACATTCTGTGGGTTTGAACAAATGTATAATGACATGTATCCACAATTATAGTAATATACAGAGTATTTTCACTGTCCTAAAAGTCTACACTCTGCCTCTTCATCCCTCCCCACCCACCCTCCACCCCTGGTACTCACTGATCCTTTTATTGTCTCCATAGTTTTGCCTTTTCCAGAATATCATTTAGTTGAAATCATACAGTATGTGGCCTTTTCAGATTGGATTTTTTCACTAAGTTATATGCATTTAAAGTTTCTCCATGGCTTGATAGCTCTTTTCTTTTAGTGCTGAATAATATTCCGTTGTCTGGATGTACCATGGTTTAATTATTCATTCACCTACTGAAGGACATCTTGGTTGCTTCCAAGCTTGGCAATTATGAAGAAAGCTGTTATAAACATCCACGTGTAGGTTTTTATGTAGTCATACATTTTTAGTTCCTTTGGGTATATATCAAAGAGTGTAATTGCTGGATCATATGCTAAGAATATGTTTAGTTTTGTAAGAAGCTGCCAAACTGTCTTCTAGACAGGTTGTACCATTTTTCATTCCCACCAGCAACAAATGAGAGTTTCTGTTGCTCCACATCCTGGCTAGCATTTGTTGCTATCAGTGTTCCAGATTTTGGCAATTCTAATAGGTGTGTAGTGGTATCTCATTGTATTAATTTGCATTTCCCTGATGACATATGACATGGAGCATCTTTTCATATGCTTATTTGTCATCTGTGTATCTTTTTTGGTGAAGTATCTGTTAAGGTCTTTGGCCCATTTTTTAATTGAGTTGTTTTTTTTTCTTATTGTTGAGTTTTAAGAGTTCTTTATGTATTTTGAATAACAGTCTTTTATCAGATGTGTGTTTTGCATATATTTTCTCCTAGTCTGTGGCTCGTCTTCTCATTATCTTGACATTGCCCTTTGCAGAACAGAAGTTTTAAATTTTAACAAAACCTAGTTTTGTTAAATTATTTCTTTTATGTATTGTGCCTTTAATGTTATACCTAAAAAATCATTGCCATACTCAAGGTTATCTTGGTTTTCTTGTAAGTTAACTTCTAGGAGTTTTATTGTTTTATACCTTACCTCTAGGTCTGTGATCCATTTCGAGTTAATTTTTGTGAAGAATTTCTAGTGTATACATTCTTTTTTTTTTTTTTGCATGGGGTGTTGTCTAGTTGTTGCAGTATCATTTGTTGAAATGACTATCTTTGCTCCATTGTATTGCCTTTGTTCCTTTGTCAGAGATCAGTTGACTATATTTATATGGGACTATTTGTGGGCTCTCTTTTCTGTCCCATTGATGTATTATCTATTCTTTTTTTTTTCTTTTTTTTTTTTTTTTTGCGGTACGTGGGCCTCTCACTGTTGTGGCCTCTCCCGCTATGGAGCACAGGCTCTGGACCCGCAGGCTCAGTGGCCGTGGCTCACGGGCCTGGCCACTCCGCAGCATGTAGGATCTTCCGGAACTGGGGCACGAACCTATGTCTCCTGCATCGGCAGGCGGACTCTCAACCGCTGCACCACCAGGGAAGCCCTCACTTCTGTCTTTTATAGAATATTTGCAAGTGGAGTTTTCCTGTTGTTTAAGCCTTTTCACCAAATATTTACTATGCAAAATTATGTTGCCTTCAAGGAACTAATTAGTAGGAGAGATAAACAATTAATAGTATTATAACTGAGGTATGTATTGGTTATAATAGCAATACAGGAGGAATACTTACATTAGCTTGGGAGAGGTAGGAAAGGCTACACAGGGAAAGTGAATCTGAGTTGATTTGAAAGTTGAGTGAGAAAAGGGTATTTAGGGCAAGGAATGGTTAGCATGAAATCTTAAAAGTGATCCTCATGCATTCAAAGAAAGGCAGGTATCTTGGATCAGTTGAATTGTAGATGCAGTACTATGAAGTGATAAAATATAAGGCTAGAAACAAAGGCAGGGGTCAGACTATGAAGTCCTGGAGTGCATCAAGGACTTTGGACTAGAACTCAAAAATTTTAAACAAGGTATATGACATGATTAGCTTTGTGCTTTTAGATACTTGGCATTACCATAGACATGGATTGAAGAGGATTGAGAGCAGAGGCAGAGTCTAGGTTACAGGGCAGTTGTTATTGTCCAGTTGAAAGGTTATTAGGTGATGGACCCCAGAGAGTGAACACTGAGTGGAATAGATTGGAGGTGAATGAAGAAGTTTCCAGGTTTTAGATTTGGATGGTGGGATGAACACTGATGCCATTGATTGAGTGAGGGAGTATAGAGCGAGCAACAGGCTTTGGAAAAAAGACCATGATTTAGCTCTGACAGATTAAATTTTGAGATGCCTATGTCACATTCAGAGAGAGATGCCCTATACAGTCAGAGCTCTGGATCTGTAGGTCTGAGACAGGCCCATAATGGTTTGGGAATTATCAGCATAGACTATACTGTAGTGAAGAGTGTTCATGGGTGAAACTGCCAGTGTAACAAGTAAGAGCAGGGCCTGGGGTTGGGACTCTGGGGAAAGTCAACCTTTAAGTGTAGGTGGATAAAGAGGAGCCTCAAAAGAAAATACTTAGAGAGGAAGGAGGGTAATCAGGAAAGAATAATGTATGGGAACCAGAAAAGGCATTCAAAGGAGAGATTAAATCTGCAGCAGGTAAAAGTAAAAAAAAACCAAAAAAACAACAACAAGTATTTTCCTGAATCGGGAAGTAAAGTGAACTTTGGTGGTCTTGGGGAGAACAGTTTCAGTGGAGTAGTGAAAGTGAAATTTAGAAGGCTGTTATATTTCATTTTTCCAGCTCCAGGTTTATGGAGAGTAGTTGAAGTGTGCGGTGATGTGTGTAGTAGTTTCAGGATTAACAATGGAACAGGACCTAATGTTTTTATTTTTAAAATTGAATAGATTTGAGCGTGTATATAGATTGAGGTGAAAAGAGCAATAAACATGCACAAAAATGCAGAATAAACTACAGGAGAGATGAGGGGCAAAGGCCTTGGAGAGAGAGGAGGAGGGGAATTTCTCCTTTTAGTATGGGATAGAGGAAAGTGTGTGATTTTACTTTCTGGAGCTGTTTTTCCTGTTTTTGATATGATTTCCCTTATCGTTTATTTTCTTCTTTCCCAGTTTGCACCATGCCGCAGTGCTGTTATATTTCTTAGGCCTCCCTCCTGTGTTCATTGCATTTACCTTGATCAGATCCCTCTTGAAAGCGTATTTCCTCTTAGTATGCTTTAATAAAAATTCCCAACTCTCTTCCATGAATTTCAGAAATAAAAATGCCAAGAAACTTCTTTCCTCTGAAATGAATGTCCTTTTAGATTTATGTAATTCAAAGATACACACTTTTTGAAACTTCCTATTTAAAGTTTTAATGGCAGAAACTGTGACTCAGTTTTATTTAATATTATATGTAAAACACCTTTTGAAGTCACTTTGGGCTCATGTATTTATATCCTGTAATTAAATACGTATAACATTGCAGAGAAAATAAACTAATAACTAAGATTCTCACGAGAATCCAGTTTCTGTCACTTGGCAGTGGAAAGTCAAATCTTGCAGCACGCTAGCCCTGTAATGATTTTAGAATCTAACGATGCCATCAGGTATCGCTAAGAATAACCAAATACTTATGTGAAAATAATAGCATTGGAATTAGTCAGCAGGCTTACTAGAATGGTGTAGTATTTGTAATTGGTAGACTACTTCTTACCCATTAGTTCCTGCCTGTAATAGGCATGGCGTAGCTAATTATTTACTTGAATTAAGTTAAACTAAACATCAGTATAAGACAATGTAGGCAACAACTAGGATAGAAGAAGAGTATAATCACAGTGATAAGGGAATAAATAGTATTAGCAAGAGAGAAAGCAAACACAGGTGGTCAGGCTGTAGGGGAGAAGCGAAATGTGTCTGGGAGACTAGGAAAGGAATGTGGAATACAGAGGAAGATTTGGTGGGGAGAAGACATTGTAAAAAAAAAAACTGATGGACTCTTCCATTAAATGCAAAGGATTAGAAAGGAAATTGAGGCAAATTTTACTTAATAAGAAAACTTTCTTTCTGGCCATAATAACTCTATGAGACTTTTCTAGAATACTTTTAATACCTTCGTACTTATTTTAAAAGTACTTTAGTGTAAATCATCTTTGTATCTGCACAAAAGTCTGTAAAATACATAACAGATATTTTCTCTTTGCATAAAAAAACTAAGGAACAAAAGTATTTGCTCAAGATCAAACTCAGGATTAAAGTTTTCTGAATTGTAACCGGTACTCATCTCAGTAACAGATATTATTTCTTAAAGGGAGCAGAATTTAGTGGCCCACTATTAATAAGACACTAATTACAGCCCCCTTTTGAGCATCATGAGTGGCTAATTCCAGACAATAGATACAAATGACTCAGAAAAGTTGTCTTTTCTGAGTCCAGTCTGTCTTGAGGCATCCATGGATCACTGGCAGCTTGTGTAGGGTGAGGAGGTGGTTGCCATAGGTTACTCAGGAAATGAGTTGGAGTACAGGGGTAGAAGGTAGGATAACAAAGTGTTTGCTGTCTCATCCAGGACAGGTATCTATATCTACGACACTCTTGTAACAGCTGATGGTGTTCACAGTGCCAGAGCTGTATAAACCTGCCCATAATCAGAATATAAGGCATCTTTGAAATAAGAATTTTTAATACCACACTCACATTAGAGGCAAAACAATGTAAGATAAAAAGTTTCAGCCCAGCTCTGCCATTTGTGTGGCACTTGTGTGGCCACTTGTGTGCCACTTAGGTAAATTATTTAACCTTTTGAAGTCTCAGTTCCCTTATCTATAAAATGGGAAAATACTAGGAGGATTAAATGATGGAAAATGTTTAGTATATGATGCTTGAATTTAGCACATACTTATTAAATGTAAGCTATTTTGATGATACTTTAAAATATGAATTTGTTACTAATCCAGGATTATGTGAGAATTTTATGATAGTGGGGCAAAATTTAATGCTTACATTTTAGAAAGTATTAAGCAGTGCTAAGGAATGATACAAGTACAGGTATGTGGAAGTTCTAAGGTGATGAGCAGGTACATGTACATTTCACCACCCTCCGGAGCGTTACAAATGGATAGTTTTCTTCAATATAGGTTAAGAGTAGCTAACGTTAATTGATAATGTATTTTTTGGACAGTCAACAAGAAATAACTTCCTTAGTTATCTTAAGACTTGAACTTACAATAACATGACTTGCTCCTCAGAAAAAAATGTCTTCCCCAGGGTTTTTTTTGCTTCTTCTTTTAATTTTTATTTTCATAGAATTCTAGATCTTGCCAGTGGCATGAAGGTTATATAATTACGTTAGCATCCCATCTTCTGGGACACATCTGACATGTTTACCCACCCTCGTAGACTTCTCTGACAACCATTTTGCTTTCTATGTTCCCTAGAGAAATTGAAAGCTAGCTAGTCACTTTGACTCACATCCTCAGGATAGAAGGAAAAAAGTATTTGGATGAGATCCTCAACCTGGGAATCCTGTGTTTTCTTTTAACTTAGGTGGGGAAATTTTAATAATAAAAAATGATACAAGAACAAAGATTTCAGTACTGTGCAAGTTTTGCTTCTCTGTATTTAGTCTCTATCTTCTTCATTTCTAAAATAGAGATTTTTCGCTTGTTTCTGCTTAGGAATAAAGAGACTGTAAATCTAAAGCATTATTCATGAATATCAATCTACCACAATTTCAAGGATAGTGTTTTGGTTTCAGGCTTTGGATTAGAGAAATTGAAAAGCTCCTGGGCCTCCAGCATGTCAAGTTGTAGAGAGAGGAAGTCTGTATTTGTTGATTACTATAACTTTATAGTATAGTTTGGAATTGGGAAGTCTCCAGCTTTATTATTCTTTCTCAAGATTGCTTCAGCTATTCAGGGTCTTTTGTGGTTCCATACAAATTTTAAGGTTATTTTTCCTGTGAAAAATGCCATTGGAATTTTGATAGGGATTGAATTGAATCTGTAGATTGCTTTGGGTAGTGTGGACATTTTAACAATATTAATTCTTCCAATCCGTGGCATGGAAAATCTTTCTGTTTTTTTAAATTTCTTCTTCAATTTCTTTCATCAATGTCTTATAGTTTTCAATGTATTGCTCTTTCACCTCCATGGCTAAATATATTCCTAGGTATTTTTTTCTTTTGGATGTATTTGTAAATGGGATTGTTTCTTAATTTCTATAATAGTTCATTGTTAGTGTAGATTCACAAAAACAAACATCACAAATTACAACAGACTTTTGTATGTTGATTTTTTTATCCTGCAACTTTACTGAATTCATTTATTAGTTCTAACAGTTTTTTGTGGAATCTTTAATAATTAGAGTCTTCTTTCTTTTTTCTTATAATAATTAGAGTCTTCTTTATTTTTTCTTAGTCTATTAGCTAATGGTTTGTCAAGTTCGTTGATCTTTTCAAAGAACCAACTTTTGGTTTAATAATTTTCTTTTTTTTAATTCTTTATTTCATTTATCTCTGGTTGAATCTTTATTATCTCCTTCTGCTAGCTTCTTTCCTTCTGATTTCTTCTTTGACCCATTGGGGGTGTGTTGTTTAATTTCCACAAATTTGTGAATTTTTCTGTTTTCCTTCTGTTATTGATTTCTGACTTTATCCCATTGTGGTCAGAGAACATACTTTGTATGATATCTATCTTTTTAAGTCTGTTGAGACTTAATTTGTGCCCTAACATGTGATCTATCCTGGAAAATGTCCCATGTGAACTTTAGAAGAACATGTATGCTTTTTGTTGGTTAGAGTGTTCGGTATATGTCTATTAGATGTAGTTGGTTTATGGTGCCATTTAAGCCCTTTATTTCCTTGCTTGTGTTCTGTCTGCTTGTTCTGTCCATTATTGAGAGTAGAGTATTGATGTCTCTATTATTGTAGAACCGTGTATTTCTCCCTTGGATAAATGAGTTTAAAAGGATATATTTCTTTACCTTTATTCAAGGAAAAAAATGTATAGGTAACGTAGGATTGTTAGAAATACGATATATAAAGTTATCTGCTTTAGTAATTTGGTTTATTATCCTTAATCTGGCTCTTGCAAATTTTTGACCTTCTATTAAATCCATAAAGAGAAACATTGTCATAATATTGCATATAATATTCTGTGATTAAACTAAATACAGTTTAAAGACAACCATTATAAAATTTTGGTTTTAAGAGCTTTTAAGTTCCTTAAGAAAATGAGAATAATTGTAATATACTGTAATTCATAACACACCTGATCTAGGTGGAAAACTTTAAGCTGTATCCTTGTCTATGTATAATTCTTATACTTTTTATCCCAAAAGGGATAGAGGGAGGTCAGGTACAACTTCTAACTGCTTTCACTCTCCTAAAGGAATTGAAGTTTATTTAAATTAATTTGGTCTTTATTGTTTGCTTTGTATTTCTTGCTTATTGTAGAAATTTAAAAGGAAATAAACGCCAGTACTTAATCTTTCATATTTTTCACCTCTAAGGGTAATCTTATTTTACTGAATTAATTGTGTTATAAGGCATACAGAATGTTTTATCCTAACTGAGGAGAGAGACCCAGGTTAAACGAGACTTCAAGGGTCAAAACAAAGAGACCAGTTTGATTTACCAAATTTTATTGTACCATTGTTAACTGTGCCCTCAGCCCAATGACCTGCCTTAACAATATGTATGCATTTTAAGCTTTTGTGCAAGCTAATTATAGTGTTGATGATATTATTAATAATATGCTTACTATAAGACCCTGTGTTTATTTTGTATAATTTAATTTTCTCAGCAACCCCATTGTATAGAGGAGGAAATTCCTCTCTGTTTAAACAAATTGAGCTAGTAGTGGGAGGGAGTCTCAGGAGGGAGGGGATTATGGGGATATATGTATACATATAGCTGATTCACTTTGTTGTACAGCAGAAACTAACACAACATTGTGAAGCAATTATACTCCAATAAAGATTAAAAAAAAAGAGCTAGTAAACGGCAGGGCCAGCTTTTGTCTCAAATATGTCCTATTCCAAAACTTGTGCTGTTAACCACTCAACTTAGCCTACTTTCCAATTCTATAGAGTGGGAAATGTATAATAAAAAATACTTGTTGATCAGTAAAATTACCTTTGTTTATTGCCAGTACTTTCAGCCATTTGCTTTGCTGATTTTTAATCCCTTGCTCACGTTTGTTGTTAATTTTATAAATGGGAGGATGACTGGGGCCATATGTTTTGTAAGCAGTCTAATTATTTTTTCTCAACCAGTTCCGTCTTGCTTTTTCCCATTGTTCTTGAGTAGGAAGAAAAAAAGAAAGTTAGTGTGAATTTTTTAATTTTCAAAATTACTAACCTGTCTTTGTAATTACAAGGGAAAACCAGAGGATATTTTAAGAAAATATATTTATTTGACAGGTGTGACTTAACAGTCAGGGTAGGGTATCGGTCTGGGGATTGGACAACAAAATTATCTTGAAAAAATTAATTCCACTTTTATAAATAAAGTTACTTTAATTCGTTAATGCTTAAATTGGTATTTTTAAAACCTTTTCATTCTTCATGGGGAAGTTGTGAAAAGTATTATAATTATTTCAATCATGTGTTTAAGTCATATAAATAGACAGTTAAGAATGACAGTCTAAATTTTTTTAAATTAAATTTTCATTTTGGAAAAATCTTAGCATTTCTGAACAATGGCTGGGTTATACCCTATTATTACCTGACGAGCCTTGTCTGTATTTAAATCTTTCAAATAAATACTTGTCCTGAAGAAGAAAACACATTTTGTGTAAAGAACATTTGTCTTCTAATTTTTGGAATTGTGATCTCTCATTTGACATTATATGATTTTCTTAATGTTACCATAATTACTTTTTTAGTGTATTTTGGGATCTCTACTGTGCAGCTCCAGAAAGACGGGAAACATGTGAACATTCAAGTGAAGCAAAAGCCTTCCATGATTACGTAAGTTACTATATAATTTTACTAAGTTATATTGTCAGTTTTCTTCTTAACCACTGTTCTTGAAAAATGCATTGGACCATCCATTTTTTTCCTTTGGTACTTAAGAAATTATTCTTTTTGTCTTGGGAAGTAGGCTCATCACTTTAAAAGTGAAATACAAATGGGTTTGTGAGTCTTGTTGAAGAAACTTAGGATAAGAGAGTAGTCCTAACTCCAGGATGTTAAAGGTGTTTCTTATCTTTAAGTGTGCCTGATTTGTGAAGTTGCAGATTTATAAAAATTAAGTAGTAATTATTCCACAAAATTCATTATAAGAATTCTATAAGTGAAAAATTCCTCTTCTGCATATAGCATTTTAAAAATATATAGAAATATTACATTATTCTCTTTTGCAACTTTTAGTTACACATCATAAGGCTAAATATCCCCTTCACTGAATTCAGTTCCATTAATAAATTTATTGTAAATTAAAGGAAATACAAGATAAGAGAGCAAAAGAGTCTGGGCAAAAATGAAAATGTGAATTTTTTTTTTTTAATTCTTAAGGAAGAGCAGTGGCCTATCCTTGGCTAGGTGATGTATATTGAGTGTTTTTTTAGAAGAACTGTAAATGTGATTTTAGAGAGTTGATGGCATCAGGAAATAGAATTGTAAAAAAAAAAAAAAACAAAAAGTGGCGGGGGAGTAGGTTTTCTTTAGGGAAAAATAACATTTAAGAATGAGGAGATTGTGTTTTGAAGGGGCTGGGAAAACACTGTGCAGAACTGACCATAAAAGACATGCAGATTGAGTTTGGGATGGAGGAAAACCAGTTTCCTTAGTGTGGAGGAAGTGGAATTGGGCCTGGAGCCTGAGGAAATATCGATTTTAAGTACCTTAAACTTTACCAGAAGGATACATGTTTAGTTGGTAGAAGGGAGGCATCATTCTGTGTAAACAGCCTTTAAAACCAGAACCGGGGCTCAAAAGGGAAAAAGAACTTGTTCTTCCAAAGGAAATACCTCAGCCTTAGTCTGAAGAGTGGAACTAGCGAGAAGAATTATAACCCCAAACACAGCACAAGGAAGAGTATGCAGACTTAAGAGAAGTGAAAATCTTGGGCATCTTGTAATACTGTGTAATACTTTAAACGTATACTAAACTGTGTAATACTTTAAACGTATACCAAACTGATTAAAGTGAGACGGCTTGTGATTACTTCATCTGATATTGATTGTACTTATAAAGCTTGCTTTGTGCTAAACACTAGCTCTTGGGGACAAGGTGAGTGAAAGAGATGCTGCTGCATATAAAGAAGAAGTACAGAAAAGGCAGATAAGACAGGGCCCAGGACACGGCATTTATTTGAACAATCTCCTTCTCCTTTTTCACCTTTGGGTAATGGCTGTAAAGTAAAGCAGAGATCCAACCACGAAGAGTGTAAGGATTCTGGCTGGAGTGAGATACTCATCTCATCCGTCTCTTACATCAAGAAAGACGTGCCTAGGTTTGGCCTGCCAGTAATGGGAAAAGTTTTTAAAATAACCACTGATTTTGACAACTAGATGACATTAGATAGTATCAGTGTTCTGCTGTAAAGGACGTATAATGTTTGTGGATCTACATCTTAAGAAATTAATTACATAAGTACTTTTTCAAAATTCCATTGTATAGAAAGATGCAGCCTTCTGTTTACCATGGAGATCTTATAGGGAACATGGAACTAATTTAGTATCTCCTTCTTAGAAGCATATATAAATCATCATTGTTGTTGTCATAGCCATCATCATCATCGTAATCGTAATCATTTTGCATCCATAAGGTGCTTTCAGTATTTCAGAGAGTACTCACTTTAGAAACCCACTTAAATATTTCAAGGTTTTTGAAAATGAGCATTGACCAGAGGTAGGAGTGAAATTAGATTTTATAGGAAGAATAACCCCTTACCATGTAATTTGGTCCTAAGAAAATGTAGTTTAGAAAAAAGTCAGTATTGGGATTTTACAATTTGTTATGAATTAGTACATGTTTTATCAGATATTTCATAATTTTATCTTAAACATTAGTTTTAAGAAATTTGATTTCTTAGGTGGCATTTTTATTATACCTTTAAGTCAATTTATTTTTAATGGTAATACATCTCTAAATTTTTTCAAATGGAGGTTGCTGAAAAGATAGAGTTTGACTTACAGAATCTTATATTGCAATTGGATTTTTAGAAATGCATTTGTTTTCTGTAGCAAACTTTTATGGTAATTTTCATGGGTAGGATTTCCTGAATTCTTAATAGTAGACAATTTCTGAAGATGATCAACATAATTCATGTTTAATGTGTAAATATGGAAGTTTGAAAGACTCAGGGAAGAAAACAGGAACAAACAATAAGAGTTTGGTAAAATTTTGTCACGTAATATTGCTGTATTAGAGTCCACTGGGGACCATTTCTAAGATAGTGATTAGTATGTATACCTACCGAATTTCAAGGTAGTTCTCAAGGAACCATTCTGAAAAATATTTTCTTTACTAGCTGCATCTTCAGAGTAAAAAAATACTTGCATGTATAAATTCTGATATGTTTAAAAAGTAGTCTCATTATTTTCTAGTCTTCACTTATCTATGAGATTGAATGGATAATGAAAGATAAACTACTTTTTTTCTTTTATTTTTTAAAACTTATTTTATTGAAGTATAGTTGATGTACAATATATTAATTTCTGCTATAGAGCAAAGTGATTCAGTTATACATTTTATATATATATATATTTAAATATCTTTATTGAAGTATAATTGCTTTACAATGGTTTGTTAGTTTCTGCTTTATAACAAAGTGAATCAGCTATACATACACATATATCCCCATATCTCCTCCCTCTTACATCTCCCTCCCACCCTCCCTATCCCCCCTCTAGGTGGTCACAAAGCACCGAGCTGATCTCCCTGTGCTATGCGACTGCTTCCCACTAGCTATCTATTTTACATTTGGTAGTGTATATATGTCCATGCCACTCTCTCACTTCGTCCCAGTTTACCCTTCCCCCTCCTCATGTCCTCAAGTCTATTCTCTACATCTGTGTCTTTATTCCTGTCCTGCCCCTAGGTTCTTCAGAACCATTTTTTTAAAAAAGAGATAGTGGAGGCATAATGAGGTAAATTAAGAATAATCCTTTTAATTAAAAAATAGGCTAAAGTGTTAAAAGTGATTATCTTTTGATACTGGGATTATGCATGATTTTTATTTTTATCTATATAGTTCTGTATTTTCCAAATATCTGTAGTTAACTTTATATACAGGAAAGTTACTTTAAAGCAGATTAAATTTCACCTTACAGTGAGTTCTAATCTTTCTTCTAAAATTAGAAAATAGGGCTTCCCTGGTGGCGCAGTGGTTGAGAGTCCGCCTGCCGATGCAGGGGACACAGGTTCATGCCCCGGTCCGGGAGGATCCCACATGCCGTGGAGCAGCTGGGCCCGTGAGCCATGGCCACTGAGCCTGCGCGTCCGGAGCCTGTGCTCCGCAACAGGATAGTCCACAACAGTTAGAGGCCTGCGTACCGCAAAAAAAATAATAAATAAAATAAAAAAATAAAATAAAATTAGAAAATAAAAATTTTAGTAAAATAAAATTTAAATTTTAGGTGGTCATATGTTTTCATGTAACCATGTTATATTCATAAGCATATTTAGCACTGCTCAGGAAAGACCTTTTTGGTAAATGCCCATACTAAAAGAGATATATAAACTGAATAGATGTAATTTTGAGCCATTCTATAATTTCTAATAACTTTTTTGGTAATAATTATCCCAGAAACATTTTTGGCTTTTGGTTTTTAATTTTTTTTGGTTTGTTTTCTAATCATTGCCTTTTTAGAATATGGATTTTTGTCACCATATTATTTTATTTGCCAAATAATTGTTAATTGTTAAGTGTTAATTAATATCTTTTTCCTCAAAAAATCACCCTGTTCATATTTATTGTGAGAAAAAGAAAAAGAGGGGAAACATTTAAGATGATTTTGACCTTTACGTTTACATTTTAAAATATATTAACTATTTAGCATCCATATGGAGTACCAAATGTAAATTATACCTTTAGAAATCAGCAATTAATAGTATGTAGGGATGCACTTTTGGATGACAAAGCTATAAAAAATCACAAGAAAATGATTACTGTACATGTCAGGATAATAGTTCCTTCTGAGAGACAGGAAGAGGTTATGATTGGGATGGGGCTCATGGCGTGGCTTCTGAGATGGCTGGCAAAGTTCTCTTTTTCCTGACCACAGTGGTGGTTACTTTACAATAACGATATGTTTGCTTTATAAAATTTCATAATGCCACAAATTTATTTTGTATGGCTTTCTGTATTTTTTTATTTTAAAATAACAAGATTTTAAAACAGTTACAATAATTAACTTTAGAAAAAGAATATGCACAGTCAGTTCTAATGTGTTTCCAGACATTGTTATGGTTCATCCTTAAGAACTGATGGCAGAAAATCTAGGGATGGTCTCCAAACAAATCTGTGTTTGTTTCTTCTCTGCTATGACAGACTCTATGAAGTATGTCTACCTGTTGATTTTCTAGAGGAGAGGAGAGAATAAGATCAGGAATGACGGAGGAAAATTTAGTAATTAAGAATTTATTTTATAAGAGGAGAGAGATTTTACTATAAGATGATTATTTTGCCATATGGCTGGGGGATACCTAGCTTGGCCCTGTTATTTTTATCCTGAATGAAAACCAGGTTCATCTAAATTATAAAATTATTATTATATATTACAATATTATCATTAAAAAGTAAACCGTCATTTCAAGTGATTAGAAATAATACCTGCTAGCTTGTAAAGTTTATTGGACTAGCTTTCCTTTTCTCCCTATTACTGTTGTTTTTATTTTACTCTGAAATCACAGGCAATGCTTTTATGTGGAGCTAGTTAATGTTTACTGGGTTTTTTTTTCCTGTTACAGCTTAACATGAGTTGTTTTATTTAATAATTTATTTCTGATTTCATTTATTTCCAAAATATTTAGCAAAAATAGCAACATATACCACTAAACTTTTAATGAAAAACTTATACAGTGATTATAATTTTAGTTCTCTGGTATGAAGAGAAGATTCCTTAATTGTCCTAAAGCAAAGATAGAGTCAAAAGATATTATTGGTTTAGCAGTGTGACGGTAATGGAATAACATTATTACAATGAGCTCTTGAGAGCAGGAAAGATCAGACCTGTTCTTCCCCAGAGTCTGTCAAGTAATAGATGTTAAACAAATGTTAACAGAATGAAGTAGTCTGTTAGTTGGGAAGCTGGAAATGTTTCACATCATTCAGATGTTCAGGTAGAGTGATAGGCTTGAGTCATAATTGTTGATAACATGTGGCTGGTTTTTGTATTCTTGCCTAAGACAGTGTTTGTAACATTTGGGAAGGATTATGTTACAGGTTTATAGTGATGGTATGCTTTTTAAAAAATGATATAAACAGACATATATTATGTAAATAAAATAATTTGAGAAGAATGTTTTTATATGTTGTGAAGATTTTTTTTACAGATAATTACATATTATTTAGGAAAATATCAATACTTGTGTAGAAACTACTGCAGAGTTAGGTGCGTTCTTTGCCATTATCCTGTAACATCCTCTGTGTATATCCTGAATATCCCTATATATTAGATTTTTGTAATAGAATGTTTTCTCTAATAATTTGTGAGCTTCTTCAAGGAATAGACTTTGTCTTATTTATCTTTTTCATGCTCTTTACCTGGCAGGGTGCCTGACATGAGATGTTCAAATTACGTTTGGTGTTTACATAAATGAATGGTTAAATAAAATATTACCTAATAAGTGTTTATCATTTCTTATTTTAGTATAACTGAATATGTAGTTGCAGGAAGGTAATTTAATACTACTTTTATTCACTTTGTATTTTAAAACAAATTTAGATAAAACAGCAACTTGTAAAGACATAAGTGGATCAAAGCAGGTAGCAGAGGCTTTCTATCTTGGGAGGCATGGCTCTAGGGAATGTAGTGGTGAACAAAACAGATATAGTCCCTATGCTTATGGGCTTATCTAGCAAAAGAGATCTTTCCTCAAGAAGTCTGAGATATCAAATAGTAAAGTACATGTAGAGATAGCATTATATTGCTAGACCAGTCAAAATTTATAGATATGTAAGAATATGGAACAAAATAGGTAAGAATATGGAGAGTAAGTACACATAACTTTTGATATATATTTAATTTTTGGCATATAGAGACATAATTAGTAAATGCTCAAATGAATGAATAGTTTCACATTGGGCCATATTTTTCTAAACAGTCTATGTAAACTAGAGTTCTTAATAGGCTAGGAACAAATAAAGTTATATTTAAAATTCATTAAGATGATAAAAACTATCCTAGGTATATATTAACATTTGTCAGTAAGTACTGTATAGGCTGTTGTTCAGCTCAACAGGTAGGGACATACAGTCGGCTCTCCGTATCTGCAGGTTCCACATCTGCGGTTACAGAGAGCTAACTGCACTATGGCATTTTATGTGAGGGACTTGAGCATCTGCGGATTTTGCTATCTGCGGGGATCCTGGAACCACTCCCCTGTGGATACCTAGGGACCACTGTAATGAGATTCATTTTTTGCCTTCTTCTTATCTGCCATATTATTTCTACCCTTGTTTTCATTTCCTGTAGGATCCAATTTAATTTCTTTTGCCGTATATAAACAGTGTAAACCACCTTATATTCCTTATAGTGTAAGGTAAGTTGTTTATTTTGTTTTGTTTTTGTGCAAGCTGTGTTGATTTGAAGAAGTACATTCGCCACTTTACCTGTGAGACGTGTGTCTTATCAACTTGTCCGTCAGCCTAGGATGGCTTCTGGGTGGCATCTAAGTACTGCTAATAACTATTAGCTATTTTCCCCATTTCTTTTGATTCTGAGATTTCTTGGTAGGGAATATGTTATTTCAGTCATTCGACGCGAAACATGAATAAAGGGAGACAATCAAGGAAACTATAAAGCATCGTGAAAGAATTCTCCTTTACTTAAATATCTCTTACAATAATTTACTGCATTATATAGACATTATGAAATTCATAAAGAAATAAATGAAGAAGCTAATATGGAAAAGAGATAAAGAAACAAAACAGGTCTGACCTTATTTATATTTCAAAGTATGTATTTTCATGGAACTTCATCTTAAGCCCCTTTCCTCCCACTGATGTATTCATTTTTATTAAAGTCTAATTTCTGGTGAATGTGGAAAGATAAAGATGGAAAGGCCTTAATTTACTATTTTTGATACAGATGTTGCACTGCCTGTGATTATGTTGTCAATAGCATCATAACATAAACAACAGAGACATACTTTCAAAAATAACATGCGTTTCTAACTTTCTATTAGAGATATGAAATTCATGAATTTATTTTGGAGATGTTTCAAAACTGGCTGATGTTGGAACAATGTAGACTATGTTTAAGGAATGGTAAGAAGAGCTGTTTGTCCAGAGTAGAAAAATCAAACACGGGATCAATGCTTAGCTAACAGATGGTAGCATTTTAAAGCTGTAAGGAAACTGTGAAATCATCCTTTTCAGTGGTTTCATGCTGAGTTCCCTGGAATCTTGAGGTGCAGTGGAAGGCCCATATGGTGCCTAGGAGTGAGAGGGAGAGAATCCTACCAGAAGGCCCTTGGCCTCTTTCTGTTTTTAACCAGAGCAGCTCAGTTTTTACTTTTTCCCAGTTCCTTCTATTTTCTCTTTCTTACTAAATGGAAACTTGATTGAACTAGTTACCTATACCATAAATGAATCCTCTTTTAAGCTCCCTTGTTATCGCCAAGTGATCATCAAAACCAGTCAATTCCATTGCCTAAGCATTTCTTACACATGTCTTCTCCTCTCTGATCACAGTGCAGGTACCTTAGTTCACATCTTCATCATGTTCCAACAGCATTACAACAGCTATTTCTGCATCTGTCTCCCTTCTACCCCTGCAGGGTTCAAGAACTCTCTCCCAAGGGCTCTTGGTAAAACGCTTGAATAAGCAACCTTCTTCTTTTTTTTAAAATCTCTTTTATATATTCACAGTGTCAGAATCCAAAACAATCCAAAAACTTTAAAAAAGTTTGAAAACTGCTTATTTGGGCTGACCTAGTTATTCTACTAGATAAGGAACTCGGTACTCAGAGACACAAAGGATATGACATGCCATTGTTTAAAAACTGAGTGAGGTTTAACCTGGAAAACTCAGGCTTTCCAAAAATTTTCATGGAGTACTTTTCCAACTATAATGGATGAAAGCTTTGTTCTGTCTGCACTCGAGAGTCATTTTTTCAAGCATATTCAAAAAATAGTAAATTCTGTTTTAGGACAGTTAATCTGAGGGCATTGTGTAAGAGGAGCTGAAGAAGGGAAAAGAGCTAAAGATAAGAGACTGTGAGGAGGCTATCCTAATAGTCTTATGTGAGCTGAGAAGCCCTTGAATTAGCATGGTGGCAAATGAAATGGAAAATTAAGAATGAAAATGAAGAATTAAAAAGATGAGATTGTCTAGTTGTAAGCACTGAGGAAGAGAGAAATTTTTTAAATAATTTGTAGTTAACATGACTAATGAACTGAGACTTGTGATACTTTTAGCAGAAATCTGGAATTTGGAAAGAAGAAAGACAGTTCAGCTATAAAAGTGAGTTAAATTAATAAGGGAATAGGGGCAAAATAAGAACAGAGGCCTGGGGATAGAAATTTGGAAAGAAATACATTTAGGAGTGATAGAAAGGAAGGGACTAGCATTAAGATGGGGAAAAATATGATACAATGAGAGGTAAATACTTACCACACTAGCTAGTCTGGCTTAGATGGCATGAGTGGTGTGTTCCATATCCCAGTAAATTTACCGAACCTGTTTACTATATCTGGATGTGTCCAATGTGAACTCTGTATCCTAGGGCAACTAATAAAATGTGTTTGGTGATAAGGTACTATCTTGAGTTCCTAAGATATTCAAAAGCTATTTATGGTTTTTGAAGCAAGACTTTGAGACTCCAGCTATGTCAATGCCTGAATGATTTTTATAGGCCACAATTTCATTTTAGAAAGCAGTCATGAATTGGATTGGGGGGAGAGTAGATTCAAATTTGGAGGAAAGCTAAGTGGACTTAAATGATCCATGGCTTCTTCCGGAAGTTTTTGAAACAGATTAATAGGTAGGGAAATCTCAATATATTCGCCTTCCTTCTTTGTTGAAACTTTGTTTTAGCAAGCATGTATTGACTTGCCTGTTAAATAAAGAGCAGTGTAAAAATTCACATACCTAAAGGAGGTGAGCATACGTGAAGACTATAAAAATCCATCATGTTCAACTTGGTAGTCTAATGCCTTGTACTTAATTGGTACTCAATATTTGATGAAAGAATGTACATTCTTCAGGCATGCTGTTTCTAAACTACGTGCCCCCACTTCCATGGGAACATTATATGTGATCCAGTCAATATTTCTTCTTGCTTTCCTTTGATAATTACCTTATCCTGTTTATCACCTTATCTTATCCCTCTTCCTGATCATCATCCTTTCTTTGTTAGCCTTTAGAGAGATATGAAAAGAGAAAATGGAGAAAAATATTTCAGAGCTGAAGTTATAATTTTTTATTATGGTATGGACAAAAGCCCAAATACAGAAAGGAAATGGAATGTTTTTAGCTATCACAAAGTGACTTTTGTATTGCTTACAATAGTATATCTTAATTTAATGTGTATTAGAAATTATGAGCATAATTTCTATATGCATTTTCATCAACACGTAACCACATAACCAGACTAACTTCCTTTTTGCTCTAACCTGGAGTATCCTTGTGAAAGAACATTGGGAGCTTTCTGTAAGTTAAATCTAGAGACCTGTTCCGTCACAGGCCACCTACCTGCATACCCTTCTATCTTTTCCAAACCATGACTACCTTTGACTTTTTCTTCCCATTTTCCTTTGTCAGTTTTTTTTTCTCCCACAGTGCCTAGTCCTTTCTTTATGTCTAGAGTTTTCATTTCATTCGCTACAGAGACATACAGGAAGTAACTAAACAAACACTGGGAGTTTGCAGAGACTTAGGAATCTCCACAAGTTTTTGTTTGAAATATAAATGGAACTTCCCTGGTTTTACCTCCATGTCCACATTCCTGATTATTTATTTATTTATTTTATTATTTTATTTTATTTTATTTTTTTCCGAGGGGTTGTTGGGAGAGTGAAGTGGGTAGGGGTGTTTTAAGTTTCTTATTTGGGAATTATTCTCCTCTCTTGACTGGATGAGAGCTCACGCTTCTTCAAGTTCAAACCAAGAAAGGATTGAGCTGGCACCACTGCCCAGTTCTTTAGAACTCATGGTATCCTTGGAAGCCACTCACTTTCCAGGTGGTCTCTCTGAGAGGGCAAAATAAATAAGGAGGGCACTTTCCTAGCTGACACTCAAAGGTTCTCCTCCTGGCTCTTCCACTACCTTTTAATGCTTAGTTTTCCATCACCTGTCCACTTGCTGGGACTTTCAGGCTAATTCTACCTTTGAGAGTAACTAAGCTTTTGTGTTCTTAATGAATGTTTAGGCTTAGTTTCTTCAGCGCTAATGAGGTTTAACATCAGGTGTTACTGTGAGGGAAGCTTTCTGCCTTTTATTACTAGCTCCCTTCAGTTACCTTTAGCCGGCTCCTATATTTTCTTATGTCAAAGTTGTGCATCCAGTTGGAGCATCTACGGAGTTCCTCTGTCTTATCTGAGAGATGTTCATTTCTAGAACAAAAATGATTGGTGCCCTTGCTCAGGGACCTACTTGCTCAGATCAGTTTTACAGATACTATCTGAATAAACTCTCAGTCTCCTTTTCCAAATTTAAATTCTATTAAATAGTAATCAACTTTAACAGTTTCCATCAGTGGGAAAAGGTAGGCTTTCGTCTTACCCTTGCTTCTGCCTTTGCAAGCTCTCCTGTCATTCAGTATACAAGTCAAATTCTGCCTCATTAGCGAGGACCTTCCTAACTACTCCAGTGTTAGTAAATTGTTCACTTTATGGATTTAAAATACGAGATTGCCTTATTTTTTAGATTCCACATATGTGATATCATGCAGTATTTGTCTTTCTCTGTCTGACTTATTTCACTTAACATAATACCCTCCAAGTCCATCCACGCTGTCGCAGATGGCAAAATTTCATTCTTTTTTATGGCCAAGTCATACACCTGTAACTTATATAATATGGTACATCAACTCTGTAAAAAGATAAAATAAAATATGAGATTGCCTGTAAGTGCTCTACCTGATTTGCTTCTCACTTAGACTATTTGATTAAAATACTTTCCCTTCTTCTTTTTAAAAAAATTTTCATGGAGTTAAAGTAATAGTAAGATTGAAACAGAAAAAAATTATCTCAGTAATTTTCTTTGAAATAAAAAAGAGCCAGGATTTTTTTCCCCTTATTTTAGGAATTTTAAGAAGTGATAATTATATATAGTTTTCTGTAATTGTGTGCGTAGATCTCATGGGCTGTTAGTACCTGTCAGGAACAAACAGCACCCAATGCTTTCCTTACTCATATCAGAAGACTACACTAGCAATAAAGGGAGGTGCTTAGGGAACTAGGATTGATTAATTTAGATTAAAAAAAGAAATTTAGGGGTTTTTTTTTTCACTTCACCTGTGATTTCTGTAAAACCTTATTTATTTTTACTAATAATGGAAGTTAATTAGAAATCTAAAGAGTGAATAATAGATCTTGTCATTAAATATTTGTAGAGAAAAAATTGTGCTTGTTTTTTCCTTTAGTAAATAGTAGGTAGATACTTATTTTACTACAGTGATGCTGTCAAGAATAAGAACATAAGAAACGTCTTTCTGTTGGGTAGAGTCAATGAATTTAATCAGAGTTAAAACAAATTCAGGAGGATAAACAGTAATTCAGTTTAAGGTTTTTATTTCTGTAATTTTTATTTAAAAAGGAGGAGGGTTTTTTTTGTTAATGAATCATCCTGAGGATCAGCTTATAAAATAAAGAATAAGAATATAACTTCTACTTCTAATAAAATAAAATTTTAAAAGTTTAGTTCTATATAATGAACCAGAGAGAAAGAGAGTAAGAATCAGAAGCAAGACCTTCATATTTAGGAAAGTTCTGAAAGTCAGAGATTAATTTATATATTAGACTAGTGACCTAATGAAAAAAAATAACTCTTCAATTTAAATATATACGTAAACAATCAGATTTATTAAAAATAATTTATTATCTCATGAGTTCTTGATATCTCTTTACTTCATTTTAAGTGGAAGAAAAAATGCTGTTTAATTAAACTGGTCCAGAATATTAAAAGTAAATTTTTATCATATTGAAAACTTCGAGTAGTTGCTATTAGATTTCTCAGGTAATATTTTAATTTCCAATGGAAAATACAGTGTGTCTTATAACACTTTACATGGTCAATGATGTCATTAAAAAGATCTGATCATCAGTGCCTATCTGTATGAAATATTTAAATTTTAAAGCAGTTAAGCTTTATTTTGTTTTGTATTATAATCAAAACATTTAATTTTTAAGGCCTTTGTTGCCATTTTACCTGGAATTGAACTCATGGTAGCCTTGTGGCCAAATTGAGCTTATCCTGCTTAAAAAAAATATAAGCAAGATTATGCAAGCTAATGTACCGTGTTTATTTCTGATAGACATTTAGCTAATAGAGTTTAATTTTAGCTGTTTGGATCTTCACAACTGAGGTCCAGATATCATGGAGTCAGAAGAGACAGCCATTTCTGCTATTCACTGTCCAAAGTCCTGAACTACAGAATGCATGAGCAAAATAAAAGGGTTATTATTTTTTTGGCTACTAAATCTGGTTTGTTATACAGCGATAGATAATCAGAACATAATTCGCTATCTGGAAGTGCGATGCTGCTGTAACGTAAGCTAAAAGTGCATGGGACCAGCCGGTGGGTGGAGAAGACTATTCATGAAACTTGGAAGGGATTCATGGTGATGGCTGGTGAGGACTTGAAAGAAAGTGATGACAATATTATTTGAAGCTGGAAATAAGAAGACCTTTATTATCTAGTGGCAGAAAGTTTAGCAAAACTGTCACTCAGGGTAGCATGGAAATGAGAAAATACACTTAACTGATAGATCTGGCAATGGAGATTTCCAGGCAGAATGTCTAAAGTGTTGTCAGACATTTCTTTTAGGTATATCTCATGAGATATGGATGGAGAGAGATGAGCTGAAAAAGGAATTCTTGTTTTCATGCAGAATTTGGAGGAAATATAAGGGGTCCAGGACAGTTTTTCCAGCCTGCAAAGGATTCTCAAAGTAAGAAAGGGCCTCAGAACAAATATCAAATCCAGAATAAAGTTAGGAAAATGTGGTCTCAAGGCAAAAATGAAACTAAGGTGCAGCTATAAAATCTTTTTTAAGATCTCAGAAAGATTTGAGGTGGTCCTCATGGACTCTTTCAAACACACAAAAAGCTCTCCAACTATCTTAAGGATGTGCCTTCTAGTTCCTCTGTGTTAAACAAACGCGCTTCTAAGAATCGAAGGACTTTGTCCACAGCAGCCGGACAGATTGCCCAAGGCTGAGAAGGACTTATTTTAAAGAGATCTGTGGGCATGGCTTTTGCCTGAATGAGTGGATTCATAAATTGATACAAAAGAAACCTATAAAATTTTAAAAACAATTATATCAGCCTGGACTTGGAATGAAACAACACAAAATGAAGAGACTTTTGGATCTCTGTAGGCAGGAAGAAAGCTGAGAAAAGTTTTCAGTTACAAACACAGGCTTCTTTTTTATGGAAAAGGAAACGTGATTCAGATGGTGGAACCAAGAGGACAGAACCCAGAACACAAAGAAATACTCCCACTCAGTAGGACTGGGGCCTGATCAAGGTACTGGTTACATGTGCCCTGCTGGATATTAGAATTATTATAGACCTGTGACATTTACATGCCCCCTAGACCCTACCCCCACCTGCACCTTTTTGGATGGAAGTAGCTGTTGTGATTATTGTATCCTGGAAAACTATGTATTTTGGATGTGTGGGAGGTAGATAACTTGTCTCTTCAGTTCACAGGTCTTTGTATTGAGAAGAATTGTATTCAAAATGCAGTACCTAAGAACATCATTTGCACCTTGACCTGACTTAGATGATTAGATAGTGGACTTTGAACTAATGCTGTAATTATGAAGAGACTCTGGGGATTATGGAGAAGGGAGTGAGTATATCTCATGTTGGGATGTGAAGTGTGAAATTATTGTGCCAGATTGAGTTTTTTAAATTAAACTCTTTATTTTCAGATAATTATAGATTCACATGCAGTTGTAAGAAATAATACAGAGAGATCCCATGTACCCTTTATTTAGTTTCCCCTGAGGGTAACATCTTGCAAAACACTAGTACAATAACTAGGTTTGATATCCAGCAGAACACCTGTAACCAGTACCGTGATGAGGGCCTAGTCCCTCACTGGGAGTATTTCTCTGTGTTCTGGGTGCTGTCCTCTAGCCTCTTGGTTCCAATGTCTTGACAGAATCCACCAATCTACTTCAGATTTCCCCACTTTTACTTGTACTCATTTGTATGTGTGTGTTTCTAGTTTTGTGTGACATTTATCATTTGTAGGTCATGTATCCACCACCACAGTCAAGGTACACAACCAAAAGGATTCCTTCTGTTGCTCTTTTCTGGCCACACCTGCCTCCCTGCTCTGTTTCTAATCCTGCCAGATTGATTTCTGTTACAGCATTAGCTCACATTATAAATGCAGATACCATTTGAAAAAATGAATATATGTTATATATAGGATCACTTTATTAAATTGGGTCTATGGAAATTACCAACAAAGGCCTCAATATATATAGAAATATATAATGGTTGATTTTTCCAAGTTCAGGATTTATCTGTTAATGAAATAAACGACTAATATATCCTTAAAGACTACTTTAATTTAGCTTACTATTTTTCACTGCTATCCAGAGATGGTTTAAAACACTGACATAAGTGTTTCATTTACATGTGGTCAGTTGTATAGATAGATTGGGCAATAGGGTAATGCCTTTGCTTTTGTATTTAAAAAATGTATACCCTAAATAGTGATATTTTTATTCTTTAATATTTATAGCATATTCAGTCAAAGGTAACCAGATATGAAGAGTTATAAGGAAAGCATTCCTAAAGGAAAGAATTGCCTTTCTGTGCTACTTTAATATCTATTCTACTGTACTGTTTTGTTGCTATAGTAAGAAAAATAGGCAAAATAATTTGTAAGGAATTTAGTTTTTCCTTTAAAAATTTTTGATTACCAAATTATTTGTTTTCTCTCTCCTTTTTCCTCTTTCTCTCATGTACTCAGCTGATCCTTACAGCCTTTTCCTATGATTCTGAATTATTTATAACAATGCCAGAAGTATTATGAAATGTTGGTGTGAATTTTATTGTTTAATTAAGATATGTGCAGGATCTTTAACTTTGTAGAGCTTTATAGTATATGATATGCATTATTTGTGATTCACAGATAGAAATATCTAAAATTATTGCTATGTGTGATTTATTTCTAGTATCTAATCTACATCTTCTTTTATTTTTAAAAAGGCAGTTAGACCATCTCAAACCATTCTTTTTTTATTTTGTTCCTTCTTTAATTAAAAATATATTTATTGACCTTGCCAGACAAAAGTCTAGGTCTTAAAGGGATAGCAATAAAACAGAGTCCCAACCCTTACAGAGCTTCTGTCTAATAGAAGAGACAAGTCAACAGATGATTATAATAAAATGATCTGTGACAGAAAAATAAACCCAGAATACTATGGAAACATTCAGGCCGTGGGCTTTAAACTTAGCCTTCGCAAGTGAGAGAAGGCTTCCAGGTGGAGGAGGAGATTGGAATTTGTTAGGCTTCTTCATGAGTGCAGAAAAATTTAGGCCGTAACCCCCTCTGTATCCCCACTACCGATTATAATGCCAGAGTAGAGTGGGCCCATCATGTATTTGATGACTGTTGAAAAGCAGAGATGTCTAGCTGAACTTTTTTTTTTTTTTTTTTGCGGTACGCGGGCTTCTCACTGTTGTGGCCTCTCCCGTTGCGGAGCACAAGCTCTGGACCCACAGGCTCAGCGGCCATGGCTCATAGGCCCAGCTGCTCCGCGGCACGTGGGATCCCCCCGGACTGGGTCACGAACCCGTATTCCCTGCATCGGCAGGTGGACTCAACCACTGCGCCACCAGGGAAGCCTGTAGCTGAATTTTGACAGAGAGTTTTGGAATGAGTTGAGTGAAAACCTAATTGAAAGAAGATTGTTCCAAACAGAGGGAGCAGCATGTACAAAGGCTTTTGTCCTTGGTAAAAATCCTCTCCTGAGGCAGACATTCTCAGACTTGACTTCCCCATTCTGTCTCCTCCCTCCCTCCCTCCCTATCCCTTTCTCTCTCTCCCTCTGCCTCCCTCTCCTCTCCCTCTTCTCCCCTCCCTCCTTCTCTTCCTCTCTTTCCCCATAGTATCAACAGACTGTGACGACTGCCTGTTGTTTCTAAGCACACAGCTGTGAGGATCTCTGCCTTCTTCCAGAAGTTAGACAACAAAACACGTAATATTTTCAAAATCCCTGCGCAAAGGCCCTTTGGTTTAGAGAGTGTGCTTGTTCTTGTTAAAGAGTTTTTCCATTGAAGAATAGAGGAAAAAATAGAAACTTGCCCCTTTCAGTCCTGAAGAAAGTAAAAATGATGTGATGAGATTCACCATTGAACCTTTAACTAGTGATGTAAGGGACTTGTGATTGGCTAACATCATTAGCCTACAATTTCGGGCCTGGGAAAAAAGAGATGGGGCATTCTTCATTTTTCCCTCCCTCTGAGAATGGTCCCACTGGCAGAGGCTAAACTTCAGGTATCAGGCATTAAGTACTCTCTTTGTTATACATTCCCAAATGCCAACCCTGCTGTGGGGTTCTGGACTTTTTAAGACTGTTACTGTCCTCAGAAGAATAAGAGCAGTGCTGGTAATATCAGGTTATTGCTTGGCATCACATATGTCTGGAGAATAAAGGCAGAGTCAGATTTCTTTGTATTTTTGGTGGGACAGGAGTTACAATTTTAGTTATTAAGAATCATAGTAGGGTTTGGCTCAGAGGGAAGCCTCTCTAATTTTGATGAATTATAAGCCAATACAGATGTAAGACTAAGTATGTATATTTAAGAGATTTCTTGTAGCTTGATATGGCTAGAACAAATGGTATGAGGGAGAATGCTGAGAGGTGAGACTGGATCAGTAGGCAGGGACCAGGTCAGAGAGGATTTTGAAGACCCAGTTAAGAAGTTTTGATTTTCTCTGAGGGCAAATTGAAGCTTATGGGAATTTTTACTTTACAGAGGGAAAAACATCTGATTGTGTTTCTAAAAGTCCACTCAGGTATCAATATAGAGGAAACAAAAGTAGAAGTAGGGATGTGTAGACCACTGTTAACTAAATTACCCCTCAAAAGTAATGGTGTAGGGCTTCCCTGGTGGCGCAGTGGTTGAGAGTCCGCCTGCTGATGCAGGGGATGCGGGTTTGTGCCCCGGTCCGGGAGGATCCCACATGCCACGGAGCGGCTGGGCCCGTGAGCCATGGCCGCAGAGCCTGCAAGTCCGGAGCCTGTGCTCCGCAAATGGGAGAGGCCACAACAGTGAGAGGCCTGCGTACCAAAAAAAAAAAAAAAAAAAGTAATGGTGTAAAGCAATCATTTATTATACTTAAGAGTTCCTTGGTTGAGGAATTTGGACAGGGTGAAGTAGTCATGGCTTGTCTTTGCTCCATGATGTTTGATACCTCTGTCAAAATTATCACTCCATTGTCTTCTGTATGGTAAATTATGATGAGAAGTTTGTAGTAATTCCTGTCATTGTTCCTCTGTATGTAATATGTCTTTTTATTTCTGGATGATTTCAAGATTTTCTCTTTATCTTGGGATTTGATTATGATGTGTCTAGGTAGGATTTTTATCCTGCTTGATATTTTCCGGGCAGGTTGGATCTGTGTTTTGTTGTCTTTTTTCGATTTTGAAAAATTCTCAGCTATTATATTTTCAAATATTTTTTCTGTCCTCTTTTTTTTCTCTTTTCCTTGCAGATATGTTAGACTTTTTGATATTGTCCCATAGCTTTTAAATGATCTGTCCTCTTTATTTTTATTTTTGACCATGCGTGACATGCAGGATCTTAGTTTCCTGACCAGGGATCGAACCCGTGCCCCCTGCAGTGGAAGCGTGGGGTCTTAACCACTGGACTGGCAGGCAACGCCCCTGTTCTCTTTTTTTGTTGTGTTTCAGTTTGAGTACTTTTTATTGACTTATTTTCAGGTTTACTGATGCTTTCTTCACTGTGTTGTTTACTGATGAGTTTGTCAAAGGCAGTCCTCATCTTTGTTACTAGGTTTTTTATTTCTAGCCTTTTAATTTGATTGTCCTACATAATTTCCATCTTTCTACTGAAATCTCCCATTTGTTCATGCTTGTGGCCCATCTTTTCCACTAGAGCTGCTAGCATATTAATCCTAGATATTTAAAAATTTCTGATAATTCCAATAACATCATCATATCAATATGTATTTTTATTTCTTTGTTGGTTGACGGTGTGTCTTTTTTTCATTCTTTTTTTGTGTGTCTTGTATTTTTTTGGTTGAAAGCTAAACATCTTGTGTAGGACAATAGAGGCTAAGGTAAAATTTATGCCTGGAGAGTGACAGATCTCTTCTAGTCCTTTAATGTGTGGGCAGAGCAGTTAAATTAATCTAGTCAGGGATTGAGCTGGGTTTGGATTTTGTTGTTGCTTTGGTATCAACATGCCACAGACTTCAAATTTCTCTAGCATTACTTAGTGTTCAGGATGGAGGCCAGTTTGCTCAAGGGCTTTACTCAGTATCTAGTCTGCCTTTAGTTCCAAGTCCTCTATTTGTTTCCGAGCCTTGAAGACGGTTTCTTTTTTCTATCTGGCACCTCCCCTAGAAGTTGACTGGTTGGCTTGTTGCTTGACGCTTACCAGCCTTGTAGTATTGGGCAGGAAATGGCATTCTCTGTTCTGATTCAGCCTCAGTGTTAGGCAGGGGTTGTTTCCCTGAGTCTCAAGAGTGTCACATTCTGAATAATCCTATCCTATCCCAGTGGTAGGGGATCACTAATAGTCTTGGTTCAGGACTTTTTTCTCCCCTTCCTTCTCCAGGGATGGAGAGTTTTTTTTCCCCTGTTCTTTACAGGTCTTCGCCTGTGCCCTGAGGTCTATAGGTTTTTGTTGTTTCTTGGGGGAGAGGGGACTAGATGGAGCTTTGTGCTTCCCCTACCCTGCAGTAGCTGCTTTTCCTCTCCTCCAGGCCTGCTACAGGAGGGAGTCTCTCCAGTCTCTTGCTTTCTCCCAGTTTTTCTTGTGAGCATCTTGTGAGGTTATGTGGAGAAGTGTCTGTGACTACTAGGTGAGCATTCCCCTGACGTTTCTGGCTCTCAGGGATTCTGCAGTCTCATGCTAGTTCACACTGAGCCTTTAGGAATTTGTTGGAAATTTTAGCTGGTTCTTACCAGCTTGCATTCCATCTGGCCTCTGCTTCAGATTATCAGGTGTCCACATTAGGTTTCTCCTTGGAGGTGTCTGTCTGTATTTTAGATGAGCTCTCTGATGGGTTCAAGGAAATTTGCAGTTTTGTAAATTAACTGCCTTTTTTGTTGTAAGGATGGAAATGATACTGTTTCCAGCTTTCTACATCTTATGTGGAAAATGTATGAGTAGGTCCCTCAATATATAATCACATTGTTCATCTCTGTTGTTTATGATACTTACTGGGTTACACATTTTATTTGAAAGGTCCACAGTTCCGACTTTGATTTGCTTTCTGATAAATTCTTCAAAAATTTCTGGCTAGAGCCTGATAGTTCTTTTCAACCTTTTCCTCCTCACCGCAAACATACCTCTAAGGCAACTTCTGAGAGACACATTTTGAAATACATTGGTGGGGAAAGGAAATCCCGTTTTTAAGAATTAGAAAAATATGGGCCCTGGTGTCATCTCTTCTTTTATTAGTTAACTCATCTAGAATCAATCACTCATCTAGCTGGACATCTTTTTTCACTTTTAAAAGAGGATTTTAAGACCTTTGTTCCTCTTATAGAGTTGCTGTAAGACGCAACTGAGATATTATGTATAAATGATCTCTGAAAAATGTAAAACTCTATACAAATTGTGATTTTATTATTACCTTTCCCCATATACTTTTCACCCATGAGTGCATTTATTTTTACTAAGATTAAGTGGACCAGCTATAATCTTACTTCCTGTTTTTGGTTTATTTAAAGAACTTTTTATGATTGGTTTAAAGACTCATGGTAAGTAAGGGCTTGAATTGTTTTTTTTTCTTTTTTTTTTTCTTTTTTTTCAGTATGTGGGCCTCTCACTGTTGTGGCCTCTCCCGTTGCGGAGCACAGGCTCTGGACGCGCAGGCTCAACGGCCATGGCTCACGGGCCTAGCCGCTCTGCGGCACGTGGGATCTTCCCAGACGGGGGCACGAACCCGCGTCCCCTGCATCGGCAGGCGGACTCTCAACCACTGCGCCACCAGGGAAGCCCTTGAATTGTTTTTTGATTTATCTAACTTCTAATTTGAACCTCTCATGCTCTAATTCCCTGTTTTGTTTTGTGGTCAGAATTTTCTTATCTCAAAATATGTCTTTTTACCTTTAAAGATATTTTTTTACTTTATTAGTTGCCCATGTAAGAGTTTATTTGCTACTATTTGATATTTTTAAAGTTCTGATTTTTTGATATGTATCCTTCATTTCTTTTTTGTTCCTAATAAGTTGTTGTAAAGTTCCCAGGCATCTTGTCAGTGAGTATTTTTTAAAAACTTTTTTCTGAAAAGAATATCTCATTTATTCATAATTTCTTGAAAACTTGGTGACTCTGTAACTGTTTTACGAGAAAGTTGAGCTTGATCAACAAGTATTTACTAAGTACTCATCCACTTGTACTTCGTCAATTATTGCTCTTCACTGGGTTTAGCAACCCAGATGTTCTGCACCAATATGGTGGCAAGGGCAGAATGACTGGACTCAATGTCTCCATCTACCACCTTCTTCCTTCTTCATAGAAATGTTATGTTCCAGGTTTCCTTCCTTTCCTCCCTTTACTCTGGACCCCTTTCCCAAATCACATCTCAGTTTATTCTGTTTCAAGCAGTATTTTTCCCCTCATATGTATATATTGACATCTTATTTAACTTTTCTCCTTTTCTAATATGGTATAGTTATTATTAATCTTCCTCTTTTGCTCATTTGTTTATATAGAGAACCTCAGACAACCCTAATCAGAAATGACAAGACTCAGAATACTGTTACTAGTTTATTTGTACTAAGGATGAAATATTCATACATTTAATGGAAATGAGACGAAAACATAACAGCCTATGTTGGGTTAGTGTACTAAGACCACTTGAAAATTCAGTGATTTGCTAGAAGGATTCACTGAGCCCTGCATATAGGCATGCTCACTGCTGTGATTTATTATAGGAAAAGCTTAAAAAGCAAAAAAAAAAAGGTTGGGCAGGGGAAGGCTGGAGGGAAAGGATGAAGGTTCAAGGGCAGGCAGGATGGGCTGGAGGAAAACAGATGCAAACTTCCAGGAGTCCCCTCCCGGTAGAGTTATGCGAGATGCACTAAATTCCTCCAGCAACTACTTGTGATAACAAATGTTAAAAACAGAACTACCATATGATCCAGCAATTTTACTTATCTGAAGAAAACAAAAACACTAATTCCAAAATATGCACCCCTGTGTTCATTGCAGCATTATTTACAATAGCCAAGATATGGAAGCAACCTAAGTGTCCATCAACAGATGAATGGATAAAGAAGATGTGGTATATGTATACCCATGGACTGTTAATCAGCCATAGAAAAGAATTAAATCTTGCCATTTGCAGCATTATTGGGCCTAGAGGGTATCATGCTAAGTGAAATAAGTAAGACAGAGAAAGACAAATACTGCATGATTTCACTTGTATGTGGAATCTAAAAACCAAAACAAATGAACAAACATAACAAAACAGAAACAGAGTTATAGATACAGAGAACAAACAGGCGGTTGCTGGAGGGGAGGGGAGTGGGGGAGGAAAGAAAGAGGTGAGAGAGGTGAAGAGATACAAGCTTCCAGTTACAAAACAAATGAGTCACAGGTATGGAATATGCAGTGTGGGGAATATAGTCAATAACTGTGTAATATCTTTGAATGGTGACTATTGTAACTAGACTTGTGATCATTTTGAAATGTATAGAAATATCAAATCACTGTGTTGTGTAACAGGAACTAACATAGTGTTATAGGTCAATTATACTTCAAAAACAAACAAGCAGACAAACTCATAGAAAAAGAGATCAGATTTATGGTTACCAGAGGTAGGGGGTAGGGAGAGGGGGAATTGGATGTAGGTGGTCAGAAGGTTCAAACTTCCAGTTATAAGATAAAGAAGTACTAGGGATGTAATGTACAACATGATAAATATAATTAACATTGCTGTATGTTATAAATGAAAGTTGTTAAGAGAGTAAATCCTAAAAGTTTTCATCACAGGAAAATATTTTTTTCTATTTCTTCAATTTTGTTTCTATATGACATGATGGATGTTCACTAAACTTATTGTGATAATCATTTCATGATGTATGTAAGTCAGTTCATTATGCTGTACTCCTTAAACTTATACAGTGCTCTCTATCAATTGTGTCTCAATAAAACTGGAAGAAAAAAATGTGAAACCTCCACCAGGGAAGCTTATGTGAGACTCAGTGCCGAAGGTTTTTACTGGGAGCTGATCATGTAGGTACACTCTCCTAGAAGGAAAACAAATGTTAACTATAGACCATGTTGTTTGTGCAAACAGTTTAGGCATAGTGAGCTATCATTTTGTGAATGGTGAGAATCCTCCCCAAATCAGAGGTCCCAGAAGACATCCAAAGACCAGCCTTGCACACATATTTCTAAGGATAGCAACCTCAAGCCTGCGATGTTAACTCTTTTTTGCACACTGCTATTAGACTTTGAAGGTCCTTCCAAAAAGCATCCAAAAGCTCCATTCAGGTCAATACAGAACTCTGGCTATGTTTCCTCATGTTCTGCTAATTGAACAAACGCTAACACTTGTTATAGCTATTATAATGTTATGAAACAATTTTCTATTACTTTTCAACTCAAATAGTATTTCTGCTATGAAATTAAAAGGCTTTTATGAGACACCCAGAAATTTTATAGCAAGTTTTCTTACATAAAACTCCATTCCAAGTTTCAAACAACTGGTTTGCAAATGAAATTTTAGAATAATATCTAGATATAGGATTTTCTTTTTATTATTATTACTATTTATACAGCAGGTTCTTATTAGTCATCAGTTTTATTTCTTTTTTTTTTCTGTACGTGGGCCTCTCACTGTTGTGGCCGTTTCCGTTGTGGAGTACAGGCTCCGGACGCGCAGGCCCAGCGGCCATGGCTCACGGGTCCAGCCGCTCCACGGCATGTGGGATCTTCCCGAACCGGGGCACGAACCCATGTCCCCTGCATCGGCAGGCGGACTCTCAACCACTGCGCCACCAGGGAAGCCCTAGTCATCAGTTTTATACACATCAGTGTATACATGTCAATCCCAATCGCCCAATTCAGCACACCACCATCCCCAACCCCCATGGTTTTCCCCCCTTGGTGTCCATACATTTATTCTCTACATCTGTGTCCCAACTTCTGTCCTGCAAACTGGTTCATCTGTACCATTTTTCTAGGTTCCACATACATGTGTTAATATACGATATTTGTTTTTCTCTTTCTGACTTACTTCACTCTGTATGACAGTCACTAGATCCATCCATGTCTCAACAAATGACTCAATTTCATTACTTTTCATGGCTGAGTAATATTCCATTGTATATATGTACCACATCTTCTTTATCCATTCGTCTTTTGATGGGCATTTAGGTTGCTTCCATGACCTGGCTATTGTAAATAGTGCTGCAATGAACATTGGGGTGCGTGTGTCTTTTTGAATTATGGTTTTCTCTGGGTATATGCCCAGTAGTGAGATTGCTGGATCATATGGTAATTCCATTTTTAGTTTTTTAAAGAACCTCCATACTGTTCTCCATAGTGGCTGTATCAATTTACATTCCCACCAACAGTGCAGGAGGGTTCCCTTTTCTCCATGCCCTCTCCAGCATTTGTTGTTTGTAGATTTTCTGATGATGCCCATTCTAACTGGTGTGAGGTGATACCTCATTGTAGTTTTGATTTGCATTTCTCTAATAATTAGTGATGTTGAGCAGCTTTTCAAGTGCCTCTTGGCCATCTGTATGTCTTCTTTGGAGAAATGTCTATTTAGGTCTTCTGCCCATTTTTGGATTGGGTTGTTTGTTTCTTTAATATTGAGCTGCATGAGCTGTTTATATATTTTGGAGATTAATCCTTTGTCCGTTGATTCGTAGATACAGGATTCTCTTATATGCGGTATGCGGAGAAGAAAGAAATTAAAGTAGATTAGATTCCTTGGGGAAGCTTTTAAGGAGGAAAATGGAGTTGAAGTGAAGATAGGGAGTATAAGGAGAGGAGGAAAAAAAGGACAAAGGATATGCCAGGGAAATAGAAGAGCATGACTAAGGGAAAACAAGATGGGGTGGGTTGGAGGGGAAAGATAATTGTATATTTTTTCTCTGAAGCAAATATAAACTCACAGTCACTTTTTGCATCAGTGTTGTTGAGACACTGATGCCTGATCCATATATTTTCTGCTTTTGTGGATTTTAAAACTTTCTAGGAAGACTTACTTTTCTTATTTAATAGTTTATATAAGGTGTAATGTAAGTATTATATATTTCTCTTTTGTTGTTTCCTAACTGGAAACTACTTAACTCATAGGGTTGTTTTGAAGATTAAGTATGATGATATATGTGAAAAAGCTGTGTGAAAGTATTTATGGCCATCATTTAAAAATTATAACTGTCTCATCCTAATGAGTTACATTAGGTATACTTAGCATATAATATTTATTATGTATGGAATTTCTCCACAGCAATGTTATGTATCTTCCTCAGTTTGCTCTTACCTAGTCCCCTACCACCTTACTGAATGTTTTTACCAGAAGGTTCTCTTGCTGCTAAACATTATAGCTCTCCTGTTGTGTAGTGTAGGCTCCTAGCATTTATATATGTACTGGTTTAGGTTTTCCTGATTCTTCATATAATATAGGTTCCTTTTTGGCCTTTGTTTCCTGTGTTTTTCCTCTGGCATACTACTCAACTATTTGGAAAGCAACTTTTGTAAGAATAAATCTTCTGTACTTTGTTCCCTTGCAGTATTTTTTAAGGTTAAAATAGAATTTAAAAGGGTTGTCTAGTCCAGTATAGCAAAGCTATATAATAAAATTTCTTTCTTTGTACTTAATAAGAGGTGGAAAATATTTCATGAGTGTCTAATGCCTAGCCTAAAGCTGCCTTGCATATTATAATTATGTATAAATATTTGTCTCAATATGAAAAGTTAACTTTCAAATACAAGATATATTGCAAGAACTATTAGAAATTCAGCTAACTAATTAATCATTGTCTACTAATACAACAAAACTCTTGGTAAACATCTAGATGAAACTTTAAAAATTTTAGACCAAATATTTGAATATATCACCAATCACTAAAAGAGCCACCTAGCTATTAATGAATAGCTCAATAATTGATTTATTCTCTTTTCTCCAGATTTATGATGTATGCAGAAACATTTTTAATGTTTATTAAATAACACATATCAGTGTTACATTGACTAACTATAATTCTCCTGTTTCAAACTTGTTTTTGAGCATGGAGACTACTGTAATATAGTTATTATATTAAAAAATTCAAGAATAGCAAATGGTATGTTTAACATCTGGTGTATTAACACTAGTTAGATGGAAAACTGCATTTGGTGAAGCTGGATTTGAAATAAGAAGAGCTAGAAAAAAACTGGGTGGAAATTTCTGGAATGACCTAGGTATTTGGTAGGTAAATATGAACAAAAATGCCATGTTCTTTTTAAAAGCCAAGAAGCTGTTCTTTATTAATAGTTTTTATATCTGTCACCAGTAACCTAATATATTCTAAAACTAGTTGGACAGTGATGGGAAGCCACATTTCTGATTGGAAATGTATCAGAATGTCTATTTTTTAAAATGAAAGAGAGACATACATGTGGTAGCACCAGTTACATGTTTGATGTAGTTTTCAGAGTAGTTCCTTGTTGGTTACTTATGTTTTAGAATATCTATATGTTAAAAGAAGATAGTAGTCTATATGATAATATGTGTTTACTATCAAATTTCAGTAATCATTATAAAATTTTTCTTCACATTGTGTCATTTATGTATCTTCTGTAAATGAGAAATACATGTTATAAAGGAAATCATACTGTGTAATAGAAGTTAATATAAAAATTGACTACATATACACTAGGTTCAGTATAAACTGTTTTCAGAAGAATGTTTTCTTTTTGTGAATTTATGAGAATACATATTGAACTAGATAGGTTTTATTAATCATTAAAGTAGAAAAAGTCTTATCTTTTGTTCCATAAATTTTTTGAAGTGTAATTTCCTCAAAATAAAGAAAACTTAATTTTGTTAACTATTTTATTTTCAGTATTTTTTAAAAGTTTATTAAGAGAAAAATAGCAGCTTATAGACCCCAACCCCTAACAAAGAGGGATACTTTTGTCTTGAGAAGATGGATTTTCTTAGACAAAACAACCAGAGCATTAACCTAATACTTAAACAAACTGAACTTATTTTCCAAGGGATAAGCTATTTACTTCGATACTCAGTTTAAGAAGCCCTTTGAAAAACTGGGGACGATCAAATGGCCTTAGCTGAGATAGAACTTGATTGTTGCTGATAATGACATTTCTATATTTTTAACCTAGTAAGCTTTAAATCTAAATTTCTGAATTAAAAAGTTTTAGTTAGAATTCATAGCTAATATAAAGTTTTAAAAAGGTATTTGTTTTTGGAGCAATTATATGACCTCCTGTTTTAGACTGCATTTTTTGTATCTTGCTTAAAAGGAGCCAGTCAAATGGAAAATATTGAGGCAACAGGGCACATAGACTCCATTATGAGAACAAGACTATTCTTAGCTTTTTCTACAAAATATAAAATACAGTTTTTCTCCTGTACTTATATACTTCAAAAAATCACTGTCCTATGCTCAATTTTAGGCAACAAGTAGCTACAAGTGATAGATTCTCCCAGCAGAATCATTTTCCTCTGTCTTCTATGGGGAAAATTCATCATTTTTCTCTCTACTATTTTTAAAAGGCAGAAATTGAATTTTTCAACTCAGTAGAGTTACACTTTTTCTTACTGGATTTTCCTTCTTGGCTCTGAAGGTTCCTGTTAACATGGTACTGCCTCTGCAAAGATTATAAGGTATAAAGTAACAGATTTTTAGAACTAAAAGTGACTTTTCGGATCACCTAGTCATACACTTTCATTTTACATTTAACCCCAGTGTCAGCACAAGCCTCCTATCCGTCCTGTGGCCTCTTTAGTATTGCTGCATATCCTCAGGGATTATATGCTCATGGTTACTTCCAGCTTCAAATTTCTGACCCATGGGTACTCTTGATCTCACTTGCAGCACCTCACCACTAATCCTTTTCTCTCTGTTTCTTACAGACCTAGGCAATAAATGCTGTGATTGATTTGCAATCAGTGGTTGCCTCTCAGGTACCAGACCATTAATATACCTACTAAACCAGAGTGATGGACTGTATATTTGATTTATAAAACCTGTGCTTTTACTTAACTTTCTCATGGGTTACATGGTGCTCCAGATAGAAAAGCAGAATATTTTGTACTTGGTCTATATTTTTTTCTTTCAGTTGTAGATCTGAGATCTTAAGTGGTCTAAAGACCTTTATAATGAACATAACTATATTGATATTATCTTTAATCATTTATGCTTTAAAAAATAGGGTACTGGGAAAATGGAGGAACCAGAAGCTGAGCACAATAAAATCAGCATTTGGTGTTAACATATGGTGTCATTGTGTGTCCTTGCCTTCTATTCACAGAGCATATTTTTCCTCACCTGCACATGAGATTTTTTTTTTTTTCCTCACCTACACATTAGATTTTTTTTTTTTTTTAGGAGAATCCTAGTTAAAATGTTTTGCCTCATAAATACCTTGACATTGAGCAGGCATATACTTGATGTAGTGTACTAGAACTGAGACTGTATTAAGATATTTTATTATTATTATCTGTAATAAGATATGAGACTCTTCCATCCAGGACCAATTTACCAGGGTTACACAATAATTCTAATATCAGGCAGACACAACAATAAAATGTGGAGATACGAACACAGGACTGGGAGACTCAATACAGTGGTGTTCTTTTCCCAAACAAAAATTAAGATTTATAGTCTGAATTTGGAACTAACACAGAAAGCCAGTATGGATTTTGATTTTGCATTGGCTGTCTTTTGGTTGAGTTGTCAATTTATTTATCTTTCTTCCCTGCAGGCCTTGCTCAGTGGGTACTCAGTAAATGTTCATGAGCTTGAGTAGGATGTGGAGTTAACATGGCTGATGGTCTTCACCGCCCATTTGAGCAATGCCAAGAGTATGAACTAATATAGGTTCTTCACTCAGGATATATCACTGTGACTCCGTTTCTTCGCCTACTAGCACAACATCTTTTTCCTCAAAGCAGTAAATCCTAATTGCTGTACAGTTGGGCAGATTTCTGTGAAAAAGATATTTTAACAGTAGTAAATCATTTCTGTAGTTCTGCTTTAATATCATGCATCATAGAGACCATAAATTGTTGTTTTAACATCTTTATTGGAGTATAATTGCTTTACAATGGTGTGTTAGTTTCTGCTTTGTAACAAAGTGAATCAGCTATACATATATATATATCCCCATATCTCCTCCCTCTTGTGTCTCCCTCCCACCCTCCCTATCCCACCCCTCTAGGTGGTCACAAAGCACCGAGCTGATCTGCCTGTGCTATGCGGCTGCTTTCCACTAGCTATACATTTTACATTTCGTATTATATATAAGTCCGTGCCACTCTCTCACTTCGTCCCAGCTTACCCTTCCCCCTCCCTGTGTCCTCAGGTCCATTCTCTACATCTGCATCTTTATTCCTATCCTGCCCCTACATTTTTTTTGTTCTTTTAGACTCCACATATATGTGTTAGCATACGGTATTTATTTATCTGTTTCTGACTTACTTCACTCTGTATGACAGTCTCTAGGTCCATCCACCTCACTACAAATAACTCAATCTTTTTTATTTTTATGGCTGAGTAATACTCCATTGTATATATTTGCCACATTGTCTTTATCCATTCATCGACACTTAGATTGCTTCCATGTCCTGGCTATTGTAAATAGAGCTGCAGTGAACATTATGGTACATGACTCTTTTTGAATTATGGTTTTCTTAGGGTATATGCCCAGTAGTGGGATTGCTGGGTCGTACGGTAGTTCTATTTTTAGCTCTTTAAAGAACCTTATTACTGTCTCCATAGTGGCTGTATCAATTTACATTCCCACCAGCAGTGCAAGAGGGTTCCCTTTCTCCACACCTTCTCCAGCATTTATTGTTTGTAGATTTTTTGATGATGGCCATTCTGACCAGTGTGAGGTGATACCTCATTGTAGTTTTGATTTGCATTTCTCTAATGATTAGTGATGTTTAGCATCCTTTCATGTGTTTCTTGGCGATCTGTATATCTTCTTTGGAGAAATGTCTATTTAGGTCTTCTGCCCAATTTTGGATTGCGTTGTTTGTTTTTTTGATATTGAGCTTCATGAGCTGTGTGTAAATTTTGGAGATTAATCCTTTGTCAGTTGCCTTGTTTCCAAATATTTTCTCCCATTCTGAGGGTTGTCTTTTCGTCTTGTTTATGGTTTCCTTTGCTGTGCAAAAGCTTTTAAGTTTCATTAGATCCCATTTGTTTATTTTTGTTTTTATTTCCATTTCTCTAGGAGGTGGGTCAAAAAGGATCTTACTGTGATTTATGTCATAAAGCGTTCTGCCTATGTTTTCCTCTTGGAGTCTTATAGTGTCTGGCCTTACATTTAGGTCTTTAATCCATTTTGAGTTTATTTTTGTGTGTAGTGTTAGGGAGTGTTCTAATTTCATTCTTTTACCTGTAGCTGTCCAGTTTTCCCAGCACCAATTATTGAAGAGGCTGTCTTTTCTCCATTGTATATTCTTGCCTCCTTTATCAAAAATAAAGTGACCATATGTGCCTGGGTTTATCTCTTGGCTTTCTGTCCTGTTCCATTGATCTATATTTCTGTTTTTGTGCCAGTACCATAGTGTCTTGATTGCTGTAGCTTTGCAGTATAGTCTGAGGTCTGGGAGCCTGATTCCTCCAGCTCCATTTTTCATTCTAAAGATTGCTTTGGCTATTCAGGCTCTTTTGTGTTTCCATACAAATTGTGAAAGGTTTTGTTCTAGTTCTGTGAAGAATGCCAGTGGTAGTTTGATAGGGATTGCATTGAATCTGTAGATTGCTTTGGGTAGTATAGTCATTTTCACAGTGTTGATTCTTCCAATCTAAGAATGTGGTATATCTCTCCATCTGTTTTTATCATCTTCAGTTTCTTTCATCAGTGTCTTATACTTTTCTGCATACAGGTCTTTTGTCTCCTTAGGTAGTTTTATTCCTAGGTATTTTATTCTTTTTGTTGCAGTGGTAAATGGGAGTGTTTCCTTAATTTCTCTTTCAGATTTTTCATCATTAATGTATAGGAATGCAAGAGATTTCATTAATTCATTAATGCAAGTGCATTAATTTTGTATCCTTCTACTTTACCACGTTCATTGATTAGCTCTACTAGTTTTCTGATAGCATCTTTAGTATTCTTTATGTATAGTATCATGTCATCTGCAAACAGTGACAGCTTTACTTCTTCTTTTCCGATTTGGATTCCTTTTATTTTTTTTTCTTGTCTGATTGCTGTGGCTAAAACTTCCAAAACTATGTTGAATGATAGTGGTGAGTGGACAGCATTGTGGTCAGAAAAGATACTTCATGCGATTTCAATTTTCCTAAATTTACCAAGGCTTGATTTGTGACCCAAGATATGATATATCCTGGAGAATGTTCCATGAGCACTTGAGAAGAAAGTGTATTCTGTTGTTTTTGGGTGGAATGTCCTATAAATATCAATTAAGTCCATCTTATTTAATGTATCATTTAAAGCTTGTATTTATTTATTTTCATTTTGGATGATCTGTCCATTGGTGAAAGTGGGGTGTTAAAGTCCCCTACTATGATTGTGTTACTGTCGATTTCCCCTTTTATGGCTGTTAGCATTTGCCCTGTGTATTGAGGTGCTCCAATGTTGGGTGCGTAAATATTTACAATTGTTCTACCTTCTTCTTGTATTGATCCCTTGATCATTATATAGTGTCCGTCTTTGTCTATTGTCATAGTCTTTTTTTTAAAGTCTATTTTATCTGATAAGAGAATTGCTACTCCAGCTTTCTTTTGATTTCCATTTGCATGGAATATCTTTTTCCATCCCCTCACTTTCAGTCTGTATGTGTCCCTGGGTCTAAAGTGGGTATCTTATAGACAGCATATATATGGGTCTTTTTTTGTATCCATTCAGGCATTCTATGTCTTTTGGTTGGAGCATTTAATCCATTTACATTTAAGGTAATTATTGATATGTATGTTCCTATTACCATTTTCTTAAATGTTTTGGGTTTGTTATTGTAGGTCTTTTCCTTCTCTCGTGTTTCCTGCCTAGAGAAGTTCCTCTAGCACTTGGAGTAAAGCTGGTTTGGTGGTGGTGCTGAACTCTCTCAGCTTTTGCTTGTCTGTAAAGGTTTTAATTTCTCCGTCGAATCTGAATGAGATTCTTGCTGGGTAGAGTAATCTTGGTTGTAGGTTTTTACCTTTCATCACTTTAAATATGTCTTGCCACTCCCTTCTGGCTTGCAGAGTTTCTGCTGAAGGATCACCTGTTAACTTTATGGGGATTCCCTTGTATGTTATTTGTTGTTTTTCCCTCGCTGCTTTTAATAATTTTTCTTTGTATTTAATTTTTGATAGTTTGATTAATATATGTCTTGGCATGTTTCTCCTTGGATTTATCCTGTATGGGACTCTCTGCGCTTCCTGGACTTGATTAACTATTTCCTTTCCCATATTAGGGAAATTTTCAACTATAATGTCTTCAAATATTTTCTCAGTCCCTTTCTTTTTCTCTTCCTCTTCTGAGACCCCTATAATTCGAATGTTGTTACCTTTAATGCTGTCCCAGAGGTCTCTATGACTGTCCTCAATTCTTTTCCTTTCTTCTTTACTCTGCTCTGTAGTAGTTATTTCCACTATTTTATCTTCCAGGTCACTTATCCGTTCTTCTGCCTCAGTTATTCTGCTATTGATTCCTTCTAGAGAATTTTATATTTCATTTATTGTGTTGTTCATCATTGTTTGTTTGCTCTTTAATTCTTCTAGGTCCTTGTTAAATGTTTCTTGTATTTTGTCCATTCTATTTCGAAGATTTTGGATCATCTTTAGTATCATTACTCTGAATTCTTTTTCAGGTAGACTGCCTATTTCCTCTTTACTTGTTTGGTCTGGTGGGTTTTTACCTTGCTCCTTCATCTGCTGTGTGTTTCTCTGTCTTCTCATTTTGCTTAACTTACTGTGTTTGGGGTCTCCTTTTCACAGGCTGCAGGTTCATAGTTCCTCTTGTTTTTGGTGTCTGCCCCCAGTGGCTAAGGTTGGTTCAGTGGGTTGTGTAGGCTTCCTGGTGGAAGGGACTGTTGCCTGTGTTCTGGTGGATGAGGCTGGATCTTGTCTTTATGGTGTGCAGGACCACATCCAGTGGTATGTTTTGGGGTGTCTGTGACCTTATGATGTCAGGGAGCCTCTCTGCTAATGAGTGGGGTTGTGTTCCTGTCTTCCTAGTTGTTTGGCATAGGGTGTCCAGCACTATAGCTTGCTGGTTGTTGAGTGGAGCTGGGTCTTAGCATTGAGATGGAGATCTCTGGGAGAGCTTTCGCTGTTTGATATTACATGGAGCCGGGAGGTCTCTGGTGGACCAATGTCCTGAACTCGGCTCTCCCACCTCAGAGGCACAGGCCTGACACCCGGCCAGAACACCAAGACCCTCTTAGCCACACGGCTCAGAAGAAAAGGGAGAAAAAAAGAAAGAAAAAAAAAATAATAAAAAGAAATAAAGTTATTAAAATAAAAAATTATTAAAAATTAAAAAGTAATTTTAAAAAAAGGAAAAGGAAAGAAAGAAGAGAGTAACCAAACCAAAAAACAAATCCACCAATGATAACAAGCACTAAAAACTATACAAAAAAAATAAGACAGACAAATGGTTAAAGCAAAGGTATACAGACAAAATCACACAAAGAAGCATATACATACACTCACAAAAAGATAAAAAGGAAAAAATATATATATCTATGTATTAAAAAAAAAAGGAAGAGAGCCACCAAATCAATAAACAAATCTACCAATGATAATAAACTCTAAATACTAACCGAATATAAACATAAAACCGGAAACCAGTCAGTCACATCCAGCAAACCCCAAGTCTACAGTTGCTCCCAAAGTCCACCACCTCAATTTTGGGATGATTCATTGTCTATTCAGGTATTCCAGAGGTGCAGGTACATCAAGTTGATTCTGGAGATTTAATCCACTGCTCCTGAGGCTGCTGGGAGAAATTTCCCTTTCTTTTCTTTGTTCACACCACTCCTGGGGTTCAGCTTTGGATCTGGCACTGTCTCTGTGTGTAGGTCGCCTGAGGGCGTCTGTTCTTCGCTCAGACAGGACGGGGTTAAAGGAGCAGCTGATTAGGGGGCTCTGGCTCACTCAGGCCGGTGGGGAAGGATGGGTACGGAACGTGGGGTGAGCCTGCGGTGGCAGAGACCAGTGTGGCGTTGTAACAGCCTGAGGCACGCCGTGTGTTCTCCCAGGGAAGATGTCCCTGGATCGTGGGACCCTGGCAGTGGTGGGCTGCACAGGCTCCTGGGAGGGGAGGTGTGGATAGTGACCTGTGCTCGCATACAGGCTTCTTGGTGGTGGCAGCAGCAGCTTTAGCATCTCATGCCCGTCTCTGGGGTCCGCACTGACAGCTGTGGCTCATGCCTCTCTGGAGCTCATTTAGGCGGTGCTCCAAATCCCCTCTCCTTGCACATCCCGAAACAATGGTCTCTTGCCTCTTAAGCAGGTCCAGACTTTTTCCCAGAATTCCTCCCTACTAGCTGTGGCGCACTAGCCCCCTGCAGGCTGTGTTCATGCAGCCAACACCAGTCCTCTCCCTGGGATGTGACCTCCAAAGCCCAAGCCTCAGCTCCCAGCCCCCACCCGCTCTGACCGGGGAGCAGATGAGCTTCTCAGGCTGGTGAGTGCTGGTCGGCACCGATCCTCTGTGAGGGAATCTCTCCACTTTGCCCTCCGCACCCCTGTGGCTGCACTCTCCTCCGTGGCTCCAAAGCTTCCCCACCACCAACCCCCGTCCCCGCCAGTGAAGGGGCTTCCTAGTGTGGGGAGACTTTTCCTCCTTCACATCTCCCTCCCTGAGGTGCAGGTCCTGTCCCTATTCTTTTGTCTCTGTTTTTTCTTTTTAGTTTTGCCCTACTCAGGTACGTAGGGAGTTTCTTGCCTTTTCGGAAGTCTGAGGTCTTCTGCCAGCGTTCAGTAGGTGTTCTGTAGGAGTTGTTCCCCATGTAGATGTATTTCTGATGTATTTATGGAGAGGAAGGTGATCTCCACTTCTTACTCCTCCGCCATCTTGAAGGTCTCCCCAGTTTCTGCTTTATAACAAAGTGAATCAGCCATACATATACATATATCCCCATATCTCCTCCCTCTTGCATCTCCCTCCCACCCTCCCTCTCCCATCCCTGTAGGTGGTCACAGAGCACCATGCTGATCTCCCTGTGCTATGCAGCTGCTTCCCACTAGCTATCGATTTTACGTTTGGTAGTGTATATGTGTCCATGCCACTCTCTCATTTTGTCCCAGCTTACCCTTCCCTCTCCCTGTGTCCTCAAATCCATTCTCTACATCTGCGTCTTTATTCCTGTCCTGCCACTAGGTTCTTCGGAACCATTTGTTTTTTAGATTCCATATGTATGTGTTAGCATACAGTATTTGTTTTTCTCTTTCTGACTTACTTCACTCTGTATGACAGACTCTAGATCCATCCACCTCACTACAAATATCTCAATTTCGTTTCTTTTTATGGCTGAGTAATATTCCATTGTATATATGTGCCACATGTTCTTTATCCATTCATCTGTCGATGGACACTTAGGTTGCTTCCATGTCCAGGCTATTGTAACTAGTGCTGCAATGAACATTGTGGTACAAGTCTTTTTTTTTTTTTTTTTTTTTGCCGTATGCGGGCCTCTCACTGTTGTGGCCTCTCCTGTTGCAGAGCACAGGCTCCGGAAGCCCAGTCTCTGCGGCATGTGGGATCTTCCTGGACTGGGGCACTAACCCGTGTCCCCTGCATTGGCAGATGGACTCTCAACCACTGCGCCACCGGGGAAGCCTCATGACTTCTTTTTAATTATGGTATTCTCAGGGTATATGCCCAGTAGTGGGATTGCTGGGTCGTATGGTAGTTCTGTTTTTAGTATTTTAAGGAACCTCCGTACTGTTCTCCATAGTGGCTGTATCAATTTACATTCCCACCAACAGTGCAAGAGTGTTCCCTTTTCTCCACACCCTCTCCAGCATTTATTGTTTGTAGATTTTTTGATGATGGCCATTCTGACCAGTGTGAGGTGATAACTCATTGTAGTTTTGATTTGCATTTCTCTAATGATTAGTGATGTTGAGCATCCTTTCATGTGTTTCTTGGCAATCTGTATATCTTCTTTGAAGAAATGTCTATTTAGGTCTTCTGCCCATTTTTGGATTGTGTTGTTTGCTTTTGTGATATTGAGCTGTATGTGCTGCTTGTAAATTTTGGAGATTAATCCTTTGTCAGTTGCTTCATTTGCAAATATTTTCTCCCATTCTGAGGGTTGTCTTTTCGTCTTGTTTATGGTTTCCTTTGCTGTGCAAAAGCTTTTAAGTTTCATTAGATCCCATTTGTTTATTTTTGTTTTTATTTCCATTTCTCTAGGAGGTGGATCAAAAAGGATTTTGCTGTGAGTTGTCATAGAGCATTCTGCCTATGTTTTCCTCTAAGAGTTTTATAGTGAGAGACCATAATTTAATAGAAATACTTTTTTTATTCTATAGAAAAGCCTCTTTGCCCAACCTCGTACCACCCTCTCCCTACAATTCCAATTTTCAAAATGAACAAGAGATACCAATTTTTGTTTGTTTTACAAAACGTTTTTACATGGCCTATTGAAATAGGAAGCTTTTTTAATGCATTAAATATTATTTATAGAACATTAGCTGCTTAACTGAGGGGCCAGAGGGCAGATAAACTGAAAATTGCTTTGAGTCACTGCCAAATTAAGATCAGAAATTAAGATAAAGCATCTCTTAAATTTAAAAATATTTTTCTCCAGCTTCTGATGAATACATCTATGGTGCAAAAGATGTCTATTTGTAATGCATTTTTGTATATTTAATGACCATATGTTTTAATTAAGTTGAAAACTGTTGCTGGCAGTTGGTCAGGGCAGGAACTGGCAAAACTGTTCACCAGGTAGTATCTAGGGGCTTTTTGACAGCTTCCTTTCCTATTTTGAAAGCCTTATCTGATTACATAATGGATGTGTGTGTGTGTGTTTGTGCATGTGCGCTGAGTGGCCTGGTGCTGGTTTTTACTGTCAACCGCTTGCAACTATATGGTAGAAACCATATCATTTAAAACTAGAGTATTTCCACTCCTGTTTCTACAGTGGATCATGACAGAAGCAGCTAAGATTAAAATTTTAAACATAATGAAGTAACAATTCTTTAAACCATCCTTAACGAGGTCTACACATTTAAATGTAATGTAATGTGCTATCTCTCTTTTTTCCTGTCAGTTCCCTTTTTACACCTTAACACTCAGAAGTGCTACTATGCCAGTTTTTCTCTTTTGTCCTTATAGTTCATTTCATCATCCATACTAGCGTGACTCCCCAATCCCTCTCAAGCTTTAGTCCTACTTCTCCAGTTGGTCCATTGGACATTTGTACTTAGGCATCATTCTCCCACTTTAAATAAAATGTTTTAAAAATAATTAAATCCACTCCACCTGGCTAAACCTAAACAAACAAAAAACTTTATGAGAAAAGAATTAAGAGACTTGTTATCTCCTTCTAGCTTTCATAATTCTATTTCTGATATCATTTTTCTTCTTTTCTTTCATGATTTGGAACTTTGACCCTTCCCTCTCTTTTTCTGCCAACATCTTCAAAAATTATCTTTTGCTTTTTGCCACCTTCCCTCCTACCAGACTGATACATAGTTACTTGCTTTTCTCAAGTAATTACTCTATTCAGAAATGTTTAATAATTTCTTAGTACTTTCAGGAGGAAATCCAGATTTCTTTCTGGCATTCAGTTTCATGATTATCTGCTTCTATTCTCTGTGTTCATTTTTAAGTTTCTACTCCCAACCATTTCAGCCAAGTCTGTCTGCTTACTGCCCTGTGAATATGTATTGAAGCTATGCTCAAACCCATCACTTTTTAAACCAATCCAGCCCTTTCTCAGTCACATGGCTTTGGAAATGTTTCCCTGAGGTTTTCTAATGGTCAGACTCTCTCTTCACCTATTAGATGTAATCCACCCTTTGGGAGCCTACTCTAGATATGATTTTCTTCATAAATCCTTTCTTGACCTCTTCAGTGGATGTACTTTTTACCCTTTACTTCCTCATATATAGCAGTGGCTATTAACAAAAATAAATGTTATTATTGTTATAAGTTGTTAACACTACGTAATTGTAAGCTTCCAGTGTCTAGCACAATGCCTAGTGCATTTCATATAAACATTAATAAATATGGAATGATTAATCATTTTGCTGTACTTACTTTGAAGGGAAGACAGTGTAGTATAACCACCAAGAGCAAGCAGTGTCTTTGGAGTCAGAAGGATAGATCTAGGTTTATATCCATGTTTGCCATTTAAATGCCATGTGATCATGTACCATAAGCAGTATGTTAATGACCCTCTCCGAGGCTCATTTCCTGATCTTTAAAATAAAAAGTAAACTTTAATTTGAGTATAACATATACACATACATGTGTATAAACATGTATAAATATTTTTAATTCATTCAGCCTGCCTGTTATTCACTTTGCACCGATACATTGGTTTTTTTGAAGATAACTTTCACATCTTAGGATTGGGAACAAATTTATTATAGCAAAGTTGATTGATTGGCCCCATTTTCCATTGAGATACACACTTAGGGGAGTATGATATGACAGAGAGGCAATATCAGAGAAGGTTGTCATTGCTTTGGGGTCTATCCCTTGCCAAAAAGTGGTGGCAAGAAGTTCATCCCAGATCATAGTGTTATTCCTTCACTGCCTCTTTGTATTTGCTTCCTCCTGCCTAGACTGGGTAAGTAGAACATACATGGGAAAAGTATAAGTTAGTTGTTTTCTAAGATTTATGGTAATAGGTAGTTGTAAATTAATTTTTTTTCTGACAGATTTTAGAGTGTGTTCCTGGAATGTTCTTGAGTATCAGTGCCTTTAATGACTAGAGTTCATTTTATTTTGTTTTGTTTAGTTTTTTAACATAGGAATCTATTGACAAGTTACATAGCTGGTTATTTAAATACATTCTACTTTCATTATGTAGTATGTCTTTTGGTATATTAAAATTTCCCCTCAATTTTTCAAAGCTGAGGTGTTGCATTTTATTCTGTTTGTTTCCAGTTAGGGTTCTTGAGCATATTTTCAAACGACTGAGAGGTTAATTTATAAATATATCCAGTGTGAATCAGTGGATTTGTGAATATACTTATAAAGGCAGATTTCGTTTATAATCAAAATTTCATCTGCATTATAAGAAACACCAGTGATGTTTCTAAATAAGCTGTAATGTCATCACATATTCTTTTAATTCTGTGAAGTAAAGTTTCCTTGTGGTGGAATTTGGGTTTATGTTATGTACTTATGGTTAAAGCATTTTTCTTAAGTTTGTTCATAAGTAATAAATTCCAGATTTAGGATAAGTGGAATTATTTCTATAAATGAGTGTTAGCCTGGGAAAGGGCCAGATGGGAAAGGATCACTCCTTTTGATTTTTGTTTCATTATAACAAATATCTTATTGGCAGGTTGGAAAGAGCTTCTAACTTTGCCTATTTTATAAGTAATATATTAACCTTTGAAAGGAAATATGCTTTCTAATGTCATATTGCAGAAGAGCAATGTAAAGTGATTAATAGTATATTAAGAAAACACATTTATTATAAAATAAGAATAAACTAAAATACTTTTTAGTATTTCATAAAACCATTTAGGCTCTTGAATTTTAGTTTATGTACTTCAAAAAGAAAAAAACAAATGTTTAAAGGAAAGAGACTGTAAGTAAGGGACTAGGGTGTCTCCTTAGTATTTTCCTGACCTATGTACGAAATAGCAAGTACTGTGTCTGAATAGCTACAAAAGAACAGAAGTCTAGAAAAAAGAGTAATGAAGAGATCTGTACTTAGTGGATGATTGCAAGAAAGGAATGGTCATAGACACAGATTTTTCTCATTTTTCATTTTTGCTATCAGTCTACTTTTCATGATTTATCTTTACTTGTGTAACTTACTTTTGTAAATTTGTAATTTATTTTTTAGTAATTTACTTTTCATAATCTTTCTCATTCTTAAATACTCTCTTTTTCCATTTTCTTCTGTTTTCCCTTTTTGCATTCCTTCTTACTACTCTTTCTTTCCCTCTCATTGCTTTCCATTCTTTCAGTACTTTTTATTTTTGGTCCTTTTCTTTGTTCTCATTAAATTGTATACATTTTTTAAAATCTAGAAATAATTTAAACTCAATCATGTAGCAGCTCTTTTTAAGTAAAATTTATCTTCTAATTAGTATAATAGGTCAATGTGGTTTTTGTAATGCCACTCTGATCCTTACCAAGCTCTAAAATTCATTGGGATTTTGGAGTGGCAAGCGAAAACACTGAGAAGAGAGAACTTCCTAGAATTGTGTCAGTGTGCGACTCTTGAGGCTTTGTAACGCAAGCATCCTCTGATTCTTATTTGCAAGTAGTCACCAATGTGATATTTCGAGCTGTTATTTAGTCTATATGTGTGTAATTGCTAATTAAAGGAAAATTTGAATCTAAGTGAGTACTTATAGAATTATGACATGCTCTTAATATATTTTTGAAAAGTTTGGAAGTGTGCTCTTGGTATACCTACCTGGGTTTAAGTCCCATTTGAACCATTTACAGGCTGTCTCATCTTAGGCAAGTTATTTAATTCGTCTAAAAAAAAAAAAAATATATATATATATATATATATATATATATATATATATATATATTTGCTCCAGTTAAATGGGGCTAATAATAATATGTGTCTTATAGAGGTATAAGTAGGATTAAATATGGTAATTCATTTAACTTTATACAGTGGTATATAGTAAGCACTTAATAATGATAGTTGCTGTTCTGCTTTTGCTATAACATACTTGTACTACCATTGTTCAGTAAGTATATTGCATTTAAAATGTTAATCTCAATGTGAAGCAAAAGAGGTAGAAAAAAGGGTGTGATAATTATTTAGGGTTACTGTTAAATTTTTTGGCTTACTAAGTTATGTGGAAGTTGAAATTTTTATATGGGAAAAATACAAATGTGTTTCATTGGTTTAAAGACAGATGATTTTGCTTTCCTTCTAATTTTGTTCTTATGCTTTTCTTATTCTCTTTGTAAGCTACTACATAGGATATTTTAAATTTATTCTTCTCAATTCTTATTTTATCTGTAAGCTAGTCAGTGATGGCCACTGAGTGTGATTTCAGAGCAACTTAAAAGTGAATATAATAATGTTTTTGTTACATAAGATTATTTCTCTTTTGAAGAAATTATATTTTATTTCCTCCACAAATAATTTATAACTTTTAAATAATCTTCAAATGTTGGGAAAATTTTCATTTGGAGGCATATGAATATATCATGATTGATTTGATAAATATATATAAAAAAAGATTTATGGTAAAAAAGAAAAATAGTTTTCTTAAGGCCAGTGAGTCAATGAAAATATTCAACCTTAAGCAATACAAGAAGGGAGCTTGGATTAGTTTAGCATAATAGTCTAACACTGGGAACTGAATACCCTGCTAATTAATGTAGTGCCAATAGACAAGGGATGTTTTTCCTTACTCAACAGAGATAAGTGTTTCTCTTGCACAAATGCCAAGAGTCAGAGATAGACGAAAGATGAGAGAACCTCCAGACTTACAGCAAAAGCAGAAAGAAGTAATACATTAGAAAGGGGATTCATACAAATGGAAAAGAGTTCCTAAAGTCATGTGCATCTAGACATCTAGACTCGGGTGGATCCCATAGTGCATGGCTCAAGAAGCGAATTATACAAGACCAGGTCTAGGACTTTGCCTCTGTGCCTTACAGTTTCTTTTTCAAATCTAGTGTCTAGAGTTCTGTGACTGGTGGTTAATGGCAAATAATTCTGTATACACACCACTCACAGAGTTGTTTTGGTTCCTCTCAGTTAATTCTGTAAAGAATTAAATCTTATTTTAAAAACCTTATTCAGGTGTTCATTAGAAGCACATGAATCAATGTGGACCCAGATACTCAGATTTAATGCAATTTAATTTAGAACCCTGGTTAGTATCCTGCATTAATTACCCATAGCACATCAAGTTTGTCATCAAAATGCCAACCAAACTAAAAGCAGTAAAGAAGAATTTCAGGATACTTTTACAAAGTATAGGTATCTGATCAATAAAATTATTGCACTTAGGAAACTATTTGAGAGAAGAAGTTTATAGTTTAAGCTGCCCTGGACTGGTTTGTAAGAAAACAAGGGAATCTATATCAGTACAAAAACAGAGAAACAAGCAAAACCTCCTTTAATTAAGTTCCAAGGGAGCAAGCAAAGTTATTAATTAAATGTTTAGTCAGATTATAGCTGGCTTGTTAATTTTAGGTCACATTTATGATATACCATATATAATTGAGATATATGTATTTTTATATTTACGTGCAGAGGTTATATAAACCTGTATAATCAATGTGCATAGCATATTTGCATGTCTTTTTATTGTTACATATCATGATTTTATATTGTAAGGGAGTTTAATGATATTTGTTTTATTTTGTCCTTTTATTGTATTGTTGACAACATTTATCTTAAAGTTAAGAACATATTCCCTAATTACAACTTTTTGTGTGGAAACACAAATCACTTTGTGATTGACTTTCTAGTTCTAAATTACTTAGGATTCATGGCCAGTGGCTGAAGTTAAGAGCTCCCCAATAAGTTAGAAGTGTATTTTTCACTCATATAAATATCTGGGCTGGTATGATGGCCCCGCAAATATCAGAGAATTAGCCTTCTCTTTTCTTGTTGCTGTGCCAGCTTCAACACACAGTTTACCTCTAGTGGTCCAGTTTTACTCAAATCCAGTCAGCTAAAAAGGGAAAAGAAGGGAAAGAAGAGAGCACTCCCCTTCCTTTGAAAGGAAAGACCTGGAAGTTGTACATAGCACTTATGCTGAGATCTCACTGGTCAGAACTTAGTCATATGCCATATGTAGCCACAAAGCCTGGGAAATGTGGTCTTTAGCTACATGAATATGTGTTCAATTGAAAATTCCTACAGCTTTGTAAGAAAAGTGATTTTGGAGGGAAACTAAAAAATCACTGTTAGAAACTGCCAAAAACAGGAATTACCTTTTTAATGGAAAATACAAGTGCCTTTATAATGATTGTACAGAAAAATATGCCTGTATTTTATTAATAGGCTTTCTTCCTGTATTCTGACAGTAATATTAGTTGACTTACATTGTTCAGAAATCAGGAAACTTATAATTAAACTGTCTGGAGAGGCCTGGTGTTCATGTAAGTTTTCTACGGTTAAGGATATAATTACATAATAAAGCTTTGCTATTGAAAATTAGGTTTTTAAAAATTAGAAAACATTTTAGGTAATATTTTGTAAAATTTTTCATTTCTGTGTACTAGGAAGAACATGTAGAAATATGAAATGTCTTGCCAAGGTTAGACACATAGTTTGTGGTAGAGTCTACGTTAATCCCAGAGGCTTCTCTTAGTTGGTAAAGAGCACAGACTCTGGAGCCTAGATTCCAATACTAGCCTCTCTCTTTATTTATGTGATCTTGATACTTAAACTCTCTGTGCTTCAGTTTCTATGTTGATAAAAAAGGGATAATGATGGTACTTATCTCAAATTCTGGTTACGAGGATCGAATGAGTTAACATGCGTAAGATACTTAGAATAGTGCCTAACATATAGTTAATGCTATATGTGAGTTATATACTGTATTTGTTGATATTTTAGAGGTTGACCTCAAGTATTTCACTTGAGTATAAAATTAGCTCAGAATAAATAATGTATTTGAATTTTTAAGTTTTGAGGAGACAAAGACCATGCAACTTGGCATTGGAGAGTCTAAATGCTAATATGAACTAAACTCTCCACAAATTATCTGTGTAACCTGAAACTGGGCATACTATAATTTCTCTAGAGAGATTTTAAAAGAAATCTCAGTTCCTTCTTCTTTTACATATAGGGAATTCAACTAGAGCATCTCTTGCATCTCAGGTCTGAGGTTAAGGTGTGTGGTGTATGCATTGAGTTGACAAGAATGCAAAGAAATAGAATTCTTGTACAAGTTCCCCTTTTACTGATGACTACTCTCTCATCACTTTAGAACACTTTCCCAGAGTCTGGCAACTATATATTTTTTTATTTTGTTAAGCAGCTTTTTTGGTAATGTCTCCTGTATTTTTTTAATTGAAGTATAGTTGATTTATAATGTCATGTTAGTTTCAGGTGTACAACACAGTGATTCAGTTACACATATATATATATGAGATACAGTTTTACATATATATTCTTTTTCAGATTCTTTTCCCTTATAGGTTATTACAAAACATTGGGTATAGTTCCCTGTGCTGTACGGTAGGTCCTTGTTGGTTATCTATTTTATATATAGTAATGTGTACATGTTAATCAGTGATTATATTTTGCCTCAAAGTGTACTTTGTCTGCTATTACATCAGCTTTCTTTTGGCTGATAGCTGCCATTATATCTTTTTTAAATTTCAAATTTAAAATTTCTACATCCTTATATTTAAGGCTTGTGGCCTGTTATTGGCATATAGGTGGATTTATAAAAAAAAAAATCTAGTCTGACAATATATTTTTTTTAATCACAGCATTTATTCTGTTTACATTTAATATAATTACAGATACATTTGAGTTTAAATCTATCATTTTATTTTCATTCTTTCCATTTTGTTACTTTTTTTGGTTTTATTTTTGTTTGCTTACTTTTTCTTATGGCATCTCCCTTCCTCTCATCATTAGCTTGTAATTTTTAAGTCTTTATTGTTGTTTTCATGGTTGCCCAAGAGGCTGCACTATCCATCTTTGATTTATTAAGGTATGATGTAACGTAGTACTATTCCCACTTCCTGGGCTGTAGAAGAACCTTCTACTTTAATACATTTAATAACCCCTTCCCTCAACTTAAGTGCTATTGTTGAGTGTTTTAATTTTATATGTATTATTTATGAGGGATTTTTATTGGCACTGTTTTTATAGAAGACATTCCTTACTGCATCTCTGAGCTTTGTTTTCAAAGCATTCTTTCTGCCTGGAGAACATACTTTAGGTAGTATATAATACTTTGTGTGGATCTGCTCATGATAAATTCTCTCAGTTTTTGTATATTTGCAAAATATCTTTATTTTACCTTTTTTTTGAAGGACATTTTTGCTGGATATAGAATTCTAGGTTGACAGTTTCCTTTCAGTATATTAATAAAGATTTTGTGTTATCTGGCTTACATTGTTTCTCTTGAGATTTCAGCTGTCTGACAGCGTTCTTGCATCTTTTTTTGTTTTATTTCTGACTACTTTTAAGGTATTTTTTGCCTTTGGTTTTCATCAGTTTTTACTATTATGTGACTAGATATTGTTTTCTTTGTACTTATCTTGGTTAGAGTTTATAGTGCTTTTTAAATCTGGAGCTTAATGTCTTTAATCAGTTTTGGAGAATTGTCAGCCATTATATCTTCAAATATTGCTTCTGCTTCTGTTTTTTTAAGTCCTTTCATTCTGGGATTCAAATTACCTGTCTGCTGGATATGTTACCATATCCTATATATCATTTATGTTCTTTTCTGTATTTTTCATCTTTTCTTCCATATTTTACGGTACACGGGCCTCTCACTGTTGTGGCCTCTCCCATTGCGGAGCACAGGCTCCGGACGCACAGGCTCAGCGGCCATGGCTCACGGGCCCAGCCGCTCCGCGGCACGTGGGATCCTCCCGGACCGGGGCACAAACCCGTGTCCCCTGCATCGGCAGGCGGACCCTCAACCACTGCGCCACCAGGGAAGCCCTTTCCATATTTTATTTTGCATATTTTCTTCTCACTTATCTTTTGTTCACTAATTTGCTATTCAACCCATCCACTAGTTCTTAATTTCACTGATTGCATTTTAGTCCTAAAATTTCCATTTAGGTGTTTTTATTCTACCATTTTCTGACAATCTCAATATTGCTGCTTAATTTGTCAGTCATATGAAGCATAATGGTTTTTAGGCCTGCCTCTGATTGCCCCATGATCTGAATCCACAGTGGGTCTGATATCTGTATTCTTTTGTTTCTCTTGGTCTCCAGATGTTTGGTTTTGTTGTCTTCTCATATATCTGGGTATCTTTCATTGTGTCCAGGTGTGGTATCTGAAAAATAATGGAGGTAATTTGAAAATCTCAGTGATATTCCAAAGAGGATTTTTTTTTTTGGCCTCTGGCAGGCAGCAAGTCTAGGAGCACTAGTAATTCCAGATCACTGTAAACAAACCAAGAGAATGAGGTGATTTAAAACAGGATTTATCTTCTGTGAGTAAGGGTCTGTTTCTAGAGTCATACTTACTCCAAACCCTTTGAGATCCCAACTCATACCAGGCTTTATATTCTCCTTAGTAGGCTCTGAATGCTAATTTTTATGCCCCAGCCGGCACTGTAAGTTTATTAAAACCTCTGTTCCCCTTCTCAGCCTCTCAGCTATGCTTTTGACATTGACAAAAGCTTTGAGCACAAAATTGCCCTCAAATGCCAGGCTCACCTCTCTGAGCTGACTTCCTTTTCTAGTCATGACTCCAGAGTTCTTTATTACCTCAGTAGAATCTGATGCCTTAAAAATTATGAAAAAAAATTTTATTCATTTCATTTCAACTTTTTAAGACATACTTACAGTAGGATTGGTCTCAAGCACCTAGTTTATTTTCCTGGAAGTGGAACTTTGTAACGAGTATATTTTAATAATGACGATAAACTAGTATTTTACTGAGCACTTATGTGCCATGTATAGTTTTCATGCATTATTTCATTTAATCTATACAGTACACACTATAAAGTAAGTACTGTTATTGTTCTCATTACTACAGATTAGGAAACTGAGATTTAAAGAGCCAGGGTGCACAGTTATGGTGAAATGAAATTTTGAACCTAAGGCTGTTGAACTCTAGAAAAAATAGTCTTAGCCAGTCAGTGCTGTATATAATAAAGTACATATGACAACTAATAAATACATGATAATACTGAGTCTATGATTTATAATTTTGGGCATATCTGTGTTTTTCACTAGGGATTCTAGTCTTTTTTATTTTATTATTGAGATTTTATATATTTTTATATTATTTATATTTAGCACAGAGTTTCTCAAACTGTCTCAGTTCACAGAGCCCTTAGTATCTTAGTATTTTTCATGGAGCCCCTTGGCACCAACAAGCAAAACCTTAAGAGTGCTGCTTATTAAGTGAATAAGTATCTGTGATCTAACAATTTAATAGCTATTTAAAAATACACATAAATGGAAAGAAAAAAGATATTTTCATTTTAAAATAATCACAGTTACTTATAGGATCTGAGCACCTGTTGGGCACTGCACAACTTCTCAAATCCTGGAATCAGATTGGACACCACCAGCCTCATTTTTCTTTTCACATTAACTTTCACGTCATCTAATGTCAAAACTGTGAACTAGTGTGAGCTAGTACTTCACACGATATTCAACATATGTTGAGTACTCCTGTGTTTCCCTTAAATATTTAAGATGTCCCATGGTGCAAGTTTGTGGATTGTGGCATTAGCGTGTTTATCTTTAGAGGTTTTAAGTTTGAAGGAACCCCGTAGCCCCCCGATTCTTTGGTCTCTCAGACAGTGTGCCTTCACATTCCAGATGAGAATTCAAGCATTACAGGTATTGATAAAGTGTTTGATCTAAATAGGATTTTGTAAAGGCAGTGAAATGTTAAAACATCTAAAAGAATACTTTTGAAAAGGATCTTTTGGTAATCTTAATAATAGCCTCCAATACATTTGTTTACATCCATCTGGGGATGATGAGCAAAGGAGTCTCTGGCTACTCAGACAACCAGTTGCATGTATGTCAGGTAGGAGTCCATGAAAATGTACTTTTCCTCTTCCTCAAACTTTAAAAATTAAATCATTGACCTTTTGTGGCACCACGAATTTGTTGAGAAATAGTGGAAAGAGGTTGTCACTGTGGCTGTTTTTCTCATTCCCTATGCCTGGGGACATAGGTTTGGTCTACCAAGTCATAGAGGTGACAGGGATGATGGCAGTGTATATGTTGCATTCTTATCCTGAAAATCGATTATGTAATATAGTCTATGGGGATGACATTGTCTTGTTAATATGGTGTTTTGGACTTGCTAGAGATCAGGCAAGTTAAAAAAGGAAAAATGCAAAAGTCAAATTTCCAGTTATGGCTGTACTTTGGACAAGTCACTCTATAAAATGAAGGTTTTCTTATATGCCTCTTATATGATCTCTAAAGTTCCTCTTCAGTGCCAAAACACATTGATTCTGTTGTTTACCTAAAGCCTGTGCTATATTCTTTACACCAATAGGCCATTCCTTTACTGATAGAATTTATTTGAAAATTTGTAAATCTAATGTAAATAAGCTCCCTTCTTAATGACCATTTAAATCTTCCCTCAGGATTTATCCATGGAGCCATAATGTTTACCCACATGCCTTCCTGGATGTGGTCTTTAATTGGGAAGCACATCTTATAAGAGAATTATAGCCTCCAAATGGGATAATTCCTGTGGTTTAAAAGTTGCCACAAAGGAATTCACTGGCATTAGAAACTAAAACAGATTTATTCCTTAATACTTGTCCCCGAGGCTCTAAAATGTTACTGTAAACTCAGAACATTCCTAGAGTTACCCAGATTTATTTTTAGGTTAATTGGTTATTCAGTATTTTCCTGGAAACCCATGAATTCATATCCTTTGGAAAGGACATATGTACTGGGCCCTCAAGTTGATGTGGGAAGTAGAATGCCCTTTTCATTAAATACCTGGTGTGATACTATACACAGACTTGTAGCTGATTTTTCCAAATTGATGATTTGCTATTTCTTAGAACCTTTTAAATGAAAAACAGTTACTAACTTTTAAAAATTTAATGTAATCAATTTCATTGAGGTAGAAGAGTTAGGAAGGGCAGAAAAGGATAAAAGTTTATTTTTAATTAGATGGATTGCCATGACTACTTTAAAACTGAGCTCTCACATATTTTTCTAAGGCATTTTTCACCTGTAATATCATTAGATTTAGGTCTCTTTTGGTTTGTTAGAACTCTAATAGGAAAAGACAACCAGAAGAATTAAGAAACATTCTGCCTATAGGACTTCCTGACAAATATTATTATTAAATATTTTAGGTTATTTTATTTACTCTTGGAATCTTTATTCTAATAATTAAAAAAGAAACCAAGTCTTTCATGTACATAACTGAACTTATATAGTTAAATTTTTACAATTATACATTTTACAATATATAATCCAATGTCAGCTAGTTACACAAATAAAACCAAGTTTATGTTTAAGTTAAAAAATAAAAATAAAATGTACAAATCTAGAAATGTGACTCATTAGAAAGCAGCTCATTAGGGTAAATATATCATTAGGGTAAATATATCATTAGGGTAAATATATCTGAGAGTTTTTGTTGAGTTAAATATAATACTCCAGTAGGTAAAAAGAAATAGTTCCACACTTATTTGTTTTGTTTGTTTTCACTTCCTTCTGCACACGACCTTTTGAGAAGAATGTTGACTAGCCTAGATGCTATTAGAGGGCTGCAAAATGTGTTTTTGCCTCCTGTACTCTCACCCCCAAAGCCTCACTAAAGCCATCCCCCCAAAAAAATTAAAGGAAGAAAAAAAGAAAATCAGCAAAGTTTGTTAAAACCTACAAGTCAATATGTCAAAGCTTGAGGTTGTGGCAGAAACTAAGTAAATGCTATCAACTGTCTTTGGCATAATTGGACAGTTATTAGGGAGACAAAAGTAGTATCATATAAAAGCTAAGTAGAAGCTCTGTGTCTGCCCTACGGAAGAAACTTCAAGACAAGTCCTCTAGCCTGTCCTGTATAGGAACTCTGGAGTAGCCACTTTCTAGAATCATTATCATATGATAATGAATTAAAGGAACTCAAGTTATTTGCAATGAAGAAAAAGGGGAAAAGACAAATGTGATAGTGGTCTTCAAAAATCCTTTAGGGGGGCTTCCCTGGTGGCGCAGTGGTTAAGAATCCGCCTGCCAATGCAGGGGGCACGGGTTTGATCCCTGGTCCGGGAAGATCCCACATGCCGCGGAGCAACTAAGCCCGTGCACCACAACTACTGAGCTTGCGCTCCAGAGCCCGCGATCCACAACTCCTGAAGCCCGGGCCCCTAGAGCCCATGCTCTGCAACAAGAGAAGCCACCACAATGAGAAGCCCATGCACCGCAACGAAGAGTAGCCCATGCTCACCGTAGCTGGAGAAAGCCCGCGTGTAGCAACAAAGACCCAATGCAGCCAAAAATAAATAAATTAAATAAATAATTTAAAAAAAATCCTTTAGGGCTATCATGTATAAGAGCAGTAATTGAAAAGGGCAGAAGTTTCAGAGAGATACAATTTGGCTTATCACAAAGAACTACCTAATGGCCATGTATGTCCATGGAAGTACTCAAATATAGGTTAGAATGGTGTATGATGTATTTCATCTGGAGGACGTGGAGAGGCAATGACCTAAGATTAATTCTGACTTTAAGATTCTATCTGAGATCTTCCTCCAGTAATACTGCATAAGCTGCTTTAAGGATTGGCAAAGTAATATTTTTCAAAAATTTTCTATAATATTTTACCCTTACATTTTCTGTGGGTTACCCTGCAGGGACGTGGCATAACTAGTGAAGTGGGTCCAGTTCCAGGCTTCTCTGCTTCCTCAGCTAGATGCCCCTGAACAGTGAGCAATATGCATACCCTGAACCACCATATACACAGCATCTCTGATTATTTGGTGGTCAGTGTTCTGAGGACATTTCTCTATAGACTGGTTGCAGGTGTATTGTGATCTTTTTATATGTCTGTGATTGGTTGTCTAATTGTTGGCGTAATTAAAAAAATAAACATAACTAAGTGCTGTTGCTCGAAGACTTGTTTCCTCTGAATGAAGTTAGAGTTTCTTTTAACAAAAATTCTATCATTTGCTTGATTTCAGATAACTGGAAGATTTACTTTTCAAGAACTCTGATACTATTCACTTACTAATCAGCCAGAAAATATTAATTGATCCACCATGTTTGATTATAATATTTCTAATACCAATTATAGTATTAATATTAGAGGGGACTTTCCTCCCTTTCATATATATATGTGGGGGGGTTATGAGTATATGAATATATATATTTTTTGAGATATACAGCTTCACTGAGTAAAATTGATGTAAAACTGCTCATATTTACTATATACAATTTGATGAGTTTGGGCATATGCATACATGTGTAATACCGTCACCAAAATCAAGGTGTTAAACATATCCATCACCTTCAAAAGTTTGTTTGTGTTCCTTTGTTAGTAAGAACACGTAACGTGAGACCTACTTACTCCCAACAAATTAAATCATAATACTATATCAATTTTAGGTACTGTGTTATACAGCAGATCTCTAGAACTTACTCATCTTGAATGCCAGTTACTTTATAGAACAACTCCCCATTTCCTCTCCCCCAACACCTGGCAACCATTATTCTATTTTCTACTTCTATAAGCTTGGCTATTTTAGATTTCTCATATAGTTGGAATTATGCAGTATCTGTGCTTCTGTGACTTAGCATAATGTCCTCCAGCTCCATCCATTTTGTCACAGATAGTAGGTTTTACTTCTCTTTAAGGGCGATTAGTGAATTCCCTGGTGGTCCAGTGCTTAGGACTCAGTACTTTCACTGCTGGGGCCCAGGTTCAGTCCCTGGTCAGGGAACTAAGATCCTGCGTGGTGATGAGGCCAAAAATAAATAAATAAAAATAAAGGCTGATTAATAGTACATTGTACATATATACCACATCTTCTTTATCTCTTCATCTGTCAGTGGACCTGTGGGTTGGAGTTGTTGAGTTTCATGTTGGCTGTTTTGAATAATGCTTCAATGAATATGGGACAGCAGATATTTCTTTGATATCCTAATTTCAGTTCTTTTGGATATATACCCAGAAGTTGGATTGCTGCATGTTATGTTAGTTCTATTTTAATTTTTTAAAGGAACTGCCATATTGTTTTACACAGCGGCTGTACCATTTTACATTCCCACCAACAGTGTAAGAGGGTTCCGATTTCCCCTCAATGTTGACAGCATTTATTATCTTTTGATTTTTTTCAATAATAGCCATCCTAAAAGGCGCCAGATATTTCCTTGTAGTTTCGATTTGTATTTCCTTGATGATTAGTGATTGCTGAGCACCTTTTCATACACCTATTGACTATTTGTATGTCTTCTTTGGAAGAATGTCTATTCAAGTCCTTTGTCCATTTTTTAATGGGCTTATTTAGGTGTTTTTGTTTGGTTGGTTGGTTGTTGGTTTTGTTTTTGTTTCGGTTTTTTTTTTTTTTTTTTTTTGCTGTTAAGTTGTGAGAGTTTACTTATTTATTTTGGAAGTTAACCCCTTATCAGATATATGGCTTACAGATACTTTCTCCCATTCCGTAGGTTGCCTTTTCACTCTGTTGTTTGTTTCTTTTGCTGTGCAGAAGCTTTTTAATTTAATATAGTCCCACTTCCCTATTTTTGCTTTTGTTGCCTGTGCTTTTGATGTCATATGCATGAAATCACTGCTGAGACCACTATCATGAACCTTTTCCCCTGTTATCTTCTAGGAGTTTTATAGTTTCAGTTCTTATGTTTAAGTCTTTAATCCATTTTGAATTGATTTTTGTGTACAGTATAAGATAGGAGTTCAATTTAATTCTTTTGCACGTGGATATTTAGTTTTCCCAATACCATTTGTTTTTTGTTTTAATATTTGTTTTATTTATTTATTTTCTTTACTTTTTTGGCTGTGTCAGGTCTTAGTTGTGGCATGCAGGATCTTCATTGAGGCATGTGGGATCTTTTGTTGTGGCACGCGGTCTCTTCATTTTGGCGCTCGGGCTTCTCTCTAGTTGGGGCACGTGGGCTTCAGGGTGCATGGGCTCTGTAGTTGTGGTACATGGGCTCTGTAGTTTGCAGCACGTGGGCTCTCTCGTGAGCTCAATAGTTGTGGCATGCGAGCTTAGTTGCCC